>NC_057388.1:75043398-75390037 GCF_019320065.1 Cervus canadensis | reverse complement strand
ATCTGGAAGCTCTCGGTTCACGTATTGCTGAAGCCTGGCTTGGAGAATTTTGAACATTACTTTACTAGCACGTGAGATGAGTGCAATTGTGCGGTAGTTTGAACAGTCTGTACTTAGGAAGAAAATTCTCAAACTGAGTTCCTACTGAATCCTGACCAGAATTAAACACCTGAAAATTGGTTTCAAGGAAATTGGTCAAACACATGTCAAGATTTCAACACAGTATAATTGGAAAATTTGAAAAAAAAAAAAAAATCTAACTATTTAGCCATAAGGTATTGGTTAAATAAGGGCTTCCCAAGTGGCGCAGTGGTGAAGAATCTGCCTGCCAACGCAAGAGATGCAAGAGACATTGGTTTGATCCCTGGCTAGGGAAGATCCCCTGCAGTAGGAAATGGCAACCAAATCCAGTATTCTTGCCTGGAGAATTCCATGGACAGAAGAGACTGGCGGGCTATAGTCCTTGGGGTCACAAAGAGTTGAACGTGACTGAGCGACTGAGTACACAGCATATTAAGTAAATAAATGACAGGTGAAATTCCATAAAATCATTAATATAGATATATATTGAATGGCATGGAAGAAATAATCATATTAAATCCTTAAGTGATAAAGTAGTTAGTGCAGAGTTTTGTGTATAGTGATTGCAATTCTGTAAAATAAGAACAACAAAAAGCTACATTCTATAATGCATGCTGTGTATTAGCTATATTGTAAGAAAAATTATATATATTACTTAAAAAGAGATAACTCTCATGAGAGCCTCATCCAGGCTCCACTCTTCCACTCTCTTTCTGTCTTTTATTAACACATCCTTTACATACTTGTGATACTGGCTGCTGTGGTCTGATGTTGGAAAAAGTCATGACCGTTTTCCCTTCCCATTTTCCATTCCCACTCCCAACACCTCCTTCCTGACTTTTCCAAATGACTGTTGTGCACCCTACCCTTTTTATTTCTGATAACTGTCCCAGCCAAGCTTCCAAATGGAGTCCATGTGATGAGCAGGTAACAGCCGCCAAAAGAGAGATTCTTCTGGAGAAACCAGTGTAAAGGAGTCAGGCTGATCAGGCAGTAGCTAAAAGCATTCCTGCATAGCAATCTGTCTCAAGAGAGTTTTCTACCAGATACTTAAAATGGACATTTCAAAATGTATTGTATCAAATCAACTTTATTCTGAAAATATGTCATTCTCTTTGCAGTTTCTCTAAGTGGTTCCTTTGCTATGAAGGTTATTATTTCCAACAATCCATACAAAAATCTTTCTCCAAATAAATTGGAATGTCTCAACTTACATACGTAACTTTTTCCTATTGCTAGTATGGAAGCTAGATACTTGCCTTAAAGTAATTTCCATTATCCCTTTCATGCATTTAATATTTACATATTTCAGCAAAGATTACCATGAAACTCTATCTAGGGAAGCATGTGGCTGCATATGAATTTATCCTATAGAAACAGCTCCAGACATGCTAAATTACTTAGTAATTGGGTAGCATTTGAAGATGGAATAGCCCAATCTAAGAAGTGGGGAATAACACTTTGTTTGGTATGTCTGTCAAGAATGTATAAAATAAATAACTAATAAGGACCTACTGTATAGCCCAGGGAGCTTTACTTAACACTTTTTAATGGCCTATATGAGAAAAGAATCTATAAAAGAATAGACGTATGTATATGTAGAACTGATTCACTTTGCCGTGCACCTGAAACTAATGCAACATTGTGCATCAACTATACTCCAATACAGATTTTAAAAAAGAACGTCAGCAGAAAGACTGATCGAGACATGCCCCCAAGTCTTAAAGAGGGGAAGGAGAACTTGAGGCTGGCATAAGCAATGAGTGTGGAAGATCCAACAAATAATAATTAAACAGTAAAGAATATCAGAGTGAATAGGAATCTCTAAGCTTCTCACCCAAGGCTCCTTGACTCTCTGAGACCTGACCATGTCTCCTAGAACTTTTTCCCTTCACCCTTGTGGCTTCATGTGCTCTCACCCTATTTCAGATCCCTCAACTCAGCCCCTCTGAAACTTGACTTTTTGACCAGGAAGCTCTCCCCCCAGATAGCACCCTTGCTGCCTATTCTCTGCCTCTGAATTTGTGCTCAGAAAACACTAAGGTCTACCTAGTTACCTTACCTAAAGTAGCCCCTGCTTTTTCATTTCTCAACAATCTACCAACAAGTACACCCACTCCATCTCATTACCATTTGTACTGTCTTTAGGACACTGATCACCGTGTTTGTTGACATATTTCCTTCTTGATTGTTTATATCATTTCACTCAGTTGTCACATTCAGAACAGGGACCTAGGGTACTTTCTTACCATGCTACCTCCACTACCTGCAACAGTATTTGGAACATTGTAGATACCTAAATAAATCAACAAACTATCTCAGACCTAGAACTACTTCTGCATGAAATGGCAATGAGTTAATTATACCAACAATTAATTATATCCACAAGTAACTTTTGAAAATCCTATATTATTATCTTAGAAACAGTTTGTTGCTATAGACTTTATCATCTTCTGTCATTAATGTGTATTTCCTAACAATTTCTCTTTTTACCTTTTTCTTAAGCTCCCTTTTCTCCTTCCAACAAATATTTATGGATAGTTAGTATCATGTTAGGCCTGAAGATGCAGAGATAAACAGGAAATAATTCCCACTTTCTGGTGTTAGGGCTTCCCGGTGGTTCAGACAGTAAAGAATCCTCCTACAATGTAGGAGACGGGTTCAGTCCCTGGGTAGAGAAGATCCCATGGAGGAGCGCATGGCGACTCACTCTGGTATTCTTGCCTGGGAAATCCCATGGACAGGGAGCCTTATGGGTTACAGTCCATGGGGTTGCAGAGAGTCAGACATGACTAAGCAACTGACACTTTCTGGTGTTAATAGTTCAGTGGTGAACTGATTTAAAAAGTAAGTAGATACTTTTTTCTTTTTTTTCTTTTTTAGTAAAATAAAACCATAGTGATGGAACATGGGAGCTTAGGTTGCACTGAAGCACACACACACACACACACTTTAGCTCAAAACAGAAATTGCTACTCTAGGCTGCAATCACCTCTCCCTTCTCTTTTCCAGGTTAACATGGTATGAAGTTAGGAACCTGACAGGTAGTGGAATTCAAGTAGTTGTTTTTCCCTTCTGTACTAAATGAAGGGCTTCCTCTAGACACAAAGACAACTTCATCCCAGGTGAGTCACATAACCTCTATGCTAGCTGCATTTTCTAAAGTGATGTCCAGAGAGTGGGAGAGAAAGGCTGCTAAGGCTAGTGGGACCTTAAGAGTAGATGCGATCTAAACAGTTGGTGGAAGACATGTTAAAGTAATGCTTTTACCATTTGGGGTCATTATGTAGAATTAAGAGATTACCTTGGCCAGCTCTGCCCTTTTGTCATCTTTCAGTCATTGCTATTTACCTGAAATTCTATTTGGAAGTAGTGAAAGAAGAGAGCAAAATTGAGTCACTAAACACCCTACATTTCTACAATAATCCCCCATTCTGCTGAACAGATGCTTCCAGAAAGCACTATGGAGGTTTTTGTTTTTTTTTTAAAAAAAAAAAAGGAAATATTTTGCATGGATTCCTTCCACAAAATGTCCAATTATCTTCCTCAACTCCTTTGTGGAGTAAGGTAGAATACAAAAATATAAAAGTGCATGACAGGTAATCTCAGCAGTAATCTTGGCAGGAGATAAGTAAAGACACAAGTGACGTAATTGCAAAGCCACGGGGATTTCACTAGCAAGGTGGCAGACTTTGCCTTGTGTTCAGTTTCTCCATCTGTGAAGGAAGGATAACAAATACCTACCTCAAGGGCTATGCAAGAATTAAATGAAAGAGTGGTTATAAAAAGGACCATTTTTTGTTTAGAGAAGATCGAATATAATTTGAGATGTGGTCACAAGGGAACTCTGTCTCCTTCTCTCACATTTTTCTTTAAATGCTTCAACCATAGGGGATATTGTCTCTTCTCTGTGAGTGATGTTTACGGCTTGGAAAAAAAAAATTACCTTTGTGAAGACTGGATTTACCAAGAAAATATTTTCTCTTCCTTTTCTACAAAATTATTGACATGCGGGCTGTACAATTTTTTCTTTTACTTGACCCACATTTGAGACAAATCATTTATAAAATGTACATTTTAAATGGTTTTTGAGAGTGTAAAAGTCATTTGTAGACAGAGACACTAATAGTCAACTGCACTTTCTTCCTCAAAATGACTGAAAATCGCCTCAAACTCCTCACTGGGGAATACCCCAAGTGACTCAGTTTGGGGAAATGGATCTTACTGGGTGTTGATGCACCCTGGGGATGGGATTCATAACTCTAGGATGCGTTAAATATAGACTGTGGTCCTGTTTTTGGTAGCTTTGATTTTTTGACAGAAGTATAAGAACAATCAACTAACCCGTCTCCCTTCCAAATCCTTGTTTTTACAACTAGTTACCTGAATTCTTCTCCAGAGACACAGATGTGTTTTGTATTCATTTCAGTGTCTCACACCCAGCCATGTTAACAATGTATGTATGTTTGTTTTGCTTAAGGATGTGACTTACTCATTCTAGACACAGTGCACTTTTATCATGTTTTTCTATAACACACTCCTAGACAATGAAAACTTTGTTACATCCCAGCACACACATACACACTAATATTTATGCATCTCCGTTACTTTATCCTTGTTAATGTGACTCACAGGAGCCTGCTGAAGCAGAGAAGATAAGGATAAAGCAGGTAAATCCTGATAATCCCAGAACAATGATGGGAAGGGAAATTGTTTGCTCAAGAAACTGTTAAACCCTTTACCTTCAAATTTGCATATAGTGGAGACTCTAAGCTTCCTGAACTTTTTCCTGCTGTACTTTTCACTCCATTTCTATTCTTGCTAGTCAAAAAAAAAAAAAAGCCTAAAGGTGAAACCCCTTGTGGGTTTTTGAAGACACAGGCAATTATTGGGAGGAATGACTAGTGAATCTGTCTTGTAGGAAATAAGATAAATTTTTACAAAATCCCATTTTCTTATGAAAGTAGTTGGTGACTTGCTTTCTAGAAAAGTCAAGGGTACTGGAAAGAATCTAAAAAAGAATGGATATATGTATAAATGTAGCTGATTCACTTTGTTGTACAGAGGAAACTGCCACAACATTGTAAGTCAGCTCTACTTCAATAAAATTTAATTTAAAAAAATGTTGTATTCTAATAGAAGCACTTGGGGACGTGCTTTCTGGAAAATTCATGGGTACTGGAAAATAAAAAATAAGAACTCTGTGAGAAAACAAGATGGGCACCTTGGGAGGGCAGATTCCTGAGGAATAAAGTCAACATGGCCAACAGACGAGTTCTTTGAAGCTGAGTCGGCTTTTGGTCTTGTTCCTTTACACAGTCCAGAAATGGACTCGAACCAACCACTTGGAACACTGCAGTGGTCTAAGAAGATAAACGATACTTACTTCCTGTGTTTATCTTTTGTGTTAAGTGTTTAAGTACTAAAGCACATGTCTCTACATGCCAGCATCAGCATTAATGGTACGATGTTTAGAACAGAGAAAAGCAGTGATGAAGAACTACCTATTCACCATTGTGATGATTCACAAGCAGATTGAATGTTGAAATGGCACCTTTCATCTATATCTTTATGAATGTTGCGGTCTGAATGTTTATGTCCCCCCAAAATTCAAATGTTGAACCCTAATTCCATTATAATGGTATTTGAAGGTGAGGCTTTGGGGAGGTGTGGCTTTCAGGAGGTACTTAGGTCTTGAGAGTGGGGTCTCATGAATGAGATTAGTGTTCTTATGAAAGAGATACCATACAACCCCCTCGTCCATTCCACCACGTGAGGACAAGGTAAGAGGTGCCTGCTACCAAGGAAGAAGGGGGCCTTCACCCAAACACAGCCATGTTGACACCTTGATCTTGGCCTTTGCACCCCCTTGAGCTGTGAGAAATAAATTACTACTGTTTATAAATAATAACCTAGTCTGTGGTGTTTTGTTGTAGCAGTCCAAATGGACTAAGATACTGAGGGACAGTTAGTTTGCAGAAACTACATTCCTGGATCTGTGGTCTTCTGGGAATTCTGAGTCACCTCCTATTCTTTGGGAGCAATTTTCACGGGTTAGGGATGTGTGTGGTGAAATAGTGAGAAAAAGCATTTCTGTAAGATGAGAGATGAAGATAATTAGGACTATTTCCTATGTATGATTGTTGACAGTAATATATGTTGTGAAATATCTTTGGGGCCACTTCCAAAGACCTATAACTATACTTTTAAAGGGGAAGATACCATTTTCCCCCAAATAGCTTTACTTTCATTCTTGAAGTCTTCATGTCATTTAAAAATGATTGAGAATGTATCTCACTCAAAACAAGTTTGAGAAGAGGAGAAGGGTATTATAGTTAGCTCTGGTAAAGGTAAAGTATTAGCAAGATGATAGGAAAAGAGGGAAGATCATTCTTCATGAACATAATGGAAGAGCTGTGACCTTGTGGAAAATGTGTGTGTCTATGAATTTTCCCTCAGGTGGTCAGGGACTAACGATATGTCATATTTCAGGTAAAGATACCACCCCACATCTACCCACCCAGTAAAGTCAAGGGCATAGTTGATAATGATGGAATATTGTATAATAACAATTGTAATCTATTGTTTTACTTTGGTTGTTATTTTTTAAAATGTTTTGGATTCTATACATTTTACAAAGCATTGCTGATGCCTGTTTTTCCATGCTCCTAAAGTATATGTGTTTTTTCTCCATATATTTTGCTTTTCTAAAATTGAGGTGTACTGTAAAAAGACTGTCAAAAGAAGCTGCCTGGCCCCCAAGGAAAGGAAGTGGTTGGCCTTGTCTGACCCTGTTCAGATTTTCCAGAGTAGAGACAAGTTCCTATCACCTGAGTGTAGCCTTTGTTGTTGCTGTTCAGTTACTCAGTCGTGTCTGACTCTTTGTAACCCCATGGACTGCAGCATACCAGGCTTTCCTGTCCTTCGCTGTCTCCCAGAGATTGCTCCAACTCATGTCCATTGAGTTGGTCATGCCATCCAATCATCTCGTCCCCTGTCATCCCCTTCTCCTCCTACCTTTAGTCTTTCCTAGTATCAGGGCCTTTTCTAGTAAGTTGGCTCTTCACATCATGTGGCCAAAGTATGGCAGCTTCAGCTTGAGCATCAGTCCTTCAGTGAATATTCAGGATTGACTTCCTTGGTGGGGTTAATTGCACTATGAGAGCAACATGTTAGATTCTAATACGAGGCAGGGTGCTCTACCTGCTGGAGAGATGGAGATGGATTAGGTAAATAACATATATTAGAAGTTCCCTTTTAGCATCCACAGAGAAACAAATTATGTTGGATATGATAAGTGCCCTGAAGACAAATGGGGGTGGGAAGGAAATGATTGGAAGGAAGCTGCTCTCATGAGAGGGGTCAGAGAAGACTTCCTGGAGGAGGTGACATTGAGCTGAGACTTCAGTTGTGAGAAGGAGCCAAACATAAACAGATGTAAAGGAGGGGGGCTTTCTAGGCACAGGACCTGCAGTGCACTGAGGATCACAGTGGAAAGTGAAGTCAAGAGTCTTGAGTAGAGCCCAAGCATCTGATCAGGTGATGGAGTTGAGATTTTATTCTAAGGACAAGGTCAAGTCAACCAGAGTGATCTAACCAGGAGAGTTTTTTTTGTGATTAAATTACCATTTTGAATGATGAGTGTGGAGTTGGAAAGCACACAGAGGGAGGTCTTTGAGACCCAAAGAGAATTGACGGTGGCTTGGGTCAGCATGGTAGCAATGCAAATGGAGAGAAACAGATGACAAGTGAAATCTTTACGTGTTTGAGTAACTAAAAATAGTTCAGCATGACTGGGCCCATGGAAGGGGTAATTTGTAAATAGCAACAACCAGCCACTGTTGGAATTCCACAGACTTTGTCTTGTTTACATCTAGGTCCTGAGAATTCCCTATGGACAGAAGAACCTGGCGGGCTGCAGTCCATGGGGTCACAAAGAGTCAGACATGACTGAGCAACTAAGCCCACATGCCTTTAAGGATGAAAGTTTGCTATGCTGGTCAAAGAACCAAATTGCATCATTGAGCAGTTGCTCAAAGCCAATAAGGAGCATAAGAAACATTTGTTTATGTACGTATATTAGCAGAGGGAATTTAATGTGAGGAATTAGTTCCCTAAGAGGTGGCAGAGGCTGAGAGGCCACTCCAGGGAGGGTGATATATCCCAGAGATTGGCAATAGCAGGGAGGCAGCATCCCCTTTCAAAGGGAAGAAGCAGCTTTACTGGAGCCCAAGAGCTGGGGCTGCTGGGAGGAGCCTGAAATCAACTCAGACCTTTTCTATGGAAGCTTAAGCTAAGGAAGAGTGGCATCTTCTGCCAGATATGCCTTCCCAGGCAGAGACAGAAGGGCTGTTCCTGAGTCTTTCTATCTCCCAGAAATGATATTAAAGCTGAACCAAGCAGGAAACTCACCCAGAACCTACAGCCTGTGAGGGCCAAATGACTGGGAAAATCTACTGACATAGAGCAGAGCAGAGGAAGGGCAAGGAATGGATCTGAGGGCAAACAGAATGGGTGGTTAGGTAGGGGGACTGGAGGCATTTGGGAGCTGGGGCATGGTGGCAGTTTGGAGATAGGCCCAGAAAAGCAAGGTGGTCAAAGTTTAGTTTAGAAAGATAAATAAGGGTTAAATCACACAAGGCCTTATATGAATTTATGCAGTTTGAAATTTATCCTCAGATCATTCAACAGTCACTGAAAACCCAATCAGGTATGTGATTTAGGAGAAAAAAAATTAGCTCTAGCTATAGTGTGAATGACTTAAAGAGTTACAATCCTGGAAGTAAGAATCTCAGAAGTTTTCTGCAGTGACCTAGATGATTTCACTGCCTGTAATTTACCCTGGAATAGTAATACTTCAGCATTCACCTTGTCCTTGAGTCATATGTATCTGTCAGCCTAGGAGTGTGGTTAACTGACAGTTGCATGGGCCTGGAGCAGCGGCCACATAGCGCTGGAGGCACTTTGAGGAGATAGGCCATATCTGAGAGCAGAGAAGCTCCAGCAAGATGGTAGGCACTAGAACAACAGCTACAGGGTGCCGGAGCAACTGTGAGGAAACACCTGCCCCATCCAAGGGCAAAGGAGAAGCTCCAGCAAGATGGTAGGGGGGTGAAATCATTTTAGAATCAAACTCCATACCCGCCAGGATGCTCAGAGGGCTCAAACAAACCTTGTGCACACCAGAACCTGGAGAGCCCACAGAGACTGAGAGAGAACTGTGTTTGAGTGTCTCCTGAGGAGGTACAGGTCAGCAGTGGACTGCTGCAGGGGCAGGGGCTCTGGGTGCTGTAGACCTGGGCATGGCATAAGCCCTCTTGGAGGAGGTCACCATTAACCCCACCATAGAGCTGTCAGAACTTACACAGGACTGGGGGAAACAGACTCTCGGAGGGCACAAACCAAACCTTGTGCTCACCAGGACCCAGGAGAAAGGAGCAGTGACCCCACAAGAGACTGACCCAGACTTGCCTGTAAGTGTCCAGGAGCCTCTGGCAGAGGCGTGGGTCAGAGGTGGCCTGCTGCAGGGTTGGGGGCAGTGAGTGTAGTGTCCGTGCATGGGAGCTTTTGAAGGAGGTCGCCATTATCTTCATTACCTCCACCATACTTTGGCCTCAGGTCAAGTAATAGGGAGGGAACACAGCCCTGCCCATCAACATAAAATTGGATTAAAGATTTACTGAGCATGGCCCTGCCCATCAGAACAACAGTCTCTCCCTTAGGAAGCTTCCATAAGCCTTTTCTTTCTCCATCAAAGGGCAGACAGAATGAAAACCACAATCACAGAAAACTAATCAATCTGATCACATGGACAATAGCCTTGTCTAACTCAATGAAACTATGACCCATGCCATGTAGGGCCACCCAAGAAGGACAGGTCATGGTGGAGAGTTCTGACAAAACATGGTAGACTGGAGAAGGGAATGCAAAACCACTTCAGTATTCTTGCCTTGAGAATCCCATGAACAGTGTGAAAAGGCAAAAAGATAGGACACTGAAAAGTGAACATCCCGGGTTGGTAGGTGCCCAATATGGTACAGGAAATCAATAGAGAAATAACTCCAGAAAGAAAGAAGAGACGCAGCCAAAGCAAAAACAACACCAAATTGTGGATGTGACTGGTGATGGAAGTAAAGTCCAATGCAGTAAAGAGCAGTATTGCATAGGAACCTGGAATATTAGGTCCATAAATCAAGCAAATTGGAAGTGGTCAAACAGGAGATGGCAAGAGTGAACATCGACATTTTAGGAATCAGCAAACTAAAATGGACTGGAATAGGTGAATTTAACTCAGATAACCATTATATCTACTACTGTGGGCAGGAACCCCTTAGAAGAAATGGAGTAGCCATCATAGTCAACAAAAGAATCTGAAATGCAGTACTTGGATGCAATCTCAAAAATGACAGAACAATCTCTGCTTGTTTCCAAGGCAGACCATTCAATGTCACAGTAATCCAAATCTATGCCCCAACCAGTAATGCTGAAGAAGCTGAAGTTGAATGGTTCTATGAAGACCTACAAGACCTTTTAAAACTAACACCCAAACATTATGTCCTTTTCATTACAGGGGACTGGAATGCAAAAGTAGGAAGTCAAGAAATACCTGAGTAACAGACAAATTTGGCCTTGGAGTACAGAATGAAGCAGGCAAAGGCTAACAGTTTTGCCAAGAGAATGCACTGGTCATAGCAAACACCTTCCTTCAACAACACAAGAGAAGACTCTACACATGGACATCACCAGATGGTCAATACCGAAATCAGATTGATTATATTCTTTGCAGCCAAAGACCGAGAAGCTCTACAAAGTCAGCAAAAACAAGACCTGGAGCTGACTGTGGCTAAGATCATGAACTCCTTATTGCCAAATTCAGACTTAAATTGAAGAAAGTAGGGAAAACCACTAGACAATTCAGGTATTCAGACCTAAATCAAATCCCTTACAATTAATTATACAGTGGAAGCGACAAATAGATTCAATGGATTAGATCTGATAGACAGAGTGCCTGAAGAACTATGGACAGAAGTTCATGACATTGTACAGGAGACAGGGATTAAGACCATGCCCAAGAAAAAGAAATGCAAAAAGGCAAAATGTTTGTCTGAAGAGGCCTTACAAATAGCGTGAAAGTAAGAGAACTGAAAAGCAAAGGAGAAAAGAAAAGATATACCCATTTGAATGCAAAGTTCCAAAGAATAGCAAGAAGAGATAAGAAAGCCTTCCTCAGCAATCAATGCAAAGAAATAGAGGAGAACAATAGAATGGGAAAGACTAAAGATCCCTTCAAGAAAATTAGAAATACCAAGGGAACATTTCATGCAAAGATGGGCTCAATAAAGGACAGAAATGGTATGGACCTAACAGAAGCAGAAGATATTAAGAAGAGGTGGCAAGAATACACAGAAGAACAATACAAAAAGATCTTCATGACCAAGATAATCACAATAATGTGATAATTCACCTAGAACCAGACATCCTGGAATGTGAAGTCAAGTGGGCCTTAGGAAACATCATGATGAACAAAGCTTGTGGAGGTGATGGACTTCCAATTAAGCTATTTCAAATCCTAATAGATGATGCTGTGAAAGTGCTGCACTCATTATGCCAGCCTATATGGAAAACTGAACAGTGGCCACAGGATTCGAAAAGGTCAGTTTTCATTCCAATCCCAAAGAAAGGCAAGGCCAAAGAATGCTCAAACTACCACACAATTGCACTCATCTCATACGCTAGCAAAGTAATGCTCAAAATTCTCCAAGTCAGGCTTTAATAGTATGTGAACCGTAAACTTCCAGATGTTCGAGCTGGTTTTAGAAAAAGCAGAGGAACCAGAGATCAAATTGCCAACATCCATTTGACCATTGAAAAAGCAAGAGAGTTCCAGAAAAACATCTATTTCTGCTTTATGGACTATGCCAAAGCATTTGACTGTGTAAATCACAGCAAACTGGAAAATTCTTAAAGAGATGGAATGCCAGACCACCTGACCTACCTCCTGAGAAATCTCTATGCAGGTCAGGAAGCAACAGTTAGAGCTGGACATGGAACAACAGACTGGTTCCAAATCAGGAAAGGAGTACGTCAAGGCTGTATATTGTCACTCTGCTTATTTAACTTACATGCAGAGTACACCATGGGAATGCTGGACTGGAGGAAACACTAGCTGGAATCAAGATTGCTGGGAGAAATATCAATAACCTCAGATATGCAGATGACACCACCCTTATGACAGAAAATGAAGAACTAAAGAGCCTCTTGATGAAAGTGACAGAGGAGAGTGCAAAAGTTGGCTTAAAGCTCAACATTCAGAAAACTAAGATCATGGCATCTGGTCCCATCACTTCATGGCAAATATATGGGGAAACAATGGAAACATGACAGACTTCATTTTTTTGCCTCCAAAATCACTGCAGATGATGACTGCAGCCATGATTTTAAAAGACACTTGCTCTTTTTGGAAGAAAAGCTATGACCAACCTAGATAACATATTAAAAAGCAGAGACATTGCTTTACCAACAAATGTCCATCTAGTCAAGCTATGGGTTTTCCAATAGTCATGTATGGATGTGAGAGTTGGATGATAAAAAAAGCTGAGTGCTGAAGAATTGATGCTTTTGAACTGTGATGTTGGAGAAGACTTGAAAGTCCCTTGAACAGCAAATAGATCTAACCAGTCCATCCTAAAGGAAATCAGTCCTGAATATTCATTGGTAGGACTGATATTGAAGCTGAAACTCCAATACTTTAGCCCTCTGATGCAAAGAACTGACTCATTGGAAAAGACTCTGATGCTAGGAAAGTTTGAAGGTGGGAGGAGAAGGGAATGACAGAGGTCGATTTGGTTCGATGACATCACCATCTCAATAAGCATGAGTTTGAGTAAGCTCTGGGAGTTGGTGATGGACAGGGAGGCCTGGTGTGCTGCACTCCATGAGGTCGCAAAGAGTTGGACATGACTGAGTGATTAAACTGTAGTGAACTGAACTGAACTACCTTTACTAGGAATGAACACTCTAGGAGGGGAAGTAGTTAGTGTATGAAAGACAATAAACAGCCTCTAGAGATTCTTCCATTTGAAACTCTTTGAACTGCCCTGGAGGATTTGGTAATTAGCATAGGGAACAGTCGAAATATATTTTCATTCTTAAAATGAGCAGTGTTAAAATACATGGATTGGCCTACTTGATGGGTGTAGGAGGCCAGTGAGCCCAGCCTTGAAATCCTTCTGAGGGGCCCTGGTTTGATGAACTCAGGATCCCATGATTTCCTGAGGATTTTCTTACCTTACCCAGCTAAATGCTGCCACTACAGTACTGTAACATCTGTCTTTGGAGATCCTTTCACTAGGGCAAATTTGGGGAACCTGCGGACAGAGACCAGTGCTCCACCAACCTCACAGGCAGATAGGGTGGCAGTTCCATGTTCCTATGTGCTGATAAATGCTTGTATGTGAGGCAGCATCTGAGATGAGACTAACTTCACATTACTTTTCTCTCCATGAGATTATGCTCTCCTCTGCAGGAAAGGGGGCCCCTTCCAGGGCCCAAGAGTGGACTTTTGTCCCACACTGGGAAATGAATTATCCAAGGAGACACATATGCAGACAAAGCAAAAGATTTCATTGGGAAGGGATGTGCTAGTGGAGAGCAGTAGGATAAGGGAACACAGGAAAACTGCCATGTGGCTTGCAGTCTCAAGGTTTATGGTAATGAGTTAATTTCCAGTTGTCTCTGGCTAATCATCTTGCTTGGCCCATATTTGGTCTGACTCAGGGTCCTTCCTGGTGGTGCATGCATCTCTCAGCCAGGATGGATTCCAGTAAGAAGGATTCTGTGAGGTTGGCAGGACATATTATGGGCTGGTGTCTCTTCCCTCCTTTTGGCCTCTCTCAGATTCTCCTAGTTAGTTTTCAGCAGCACCACCATGTTCCTTATCAGGACTTCTTGTTGCAAAAGAACAACTTACACAAGTGCTTATTATCATGCCTGGCCAAGATGGGTGGTTTTGGTCAGTGGTTCCTTACCACTTCTAAGTACTAGGAAAGAAAAAAATCCCTAGACAGTGGGGAAATTATTTGGGTATTGCAATAAGGAGAATTTTCATTAATGAGGAAATTTTCAAAGAAAAAGAAGAAAGCCTGGGGTTTTATAAAGGTAAATGAACAGGCTATCATCCACTTTGGGATCCTTGAAGAAGGATGGAGACCAGACTTATCTTGGACTATGCAGGGCAGGGTGGTCCTTTGAGGTTTTGTGGAAGATGGAAGGGTAGGTAGATTTTAAAAAATAAGGGTGAGGTGCTTTCATAACCACTCCCATTTTCCGGGAGCACAGGACTCAAGTACGGCTCAACGTTGTAACCACTGAGGGCTGAACATGACATTGGCCTTGGTCATTTTGCAAAACAAGGAAGAAATGATCTTGAGTCACAGGGAGGGTGAGACAGCAGAGAAGGAGATGACTGGATGGAATTGAGGATTATTTAGGTGATAAAGCCAAGGGACTTAAAAACAAAACAAAACAAAACAAAACCAAGGGACTTGATCATTGACGAGAAAAATGAGAGTCAAATACCCAAATCAATGGGAAATTCTGGCTTAGGTAATGGGTAACTGGTAATGTTATTTATGAAAACACCAAAAATGGGCAAGGAATAGATTTGGGAGGAAATAATGTTGAGTTCGATGTCTTTGTTGAGGTCTAGAATGTTCACCTACCATGTGGTATCTGAAACACAGATGCCTCCTAAATATTTGCAAAGGGCTCATAACACCGAAGCAGAGTGTGGAAATTAGACAAAGGATCATTGACCTTTCCAATTTTACAACTTGAGTTACTCTCTACAAAATACATAGTTTAGATTACATCTTACCTTACAAAACATGCTCACAAAACTGAAGGTGTCCATTAAGAGCTTAGTGAAATTAACTGGTGATTTCCAGAAAGAAGAAGAAAAAGTCAACCCACAATATTTGTAGGATTGAAAATCACATGGAAATGTAAAAGATAAATCTCCCCTTTAGAAGAGAAAATAGAATCTCTTCAAGTCCTTCAATTTTGCCTCCTGTGCTCCAATGGAGGAGCAATCTCTACCCTTTGCACTGTCTCTGCTCCACTTGGCAACATGCATCTGTTACTGGGATGCTGAGAGAGAAAAATCAGCCTATTTTCTCTTCATGAAAACAAAAGCTCATTCCTCCTATGAAACACACAATTCCTGTAGAACAAGTCTGTGTGATAAAACTTGAAAACACAGAACAGTTCAGCCCAGAATTACAGGCCCAGACTCATTAGCTAATTACAATAAGTCACATCAGCTGGTACTTGAAAAAAAAAAAAATGTATTGCCTGTTGAATGAGATCCTTGAGAACATTAGCATCTCATTTTCTGAATGGTAGTATAATGTTTGGTTCTGTCAGTAGGCAATGTATGGTGAGGAGTTAAAGCAATTTTTGGTGCAGGAAAAAGGAATCTGGATTGAGGGTCAGGATCTGTACATTTGGTCCCAGCTGTAACTAACCAGGTTCATGATCTTGTGCATGAAACTTAACCTTGGGGATTTAGTTTCCTTGTCTCCAAAAGATAGACTCAACTTCATAGTC
Source organism: Cervus canadensis (assembly GCF_019320065.1). Lineage (NCBI taxonomy): Eukaryota > Metazoa > Chordata > Mammalia > Artiodactyla > Cervidae > Cervus > Cervus canadensis. Next base: position 75,374,350 of record NC_057388.1, on the reverse strand, counting down.
CAGAGAATTCAAATTATTCTTTTCTAGTCTTCACTAAAAACAAGTTAATTGGGGGAAGCTGAATAACTTTACATTGGTGAATTTATGTTTGGTATTTGAAAAGAATTAAGCAAGTTCATTGGTGATGGCTATATTAATGTGAGAACACATGTCCACATATATTTTGGCAGAAGTTAATTATAGAAGATATATGAGTATTCGGGGATGATGAGGGACAGGAGTGACTGGATATTGCTCATCGATCTTTGTGCTTTGAGTTGTATTTTTTTAGTCTGTCATGACCATCTCCATCAATTGGAGAATCCCCCAAGCCTCCTTACTCTTGATTTCCTGGTGTTTCATCCCACACCTCTAGGTGGAGGATTCCAAACTTGGGATAAATCCCGTCCTCCTTCTGTAGTTACTTGGCTACATCAGGGCTGGAAAATGGAAACACACAGAGAAAAAAGAATTTTAAAAGGCAATGGTATAGGATATCCAAGAACTGTGGGACAGCTATAGAAGCTATAACATATGTGTAATGTGAGCACAAGCAGGAGAAGAGAAAGTTGCAGAAGAAATATTTAAAGCAAAAATGACTGAGGATTAATGTCAGACACCAAACCATAGTTCCAGGAAACTCAGAGGACACACAGAAAACCCACATCTAGGCATATCATATTCAAACTTCAGAAAATCAAATATAAAGAAATATAATCTTGAAAGAAGTCAGAGAAGAAAGCACCTTACCCATTGAGGAACAATGACAAGAATTACATCTGATTTCTCATCAAAAACCATGCAAGCAAGAACAGATTGGAGTGAAATTAATAAAGTATTGAGTCAAAAGCAAAACTGAAGCAAAAAACAACTAAATTTCTGTACTGCGAGAAATTATCATCAAAAGTGAAGAGCAAATAAAGACTTTCCATATTTGTTGACAAACAAAAATTGAAGGAATTTGTTGCTAGTAGACCTGGTTTGCAAGAAATGCTACAAGAAGTTCTTCAGAGAGAAGGAAAATGACATAAAAAACTTGGATCTTCATGAATAAAGGAAAAGTGTCTGAGAAGGTGTAGGAAGAAAGTGAAGTTGCTCAGTCGCATCTGACTCTTTGCGACCCCATGGACTGTAGCCTGCTGGGCTCCTCCATCCATGGGATTTTCCAGGCAAGAATACTGGAGTGGGTTGCCATTTCCTTCTCCAGGGGATCTCCCTGACTCAGGGAGGGTTTCCTGCACTGTAGGCAGACTCTTTACTGTCTGAGCCACCCGGGAAGCCCTGAGAAGGTATAAGTGATGGTAAAATACAAGCTTTAACTTTCATATTGTAAGAAGAAGTTGAGCTGAAGCATTCTTTATGTATTTTGGAAAATTGTTCTTGCCCAGATATGTGTTCTGCAAATATTTTTTCCCAATCCGTAGCTTGTCTTCCCATTCCCTTCACAGTTATGCTTAGTGGAGCAGAAGTTTTCATTCTATGAAGTCTAGCTTACAGATTATTTCCCTCATGGATGGTGCCTTTGGTGTTGTATAGAAGAGTCATCACCATACCCCAAGTCATCTAGGTTTCCCCCTGTTATATTCTAGGGGTTTTACAGTCGTACGTTTTACACAAACTCCCGCTGGAGTTCACAACTCTCACAAATGTCCAGCCTGAGCCTCCAGCACCTCCTCAGTTACATCCCAGGATGTCCTCCTCCATGACTGGTTCCTACTGGTGGCTCCCGCTCATGGGTTTCTGCTCTGATTAGTTGTGATTCTCTCTGTCCTCCACTTTGCCTCTAATTGGAGGGGCAGTGGTTTTCCCTGTGACCTGCCTTGTTTGATGGACCTAAAAGGGGTTGTTTTTATTTATTTTTTTTAAATTTTGTTGGCAACTGACTTTTTTTTCCCACTGTGCTTTTGGTATTTGATCTAAGAAGAGGAACCAATTTATTTTTTATTTTTTTACTTTTTTGCCATGCTGCGTGTCATGTGGGATCTTAGTTCCCTGACTAGGGATCAAACCTGCACCCCCTTCATTGAATATTTTAAACACTGTACCAGCCGGGAAGAGGGAAGTCTCTAAAAGGAGTTAATGATCTATCAGTTCTTTCAGTGTTTTGTTTTTTAACCTATAGTTAGGATGGAGTAGTGATTTCCTTTGCTCCTCTTATGTGCTGGACCAGAGACTGAAAGAGTTCATGTGGTAATTTTTCAGCTGCGATCTTTAAAAATTATTTTATTTAAAGATATGTAAATTCATCTGACACAGTGATGACCAGTGGGAAGAACACCTAGGTTATGATCCAAAGAGCTGAGTTTCTTCTTTGAAATACTCTGTTTGAGTCTGTGAGTTAGGACCAACCACTTCGCCATTCAGATCTACTAAGGAGACATGGAGCAAATCGAATTTCTTAACTTTTTTAGATATAAGGCATTTTGAACATTTGGTTCAGGCTCTGGATGGAGACTCTATCCAGCTAAAGATGCCCATTTGTTGTGAACTTGCGGGACCTGGAAATGGGTGCACACCTCATCTATAATTCCATCTAAGCCTTTATGACTAATTCCAGTTTTCTAGCTATGTGTGAACTCCATACTCATAGTTATTTCAAGATAGGTAAAATCCCACAATATGAGTACTACTAATATTTATTGAGCACTTATAATGTGCCACATGCTAGTCCTTTTTATGGAATATCATTTTGGTCCTCACCATGGTTTTAGGAGGAAGGCCAGTATGAGGGTCCCTATTTCACAGGATATGTAAAACACTAATTATGTGCCAGGACCCATGCTGAGCAAATCCTCCTAATAGCCACGAAGGTTTGCATTAGAGTTGGCTACTAGTTTATCATGCAGACTGGGACATTCTTCAGACTTGAAAGTAACACTACTAATAATTAGACCTGGGAAGTGAAAGTAGTGTTGGTTGCTCAGTCATGTCTGACCCTTTGTAACCCCATGGACTGTGGCCTGCCAGGCTCCTCTGTCCATGGGACATAAACAGAGCATAAACAGATTCTCAAGGGCAAACTGGGATGTATGGCACTTTTAATTATCATCCTTCTCTTACAGAGGAGAAAACTGACACAAGAGAAGCAAAATAGCTTTCCAGGGGCTATGTTCTAGTATGTAGACTAGAGCTGATTCCAGGAATGTTGGACTCCAAAGCCAACATTTAGTCACAATATCCTGGGATAGACCAGTGAGTGGCATCTGCACTAAATTTCCCAAGTGTCTATCTTCAAATATCCTTCTAGTTTGTATCATCAGTCTGCCCTTTTAGGCGAATTCCCCTGTACCTGACCATATACTGGCATCAGTGACTTTAGATATAAACTAATGCAAGCTTCAAAATCTATAAAAACCAGAATTATGCTTCACTAGAAATGCTCACAATAGCAGATTTTTTTTTTCAAGAAGGAGAGCCTAATTACCTTTCGAAATTCCAAAAATGTCAAACTGATTACGGTGTGTGCTTTTTTTATAACATCACATGCACCGGAGTTATTTTGGGATAATGAGCAATTTTAATCTTGCTTAATAAAAGCTATTCACAGGGCACTTTAGGAGGGGCCCTGCCTATAAGTAGTTTTACTAAACCACTTTCCCCTTTCACTGGCATTTATTCAAGAGTATGCAAATTCTTCTAAAACCAGCAGCTAGATTTAGAAATCAGAAGGAAAGAGCTATGGACTTGAGCACATTTTCTGTTTTTTTTTTTTTTTTTTAAGAATGAAGTTGATAAAAAGAAAGTAAAACTGGATTTTGAATCTCACAAATTTTCTATGTGCTAATAAAAAACTGAGATGTGCTGAGTTTTAAATTTGAATTTGAGCTTAACTTCAGGTTTACAAGTTAAAATTTAAGATTTATTCAAATCATTTCAGTTAATATGAAGAAATAAATATCAAAAGATATTTTAAGAGAAAAAATGCTTAAAGAATATTTTTAAGAAGCATTTTGTTTAACTTTTTAAGCAAAATGGAATAGGAAAATTTTTATGATACTCTAATCATAAAAAGGGAGTTGAAAATATGCATCCTAAATTATAGAGGATTCCTCTTGCTGGCCAACCAATAAGAATTCATAGAATTCATAGATACAGGTAATATCTCATTCAAGAAACTGGAGCATTCATGACTTGGTCTTTGAGATGAAGAGAAGTGGGCTCACTACAAAGTTTTTGTGGCTCAATTAAGTCTTCTAAAAGTATTCCTTGCCCACCCTAGCCCTTCAGTTTCTGAAATCCTGCCAATTTCAGTGCTCAGACTCTTACCAATAGAAATAGGTTTGTGAAAGGAGACCAGGGAGGTTCAGATGTATTGGGTTTGATGGAGGCATCATGGAGCATAATTTTCTCTTGGGACTTTGATTATCCTCTGTTCTACCAAAAGTTTCTGCCTCTTCCAGACAATAAAGAGAGAAATATCCAATCAATCGATATAGGAGGACAAGGGGATTTATCTGTGACTTCCTGTTTTATAGTCTTTCTGATCTTAGGGAACTTATCTTGGTTATCTTGTCTGATCATTGAAGATGTTAGAATTGTCTTCCTTTCTTTCCTTCCTTTCTTCCTACTCCCAATTTGTTTTTTCTGTTTCTATATATATCTTGATTGTAAGAGAGCATTTTGTAGTTTTTTAAGGAGTTATGCATACATTCAGTGTCCTCTTGATCATCTTCATTCACTGGACCAATACTTAATGTGTGTTATGGTGCAGGCTCTTCGGTCCTGGTGGATAAAAAGGATTCCTGCTCTCAAGAAGCTCACAGTCTTGTACCTCCTTCCTTTCTGAAAGCTCTTCCCCTCCTTCCTTCTCTCCTATCTGCCCAGGCTACTCCACTATATAAAAATCCCTCTTTTATTCTGACCCTTTCCTCGGGTCGAAGTAAAAACTTTCTCTTTTCATTCTTCCTTAATGGCTGCCTCTATTTAAGGACTTGGAACACCTACCCCACCCCCCACCCCCCATGCTACTACATCCTTTCCTTCTATGACCAGTGGCTTCCTTCCTTACCAAGCAGCACAGATTAATTTAGCTTGGAGTTAGTGGATTCCACTAACTCCTTCTGATCCCTTGAGATCATTAGATCCCAAAATGTTCTATCTGGGGAAAGTGAGTTTATACCTTTTCCCCTATAACTAATTCTACTGCAAACATCACTGGTATTTGAAAGCTCTCACAGCTGGCACATGAGCTCTACCAACTGTGCCCCAGATTATTTGACGTTGATCCCCATATAACACTGTGGGACAACAAATTCCAGAAAGGCAAGCATCTGAAGACCATGAAGCGAACACCGAACTCTTAGTCTTGATGACTTAGTCTGCTCTGCAGATGAGGAAACTGAGGCCTGGATCAGCAGAGTGACTAGTTCAGGGTCCCCCAGTGGGCAGACCTAAACTGCTCTCCAGGTCTCCTGGTTCTGGGGCTTTCTCCCTCTTTACAGAAAAATTTGGAAAATTGAGGGAAAAAAAAATAAACCATCATATCATCTTCCAAAGGCAAAAGATTGCTGACATCTGGTGTACTCATTTCAGATTCTTTCCATCTATAGGTTATAAACAGGGTTGCTACACTCAGTTGTGCAAGTTGCACGCTGTGTCACCCCAGGAAGCACCATCCACATAAAATCCTGCGCGATCCATGTTCTGGGGGGTCGTGCAATAAAGCTGCACCACATACCACAGGAATATATACATGAGCATATTTTCTTTTCTCATAACTGAAAGCTGCCTGTATGATACTGGATTTACTCAATGTGATATTGTATTTTACGCATTGTAAGCACTGCGTCTAAAACATTTTTCAGGGAATTCCCTGGAAGTCCAGTGGGTAAGACTACATGCTTCCAGTGCAGGGGGATGCGGGTTTGATCCCTAGTCTGGGAACTAAGATCCCACATACCATGCAGCACGGCCAATATAAATAAATAAAATAAAACATTTTTCAGAGACCAAGTATTAATAATATTCCTTTAAGTGGTTGTGTGAAATCACATTTCACCATTACATAATTTTTCAAACTTTGGCATATTTCCAAATTTCTGCTATGAGTAATAATACCATTGTGATGAATATTTTTTGTGTATAAAGCTTTCCCCTTTATTTTAGGATTCCTTTAGTACACATTACTATGGTTAAAGGTAAAAATTTTGTGTGGCTTATAAGATATATTGCCAGATGACTCTTCAAAAGCATCGTATCTGTTTATATATACCCTTCCAAAGGGGTATTGAGGCTTCATTTCAGTAAATCCCACTGTTTTCTTAAAGTCAACACTTACTGTAGCTTTTACTTAATATTTTAAAGCAAATCTGGCTTGTCATCCCAGCACAAAGAGGGAAATCTTCTGAGAAAAACAGCGCCAGGCACAGTGCATCTGACTTGAAGTAAAAACCCAAAGGACTAAAAACCCTGGTAAAAAAGAATGTAGTTCACTCGGCCAACTTGCCTCCTATATTTGAAAGTCATACATTTGTAGATAATGCTGAAGCTGAAGCTCCAATACTTTGGCCACCTGATGTGAAACGTCAACTCGTTGAAAAAGACCTTGATGTTGGGAAGGACTGAGGGCAGGAAAAGACAGGGACAACAGAGGATGAGATGGTTGGATGGTATCACCGACTCAATGGACATGAGTTTGAGCAAACTCTGGGAGATAATGAAGGACAGGGAAGCCTGGCATGCTGCAGTCCATGGGGTCACAAAGAGTTGGACACGACTGAGTGACTGAACAACATCAACTACATTTGTAGATACAAGGAGAAAAATAAATGAATAGCATATTTTCCCCAAATGTTAATATTACTAAGACTTATTTACACACACAAGCCTGCTTATATCTGACAAACTTTTCTATATTATTAAATGCTAAGTTCTATAAAAAGCTTTGGGGACTTTAACATCAGGCAAAAGTCAGCAGTTTAGTTTATAGCCCTTAGCAGGGGTCAGGAAAGCAGAAGCATCAGCATCACTTGGCAGCTAATAAGAAATGGTTAAATTGGGAGACCAGGATTGACATACACACATAATGTATTGAAAGTAGATGACCAACCAGGACTTACTGTATAGCACAGGGAAGGCTGCTGGATATTCTATAATAACTAAATGGAAAAAGAACTTGAGCAAGAATATATATGTGTATGAAGTGAAGTGAAAGTCGCTCAGTCGTGTCTGACTCTTTGCGACCCCATGGACTATACAATCCATGGAATTCTCCAGGCCAGAATACTGGAGTGGGTAGCCTTTCCCTTCTCCAGGGGATCTTCACAACCCACAGATTGAACCCAGGTCTGCAGCATTGCAGGCAGATTCTTTACCAACTGAGCCACAGGGGAAGCCCAGATACATGTATATATATATATATAATTAAATCACTTTGCTGACTTCTGAGAGTAACACAACTTTGGTAACCAACTACACTCCAATATAAAATAAAAGAAATGCAAAACTTCAGGTCCCACCCAGACATATGGAATCAGAATTTGCATATTAACAAGATCCCCAGGTGATTCATATGCCCATTGGAATTTGAGAAACACTGGTTGTATGTCCTAGGGGAATGAAGCCCAAGTTCAAGAGTAACAAAAATATGTTTGGACAGAGGAAGAGAACAAATATATGGATACCAAAGGGGGAAAAGAGGTGGGGTAAATTCAGAGACTGGGATTGACATATATACACTATTGATGCCATGCATAAAATAGATAACCAGTGTATAGCACAGGAAGCTCTACTTAGTGCTATGACAGTGAAAAGTGAAACTGAAAGTCACTCAGTCGTGTCCAACTCTTTGCGACCCCATGGACTATACAGACCATGGAATTCTCCAGGCCAGAATACTGGAGTGGGTAGCCTTTCCCTTCTCCAGCAGATCTTCCCGACCCAGGGATCAAACTTAGGTCTCCTGCATTGAGGGCGGATTCTTTACCAGCTGAACCACAAGGGAAGCCCAAGAATGCTGGAGTGGGCTTTCCCTTCTCAAGCAGATCTTCCCAACCCAGGAATTGAACCTGGGTCTCCTGCATTGCAGCTGGATTCTTCACCAACTGAGCTATCAGGGAAGCCCATTACTCAGTGCTATGTGGTGACCTAAATGGAAAGAAAATAAAAAAAAGAGAAGATGTGTGTATATGTATTGCTAATTCACTTTGCTGTATAGTAGAAACTAACACGTTGTAAAGCAACTCTACTCCAATTAAAGTTATTAATAATAAAAAATTGTGAGACAAAGCTGTGGTGGAAGACCAAGGAGGGGAAATACTAAAGCATTCTAGTGTATGCTTTATCTCTCTCTCTCTCTCTCTCTCTTTTTTGCAGCTTATCAATAAAATTCTCAAAATTGGGTAAAAAAAACTTATGTTTGGAAATGACACCTGAAATATTCAAATTCTCACTGTGCTCAGGGTCAGGTGTCCTTGGAGCTAATCCCACCAGAGCACAGATACAATGACAGAAACCCTTATCACATTCTGTTAGTACTGTTTTCTTGCTTTTATTTTTCTTGTACTCAATAATTTTTGAGGGGTGTTTCTAAGGAAGAATACTATAAACTAAACGGTCTTTTTTTTTTTTTTTTTTTAAGGGAAATGAGCTCCGTTTTTTCTTTACTTCCAAGGGCCACTTTGGAGGAAGAAACAGTGAAAATTTCATTGGTAAATCTCTTTATAAGAGAAATATACATTTTTACAACTAAAGCAGATCTGCCTTCAGACTCCCCTTCCTTTCTTTTACAGCACAGTTAAATCTTATGCTTAATCACTAGTGAAATTGACTTTTGTTAATATTCTATTTCATATTTTAATGTCTTATTTGACAGGTGTAGTTGAGTTACTGGCAAGCATCTAATTTATGTCAAAGCTAATATTATTTTCCCAGAGTGGAAGTTTTCCTTGTCTTGTCTCAGTCCTAAGGTAATTTTGTTTCTTCTCTTTTTCAGAAGAAGATGAATTGTGAAAGCAAAGTTGAATAACATATGTTAAAAGTTGTTGTGAGAAGTAAAATGTATCAGAGTTATTTTAAAATTCTTGAAAATATATATGTGTTTATTCCAGAGATGACTTAAAATGGCTGAGTGTCAACTAAACATTAAATGTTAAAGAAAAATTCCAAGTGTTATACATTAACCAAAGGCATTCTGAGTAACTTGAGATTGGATAAAAATGGAATGGAAGCTTTTGTAGGAGAATATTTTCACTCAGTCTCAGTTCAAATTTGTCACCTCATTTAATTCTATTACTGTTTCCATAACCCTGAAGCCTCGGGAGCATATGCAGTTCTTTTTTTTAGATCCCTCAGATGTGGTATCTATCTGGGATGGGGAGGGGGCAGTAACATTGTTAAAATAGAATAGGAAGTGTCTAGGAAACCAAGGAGGGCAATGATGTTGGTTGAGCGTCTACTAATTGCCAACAATATTTGTTCACGTCACAGGCACTGCTGTATCAGAACTCTCAATAACTGTGTATTATTGTTTCTGTTTCCACAGAACAAATAATTAATGATTAGAGAAATAGCCATAAGCATATATGCATTTGAAGGGATAAAATCTAGAATTAAAAGAATCAGATACATTTCAGTTCATTTCAGTTGCTCAGTCATGTCCGACTCTTTGCAATCCCATGGACTGCAGCACGCTAGGCTTCCCTGTCCATCACCAACTCCCAGAGCTTAGTCAAACTTATGTCCATTGAGTCAGTGATGCCATCCAACCATCTTATTATCCCCATCATCCCCTTCTCCTCCTCCCTTCAATCTTTCCCAGCATCAGGGTCTTTTCCAATGAATCAGTTCTTTGTATCAGGTGGCCAAAGTATTGGAGTTTCAGCTTCAGCATCAGTCTTTCCAATGAATATTCAGAGCTGATTTCCTTTAGGATTGACTGGTTGGATCTCCTTGCATTCCAAGACACTGTTAAGAGTCTTCTCCAACACCACAGTTCAAAAGCATCAAATCTTCAGTGCTTAACCTTTTTTTTGGTCCAATCCTCACATCCATACATGACTACTGGGAAAAGCATAGCCTTGACTATATGGACCTTTATTGGCAAAGTAATGTCTCTGTATTTTAATATGCTTTCTAGGTTGGTCATAACTTTTCTTCCAAGGAGCAAGTGTCTTTTAATCTCATGGCTGCAATCACCATCTGCAGTGATTTTGGAGCCCCCCAAAATAAAGTCTGTCACTGTTTCCATTGTTTCCCCATCTATTTGTCATGAAGTGATGGGACTGGATGCTATAATCTTAGTTTTTTGAATGTTGAGCTTTAAGCCAACTTTTTCACTCTCTTCTTTCACTTTCATCAAGAAGCTCTTTAGTTCTTCTTCACTTTCTGCCATAAGAGTGGTGTCATCTGCATATGTGAGGTTATTAATATTTCTCCCGGCAATCTTGATTCCAGCTTGTGCTTCATCCCAGCCTGGCATTTTGTATGTTGTACTCCGCATATAAGTTAAATAAGCAGGGTGACAATATGCAGCCTTGACATACTCCTTTCCCAATTTGGAACCAGTCTGTTGTTCCATGTCCAGTTCTAACTGTTGCTTCCTGACCTGCATACAGATTCCTCGGGAGGCAGATAAGGTGGTCTGATATTCCCATCTCTTTAAAAATATTCCACAATTTGTTGTGATCCACACAATCAGCTTTGGCATAGTCAATAAAGCAGAAGTAGATGTTTTTCTGAAGCAAAATATGATGTTTTTCTGGAGCAAAATCAAGCAAAACAGATATGTTTGCTTGATTTCAAAGCTCACGTTTCTCTACCACAATGCTGCAAAATGATACCATCTCTAACATTACATATTCCTGGGATTTCTGTTAGTAACCTGGGAATGAAAAGGTGTATTTTTTTGTATTTTTAAACACAATAAATAGGAGTAAATACCACGGCAAGAGATTCATCCTTGGGCTTGTCTCTTTTGAAAAATCCTCAGGCTCCCTGGCGTCAGTCAACATTTCCAGGCTTCTAGGGACTCCAGAAAGCCTTCTGGTATACCTTAGCTTAACCGAAGTAGTATTGTTTATGATTTTATCTTTTATTGGACTAGTTTTATCTTTTTAAAAGATTTGTCTATCCCACGGAAGCTTCTTATAAATTTTAGCTTCCATCTGCTCTCTGAAATGGACTATTACATGTATTCACTGACTGTGTTCCAGCTGTCAAAATTCTACCATGAAAGATGGCATTCTTAGCCAATGTGGATGGATTAGAAGCCATTGGAATTCCTAAGGAGACACCACACGAGTGTGGAAGGGTTGCTGTTCTATTTATCAGTGCTTGGAAATTGACCTATGGTAAATATTATAAGCACTTTGGTATTATAATACCAAAGGCCTGGTGGTATTAAAGCATGATTTATTTACAGCTTTATAGATTTGGGGTTACATTGAAAAATCTTCTCATTGCCAAGACCACCCTCTCCAGGGACAATTCTCAGCTAGGAAACACTTGTTTTCAAGCCTTTAAAACCCACTTATATCTAACAGGATTAAAATGTAGTTGGTCAACTAGATATTGGTTCTGTTATCTTTTTTTAAAGTCATCAAAACATTTCTAGTGTGGTGATCTAACAAGTCCTCCCAACAAGATCAATGTTCTGCTTCCTTTGCTTTCATTTAAACTGAGGGTGTTCTCAGATGAAATTTACTGGACTTCAGACCAGGTTTTTGCATAAATGCTTTTCAAACACTATAAAGTATACCCTTTACACTTCTGAACTGTCTCAAATAGGCAGGGCTATTCCAGAGCATGAGGTCATTCTGCATCCAGTTTATAAATGGAGAAATCCAAACTTAGGTTAGCTTCAATAACTAGAGCTCAAGAATGTGCCTCAAAAACTCAAACTAATGGAAGATACAGTCTCAATTTCATAAATACTTCACTAGTCCCTTTCAGATTTTATTTCTATTCCCTTGAATATTTTGAGTGTAATTAATGGTTAACCTTGGCCAAATTACTTAACTTCTCTAAGACCCAGTTTCATCACTGATACAAGAGGGATAATAATTGTAGTACCTCATAAATTTATCATCACGATTACATGAGGTAATCTATATAAATGCTTACCTTAGTGCATTGAATGAACTCAGCAGCTGAGAGATGTCAGCTCTTACCTTCCCCTTTGATGCTATGGGTCATGCTCAGTTGAAAAAAAAACACTGTGTTTGTTGTTGTTTAATTTCAGCTAAGATTTTTCTCAGCTTGCCCTCAGGACTGTGGTTTAGTTAACAAATGTGACTCAGTGGCAGAATCACCCAGGGTGCTCTTCAGAATACACATTCCTTGGTTTAGCAGCCCTAACTTGGTCCCTCTGAGCCTCTGCATGAGGGCCTGGGAATCTGGGGTTTTTATGTTCCTGGCGGGGATTCTAATGATTGCCAGGACAGAGAACTACTTTCCTACAAGGTAGGAAGTGCTTACTTAAGCCTCTTCTCTTAGTGCCTTTGGAAATTCAGGTAGGAACAGGGAAAGGGGAGTTTAAGTATCACCTTAAGACTGGTGATATTTCACCTCAGAGCACTCAAATGTGTGTGCATAACCTCTCAGAAATACACAGGCTGGATGTGGCCCATAAGAAGCAGTGCCCCAGATCTGCAGATTCTGAAGGTCACACTGTTTTCTGGGGCTTTGAATTGAATGTCCAGTAAACTTCAAGTGCCAAAGAAAGACATTTTAGGAATTTTCTCTTCTTAATATTTGATGGCCTTCTCTGGCAAGAAAAAGTCTTACTTTGCATTTGGAAAATGGGAATGAGCAAGACTCCCTGCTCCTGGAGGTGGGTTGAAGATTAGAGGGCCATATACTCTGCGCTCAGTCCCTGGGGCCTCTCAGGCAGTCTTAGGTACTTTTAAAAAGACAAATGTTTCTTAAAATGGTTGTGGCATGCATTTCAGGTAACTGATAGAAATGTTACATATTGCTTTTAATGTAAATACTTCTGTTTTATTTCATGCTCTGCATTCTCAGGAAGGCATGTAGCAAAGCATTTCACTTTCCTAGTCAATTCCATTCTTCCCAAATGCTCTCTCTTCCGCTTTCTTCAGCCCTGTCTCTCGTTTGTCTTTTCAATCTTCCTTAAACCCTGGGACAGTCTCCTGCTGCCGTGGCCCCACCCCTGCTCGCCCTCATTCCCTCTCACCATGGTCAAATGACAGTTTGGCTGGTCTTCAAGTCCTTTAAGAATCGCCTCTGGTCTCTTGACTAGAGAAACAGAGGAAGGGGTACAAGACCCTGCACTCCAAAAGGGCTTTTTTTGACAAAGTCAGCTGCGCCTTCAGGGTTAAAGGAACGATGTTTTTTCCAGGTGTTAAACTTTGACTTTTTCTCATAAGCACTGATAGTCTTTTTTCTTTTGCCATTGCCTTCAAAATACTGCAATTCTTTCTCTCTGGCCTTGGAGTTGTCTTGGTTATTAATTCAAAAATTATAAATTTCTTGATCACCTGTTGTGGCAAGAACATAACTTATTTTGCATCTGTCTCCTTTCCTCCTTGGGGACACCATATGTCCATTTCTGGCTTCTACCCTCTTTTATAAACACAAAAGTGGAAAGGTTTGGCTTTATTCAGTGAGTATCTTTTATGTCAGTAAATTATATATGTCCCTCTGTTGCAATCTCAGCCGTCTCTCCTTCACTCATTTATCTTCCATACTTGAAATGTTTCATTTATTCTAGCCATTTACACAATAGTGCTTTTAATTAACACCTTGCACTCTTTAAAAATACATGTAGAGTTTATAAACTATCTTGGCCTCTTTAGTGTTGAACCTACAAACAGAAAACATTCTTTCCCTTTCTCCTGCTATCAATAGTTTATTTGTTCATCATTGTAGAAAAGTTTATTGCATCATATTTATCCTGTATCCAAATAAGGCCATGACATTGCATATGTTTAAATTGCATATATTGCCACACGGAGAAAGGTAAATATTGCATGGTATTGCTTATATGTGGAATCTAAAAAGAAAAATAAAATTAATAGAAACTGGGATTTTAAAGTATTTGCCAGGTGCTGGGAGATCAGGAAAAAAGGGAAAGGTTGGTGAAAGGATACACACTTTCAGTTATAAGATGAAGTTCTGAGGATGTAAGCGATAACATGGTGACTCTAGTTGAAAACACTGTTATATAATTGAAATTTGCTAAGACAGTAGAACATAAATGTTCTTACCAAAAAAAAATAAATAAATGTTAGGTGATGAGTGTAACTAGTTAATTAACTAGTGGGAATCCTTCCAGAATGGTTACACATGTCAAATCACCATTCTGTACACTTTAAATATCTTACAAGTTTATTTGTCAGTTATACCCTAGTACAGCTGGAAAAAGTGAGTATGTGGTTCTCTTTTGTCATCCTCATTGTGTTTCACATGGCCTGCAGTCCTAGAGAAAACCAGTCCTTGGAGGTGGACTGGAGGAGGAGGGGCAGTCTGCAGTGTGGAGGGGAAGAAAGGAGAAGTTGCCACAGGAACTGAGGTGCATACTGGTTGGCCTCTTCAAGAAGGCACTCACCTGCACCAGCCTGATCCTGCCTGTCATCACTGGCTATCACCAGTGATAACCCATAGGGTGCTACCATTTTGAAGGGGAGGTCATTTGTTTCTGAACCGGGTGAGCCCAAAGGCTCACGACGGAAGGAACCTTCTGAGGGATGTCTTGAGGACTACCCAGGACGTTGCCAGGTGAGGTCGGTGGAAAGAGGAGTTGGTAAGAACATGTTTTCCAATGGGAGTGGCCTCTGGGGATTGGTCGCTATATGAGAGGGTCATTCTGCCTTTGATGTGTGAGCTGTGGCTGTAATTTCATAGATCAGGATCTCCTTCAGAAATTCCCTGTCTTTAGAGAACAATGGATAGATAGCATCATGTATGGCACAGAGGGGCAAAAAAATCACTGCAGACACTGCAGTTGGACTTCCTTTTGGTATTTCTCATACTAATTAACATAGATAAAATCAATTATCAGTTAAAATAGAAGCGTGTTAAAGTTTGAAAAGCCACCTTCTTACAGTTTCAGAAATAGAAAAGGGGGATGGGGTGGGTGGGACACTAACATCTGTGTGCCCAGTCCTGTGCAAGGAGTTTCACATAGTTAATTTCGTCCTTCCCTGTGGTACACTTGCAACATCATCTTATAGGTGAGAAACATGGGGCCCAGGGAAGCATGAAGGCGTCACCTAGACAAACACCTGGGTAGCTGGCAAAGCCAGGCGCAGAACAGATGTGTCTTGTTTCTATTTCCAACCATCTTCCCACCATACTGTACACGGATGGGTTCAGCTTTGTGCTAAGTTGGTCACAAACTGGTGTTTTCAGATTCAAAACTAATGCATCATTTGGTTAGTTCTAAATGTCGGTGAACATTGCCTTAATTTTGAATACAGTGAAAAATGTCTAATTTATTTGGGGTGGGGAGTGGGAAGGAGGAATTATTAGGATCTCTCAGAGTCGAAGAAAGACATCAGTAACTTCCGCTTTGTTGACACACCAGGTGTATTCAAATAGAAAGATATACCAACAGAGTATTGTAAAAACTGCAGTCCGTTTTCCACACTTACATTAGCAAATGAGTCATTTCAAAAAATGAAATGAAGCATGTTATGTATAACTTAGTCCAAGGCTTATGAAAATATTGACCTTGCAGGTACTGGAAGAGCTATATGTATGTATATGTATACATAGAGAGAGAGAGTGTTAATGGGATGAGTTTTAGAAAACATCTTTCAACTTGGTCATTGTATCTCAGTGACTAGATAAAAGAGGTTCCTTTGGAGATAAAATCACACATCTGAAATCTAAATGGGAGGCTGAGACTAAATGACCCTCCCTGTTGCTCAGTGATAGGCCCCTTATCAGCATTCTTTCAAGGCCCTGTCCTGTTTAGGAAACCCCCAAATCCTAACTGGCCACTGTACATGAGAGTGGGTGTCTGCTGGGACCATGTGGCTTGATGTTCGCTAGAGCTGCTGGCATCTGCGGGGTTTGCTCAGGCTCTTATCTGCCCTGTTTTCAGCCTCCTTCCAGGTCATACTATCACACCTCTGCGTAATTCGTGGTGACCCTGATGTCCTTGCTTTGGTATCAGCATCCTGATTGCCCCTTCTCCACTATCTCTTACTGCAAGGCAGTACTGATAGGAGAGGGGCAGAGAGCTTAGCAGGTCTGGGGAACGCCCCCCAGCCGGCAGAGGGCCAGGCAGCTGGACTGCCTTTGGCAGACAGGCTCTCTCCCCACCCAAGCCCGGCTCGGGCTTGCGGCAGCCCTCCTTCCTCACTCTCCCACCCCTCCACCTCCCTCTATGGCTGAGGACAGGCTCCAAGGCAGGCAGTAGATCTGGAACATCATTCCTTCCAGGGAGAGCTCTGCCCAGCCCCTTAACAGGTTGCTGTGTAAGACTTCCAGGACTGCTTCCCAGCACCTCCCTGGGGAATGCTGGAAGAGCACCAGACTCCTCACATCCCAGAGTTTATGGAGAAATCTGAGTGAGGTGAAAGCTGGAGTCCCTTGGGCAGTGGCATGCCATCTGCCCTCTATTTGGGACCAGAGAGTCCATGCAAGTGGACTACAGGGTATTAACTGTGTGTTAATAAATAGTCTTGGAAGATGAAAACCTTCCACTTTGCCTCTAATAACTCCCACCCCTGGGCCACATGGGGATAAGCTGCCTGGGAGGGCCACCAGCAAGTCAGCTGCTGGTGATAGTAGGGAATTTCAAATAGTCAAACAGAAAATTGCTTTTAATATCCCTCTTTTTCATGGCAACCTGATGTGTTCTGTATCTCTGTTTAAACACTTGCAGATTTAGATGGACTTGCCTTTTCCTGGCTCCTATGAATAATCTCCATCACTCTGCCCCTTTCCCTGGGGTACACTTGTTTGCAGAGCCTCTGTCTCTAAGGCCAAGTGCCTGATCATCCTCGCACTGTCCTCCAAAAGAGGCAGGCCAGCTGCAGGGCCCCTGCAGAGGGACAGGAGGGTGTGAGGCCAGCCTGGACCAGATCAGACTGCCCAGCCCAGCCCCCAGCGAGCACAAACGCACCAGCCTGCAGGCCACCCTCCAAATGCCTTTGTTTTCCTCATGATTCTTGCACGCTCATCCCTGCAGGGTGCACTAATGGGGTTGGAATGGGTCTTTGGCACAAAGCAGTGGCATCTGTCAGCTTTCTTTCACCAAGACTCCAGCTCAGAACCAGGCCCTGGTCATGCATTTCCTCCTGTTGGCCAGCCAGGTTATTGATGGCTCTGTTCTGTAGAAATGGGGGCTGAAGTTTGGTAGCTCCCCAGGCTTTGTTTCTGCGTCTATCTCTAAAGCCACACTAAGTTTCTAATGGTACAAAACAGACTGTAACATTTGCAGGAGAGAAAGAAAACCACACTAACAGATACCCACCCAGACCACAAAACGTGAAGGGCAGAGGGAGACAGATGCTATAGCAGTGTGCCATTGGGACTTCAAAGGGGGTTTCAGACTCCTCCCTGCACTGTCCATGAATCAGTAAGACCCCGGGAGAAGGGCCATGGGTCTAGAGGATACTTCATCTGTCTTGGCATTGGATTCTGATCTGCACAAATAGGCACAACTTACTTGCTCTGAAGCATTCTGCATCATATCTACATCACCCCAGCTCTCCACTGTCTTTGCTCTAGGGTTGGTCTCCTCGATTCCAGTGCATCCTAAATGCTGCAGGTAGATATTTTCCGAAAATAAAGTTCTAACCCTGTCCAAGCAAATCTGACACTTCTACCTCCCTACCTGTTCCTTATCCACCACCACCACACACACACACACACATGCACAGACGCAATCATAGTGCTTAATGTCTCACCATCTGTAGGATGTGGTTCAAATACCTTCTTTAACAAAGTCATCCTGACCTGGCCATTGCCTGCTTCGCTTGTCTCAGCTTTGCTCACTTTCTCTCACAATTGGGCCCAGCTGTTTTTGGTTTTGGAGATTTTTTTTTCCCCCTTAGAGGTAGTGAACTCTTTCTGTTGTTCACACTTCTGGGCTTCTATTTGCTCTTCTGGATTTCTGGAAGGCTTCCTCTTTCTCTTCTTCTAATTAACTACTGTTTATCCTCTGGATTCTAAATGCCACATCCTATTTAAATCCCCCTCTTCTATGCTTTCATAATACCCAGGCATCCTTATCACAACATCTCACTTTGTTGTGACTGCATAGTTTATAGCCGTCTCGCCTGCTCCGAGAGCTGTGGACCGGAGTCAGCATCCACCTTGTTGCCACTGTTTTCCCAGTGCCTAGCATCGTGCTTGCAAGCCCTGGGTACACAGTGACTATTAGTTGCATAGATGGTGAGCTGAATGAGAGAATTAAGAACTGGTGAGTCTTTGTTTCTCACCTGGACAGGGAGCCAATCAGCAAGGGTGTGTGGTTCCAAAGATTCCTCTAAATGCGTTTACTTTTCTTCCTTTCTTTCTGCTTAAAGTTCCCATTGTTCATGACATCTTACACAGCTGCTCAGGTGTTTTTCCATCCATGTAGCTGAGTTATGCTCACACTTGCTCTTGCTAAAGGACTGGTTATCTGCCAACCTCATCACTGAAGAAGGATAAGGATTGGGGTAGATGGTACTGTCCATTCAGATGTGACCCACTGTAGAGATATGAAATAACTTCAGGATCACTGTGGGATGTGAGGCCACAAAATGCTGTTATAATCTCTCCTCTTAAAAATGATGGCCGTGAAAAAGAAAAAAAAAAATGATGGCCGTGGAGTAAATTTTTTTCTATTGAAGTTTGGTTGATTTACAATGTTGTATTACTTTGAGGTATATAACACATGTGATTCAGCTACACACACACATACATATTATATATATTTATACAAGATATATATATATATATTCTTTTTCTGATTCTTTTTCATTATAGATTATTATGAGATATTGAGTATATTTCCTTGTGCTTTACAGGTCCTTGTTGTTTATGTTTTAAAAATAGCTGAAACTCCAATACTTTGGCCACCTGATGTGAAGAACTGACTCATTGGAAAAGACCCTGATGCTGGGAAAGACTGAAGACAGGAGGAGAAGGGGATGACAGAGGATGAGATGGTTGGATGGCATCACCGACTTGATGGATATGAGTTTGAGCAATCTCCGGGAGTTGGTGATGGACAGGGAAGCCTGGCATGCTGCAGTCCATGGGATCTCAAAGAGTCAGAAATGACTGAGCAACTGAACTGAAAAATAGTGTATGTCTGTTAATCCCAAACTCCTAATTTATCTCTCCGCCATCTTTTCCCCTTTGTTCTTTATGTCTGTTTGTTTGTTTTTTATGTCTGTGAGTCTATTTCTACTTTATAAATAAGTCCGTTTGTATCATTTTGTTAAGATTCCACATGTAAGTGATACATGGTATTTGTCTTTCTCTGTTTGACTTACTTCACGTAGTATAATAATCTCTAGGTTCATCCATGTTGCTGCAAATGGCATTATTTCATTTTTTATGACTGAGTATTATTCCACTGTATATATGCACCACATCTTTTTTATCTATTCATCTGTCAGTGAACATTTAAGTTGCTTCCATGTCTTGGTTATTGTAAGTAGTGCTGCTATGAACTGTGTGGTGCATGTATCTTTTCAAATTAGAGTTTTCATCTTTTCCACATACATGATCAGGAGTAGGATTTCTGATCATATGGTAACTCTGAAAGTGAAAAGAGAAAGTGTTAGTCTCTCACTCGTGTTGGACTCTGTGTGACCCCATGGACTGTAGGCTGCCAGGCTCTGTCCATGAAATTCTCCAGACAAGAATACTGGAGTGGGTAGGTATTTCCTTTTCTAGGGGATCTTCCCAACCCAGGGATCAAACCTGGGTCTCCTGCATTGGCAGGCAGATTCTTTACCATCTGAGCCACCAGGGAAGCCCATAATAAATGATAACTCTATTTTTAGTTTTTTAAGGGGCCTCCTTCCTGTTCTCCATAGTGGCTGTACAAATTTCTATTCTAACCATACAGTGTAGGAGGGTTTCCTTTCCTAATACCCTCCCCAGCATTTATTATTTGTAGATGTGTTGATATTGACCATTCTGTTGAGTTGATGACAGGGGTAACTTTTAAATCTTGCATCATTCTGTATCTGTTTGTTAGACTGATGAGAAGTCTATTTAAATGTTTAAGTGATATATATCATCTGTGGATGCATAGGCCAGTTGAACTACCACCATATACTGGAGACACTTTCTCTTCAATTTTTGAAATAGTGGCAACCACTTCATAACATGAAAGGAAAACATAAGTGTCAACTGTTGACTTATTCAATATAGGTTCACCAAAACCTCAAGTTCAAGGAAACTGATGTTGTTGAAGAAAAATGTACTCATTTTCTGTCCACTTCACTTCTAGACCAAATAGAACAGAGCCACATTGGTCCTCCTCTTCCCTCTCAGAAATTGTCACATCTCTGCCTTCCCAAGGCCAATACAATACATCCCATCTCAGCATTGCCTCCCACTCCCCACCTTGTTGCCTCTGTGGGGTTTGCCAACCTCTCCCTTTCCATTCTCCTCTTTCCTCAGCTCATTTCTATTGTCTTAAAATGTAATTTTGAAATATTTACACTAGATAATATCTCTTTTTTTCATCTTTATTACCTTTATTTGAATAATCAGGATCTGTTACCTTAACTTCCTCACTCCTTGCTATGGACTGAATTGTGTCCTCCACCAGCCAAAATTTTACACAATGAAGCCCTAACCTCCAATGTGACTATATGTGGAGATAGGACTTTTAAGAGGTAATGAAGGTTAAGTGAGGTCATAAGGGTGGGGCCCAAATCCTATAGGGTTGGTGGTCTTATAAAAAAGAGGAAAAAGAAGAGCAATCTCATCTTCCCCACCACACCAAAAAAAGGCACTATGATGAGACAATGGTCTGAAAGTCAGGAAGAAGGGCTTCCATGAACAAAAGCCTACTGGGCTTTGATCTTGGACTTTCCAACCTCCCAAAATGAGAAACTAAATTTTTATTGTTTGATCCCCCAGTCTGTGGTATTTGCTCCAGTCAAGTCAAATTTGCTACAGTCCAAGTCAACTTGGACTAAGACACTAATCAACCTACTTGTATCTAGTTTTTGGGTCAGTTACACCACAGAGGCAGCTTCCCATAATTGTTCAAGGCCAGGACCTGGTTTCACGCTTCTTCCTCCTTGACGCACACGGTGAGGAATGCTCTTAACCATCCCTTGCAGCTCTCTTCTGCTTCTCCTAACTCTGCTCTGAACATTCTTTTCTCCTTAAATAACTCCTCCTCCTATTTCTCCCCTCTTGCCAATACTGACATTTTTCAGTTTCAGTTCAGTTGCTCAGTCGTGTCCCACTCTTTGTGACCCCATGAACCACAGCACACCAGGCCTCCCTGTCCATCACCAACTCCCAGAGTTTATCCAAACTCATGACCATTGAGTAGGTGATACCATCCAACCATCTCATCCTCTGTCATCCCCTTCTCCTCCTGCCCTCAATCTTTCCCAGCATCAGGGTCTTTTCAAATGAGTCAGCTCTTCGCCTGAGGTGGCCAAAGTATTGGAGTTTCAGCTTCAACATCAGTCCTTCCAGTGAACGTCCAGAACTGATCTCCTTTAGGATGGACTGGTTGGATCTCCTTGCAGTCCAAGGGACTCTCAAGAATCTTCTCCAACACCACAGTTCAAAACCATCAATTCTTCGGCGCTCAGCTGGACTATTTCTTTATAGTCCAACTCTCACACCCATACATGACTACTGAAAAAACCATAGCCTTGACTAGACGGGCCTTTGTTGGCAAAGCAATGTGTCTGCTTTTTCATATACTGACATTTTATCAGTATTCTAATCTTGGTTCTAATACTCTGCATGTCCCCCGGGGGTGACATTTTAGACTCTCATACTTTCTCATCCTAGTTTTCAATGGGTCCTAACTCTGTATCTCCAAATTAAATATTTCTCTGAGAAGCACAGCCCGAATCCGTTTAGCCTAATAGGTATCTGTACTTTAGCACATATACTTTAGAGACACCTGGAATTTTATCTCTCAAGAGACATCTCTCCTTGTACACTGATGGATTCTCTCATGGTCCTTAACCTAACTGATAACACCATCAATCACCCATTCCCTCAATTCAGAAAACCTAGAATTGCAGTCTCCTCTTTCTTCTCTTTCCTTTCTACATCTTGTGAAATCCAAAAGGCTATCAATTGAACCTTGATCTCCATATTTGGATCTGTATACTTTAATATATGCCATTTGGAATGCCTAGTACAGGATTATATCATTCCTTGGTTGCATTCCAGTAGAAGCCTGCTAACCTGTAGTAGACATCAGTTTGTTGTCTTCATATTTCCCAAAATGCCCTCCTTGAAATATTAATTATTTTTCTTTGGGATGTTAGTAGATCTTTTGTAACCAAAATGGGAAGGGTTAAGTGTTGAAAAGTGAAACCTATCTGGGAAATGCTAGGTGAAAGAAATTTAATTTCCTGGCTGGAGAACTTTTTAGAAACTGCTAATGTTCATGTGACTCTCTAAAAGGACATTATACAGGTCCATAGTCTCTGATTCAAAGATTTCTGGGACTGGACATTTAGAAAGTTGATAAGGTACATATAGCAAATATTATATAAGATATCCCAGCAATCATATTGCTATTTCTATTTCAAAATATATGGTGATCACATTAAATGTGATAAATTCAAGGTTATAATAACAAACAATAAAATAATAATAAATAATGAATAATAAAATAATAAAAATAGCCTCACAAGTTCATGTGAGGTTTTGCACCTTAATGAATTACAAAACATGTTTGGATCTTGGAATTGTGTGTAAAGGAATATGAACCAGTGTGATATGTTGAATTTCCCAAACACATTTGTCTGTGGGAAGATTTCCTCCCAAGAGCATCTCTCTCAGGGATTTTTGAAATGTGGACATATAGGCAACTTCTGCCCCAGCCCACTGAAATGTTATTCTTCTCCAAAAGATTTTAGTGTCTACCACTTGTTGTTTCCCTCATAGCTCAGTTGGTAAAGAATCTGCCTGCAATGCAGGAGACCCCAGTTCGATTCCTGGGTCGGGAAGATCCACTGGAGAAGGGATAGGCTACCCACTCAAGTATTCTTGGGCTTCCCCTGTGGCTCAGCTGGTAAAAGAATCCGCCTGTAATGCAGGAGACCTGGGTTCGATCCTTGGGTTGGGAAGATCCCCTGGAGAAGGGAAAGGCTACCCACTCCAGTATTCTGGCCTGGAGAATTCCATGGACTGTACAGTCCAAGAGTTGGACACGACTGAGCGACTTTCACTTCACTTCACTTGTTGTTACTTGCTGTTCCACTTTGCTCCTCCTTCTCCACCTGGAAAATGTCTTTGTCTTTTTGCCTATCAGATTCAAGTTTAGACGTCTGTTCACACTCTTATTATGGCCATCAGCATATTGCATGTTAACTATCTGTTTACTTCTGTGTCAACTATTTGTCAAGAGGCTATTTCTTTTTTCACTACTTCAGAGTCCTTACTTCCAAAAATAGTGTCTGATCATTCATGGACATAAAAGAAATAATGAATGAATAAATGAAAATTAATTCAGTGTACTGAAAACACTGAAAAATCACCAGAGTGAAAACTTAAGAATGGCTAATAATTTAATGCCAGAATCTGGGCACACTTCCCTACCAATAAGGTCAAAGGAATTGCGTTGAGAAGAAAACTCTTCTGGAATACCAAAATGTTGTAGGTGCTGCCATTTGATTTAGCAAACTGATTTTTAGAAATCTCTCCAAAGGATCTACTCAAACAAGTACATAATAGGTATTTATAAGGAGATGTCATCACATTATTATAATAATGAAAGGTGGACAAAATCTAGTTGCTTGTCAATAGGAAACTGGTTGAATACACCATGAAAAATCTCCCACAATATATTACTACATGGTCTTAAACAGGACTCTGTGTGTGTGTGTATCTGTCTGTACCATATCTTAAAAAAAATCTCTTTGACATATTGTTGGAAAAAAACAGCTTGTAAAACAGCATGTATATGTTGATCCCATTTATGTGCAAATTATATACATATATGGTCATACATATATATCCATATATTATAGAGCAAGCTTTGGAAGGGTGTCCATCAAATCTTTGACAGTAGCTGACTCTTAGTGGTTAGAGCCTTGAGACTTTTTTTTCTTTCCTATATTTTTAAATTTTCTAAAAACTTCCATATTTTATCTTATAAGCAGTAAAACAGTGAAAAACTGCTTTAAAGGCAACGTATAGTTGTTTATGATTCTAAGTCAGTTTGAGAACTTGGAGGCAAGTGATTCCTTATAGTGATTTGTGTACATTACTATTAAGAGAAGATTTTTGGAAATTTCTTAATAAATTTCACAAAAACTCCCATGAGGTCATTCATCTTATCTCCACAGAGAACAGTGGTTGTGATTTTGATCTGGAGGACCTCAAAATTTGTCTTTTTTTTTCACATTCTACATGTGGAAAAGATCTGCTCTAGGAAAACTGTTCACAGGACCATGATACTTTGGTTGGCAGATGGATGACCATCCACATTTTGACAGCTCTTTCCAATGAGTGTCATTTCTTTCAGGTTCTAGCTAGAGACCCCTTCCTAGTGATGCTCTTAGAAATGTCACTCATTCTTTTAATTAAGATTGGCCACATATGGATCAACCTGGCCATGTCACCACCTTCAAATTTGGCCTATTGACCACTTTGGATATTCAGGAGTAGGTGAACCTTCCACACAGAGTATATAACTTGTCTGTTCATCACCCTCAATACACCCCTCAACACATGAACCTACCAGCGTATGCCTATCCTTCATCCAGTTTCACCAATCTCTCAACTTTCTGTTCCTGGTTTAACTGCCACTCTTCTTTCTGCCTTTTCCTCTCTCCTTGTGACCACCACGTGCAGGAAGAAGGAGAGGCTTGGTCTCTGTACATACCCACCTGCCTACCTGCCACACACACACACACACACACACACACACATACACACATATATATATACACCCCCCAAAAGCCCAGCCAAGACTTCACTGGTTTGTGATTTTGCTGACATGCAATTTACCAAATTTCTGAAATAATTCAAGCCTCTTTGAGAACAGAGAGAACTATACAATTCTGCATGAGTGAGTGGGGGCTCTGACTACACTCCTTGTCTAAGTTGTTGATCTACAGCATTCAGAAAGTCAGTCCTCTGTAACTATTTGGGGAAAATAGAGCTCATGTTCCTTGCAGCTACTAAGGGTTATTCTAACATTTCTAAAAACCTTTCTAAAGAACTGAAGTAAAGAATCCACTTAGAACTACTGAAAAATCACTGCAAGTTATTACAATGTATTTCACATTCCCTTTGACTTGTTTTAGGACAAGAGTCTGGCTTATTTGACTCCAGGTTGCAGTTAGCACTCATATATGATGAGCAAATTGCTAGAATACTAGGGTCACTCTGAGCAGTGTGTCAGACTTCTGGTTCTGTTGGACAGGATATAAACTGTTATTCTTCAAATGTCTTCCTACTTACCTTCTATAAATTTTAGATTTTGAAGTGATATACTAATTATTCCTCTTAGGAACACATGAAAACCCTTATGTTCATTGTTTTTAATAAGTTGCCTGGAATTGAAAAGAATGTTCTGTGGAGAGATTTTGCAGGTAACATTCTTAATGACTTTATCACTCTTTAAATTGAAACTCAGATTATACCAAGATCATGAGAAATAACATTATAAAAATATAACCAGATCATGTTACATTTATTTTGCATAGCATTTATGCAATTTTCATGTCAGGACCTGAGCCTAACTCTCACTGAAATTTAAAACAGCTTCTGATTAGCAGCCCCTGATACAGTTCCTGTGGATAGCATGGAAGGTACTGAAAAATCACCAGCCTGAAAATTAAGAGTGACCAACAATGTTTTTTTTTTTTTTTTGGCTGCACTGTGTGGCATGCAGGATCCTATTTCCCCCACCAGAGATCAAACCCATGCCCTCTGCATTGAGATTGTAGAGTCTTAACCAACAATTGGGTGTTGAGTGACCAACTATTTAATGCCAGAGTCTAGGCATACTTACCCATCAATAAGGTAAAAGGTACTGGGCTGAGAAAGAAAATTAGTGTATTGCCTATGCTTTTGTGTAATGAAACAGAACAGTGCTACCTTCCAGAATGATGTAACAAGAAGTTTTATCCTTTACCCACTAACTCAGAAACCCAGGCTCATTAAGGGCCATAAATGAGGACAACCCCATGCAGGATCTTACAGAGGTAGTGTTCTATCTCTAAATGTCTCATTTATCTACTATTATTTATTCACATGGGAAAAATAACTTGATAGATATGGACTTTTCAGAAAATATTTGATAATATTAATTTTAGGAAACATTGTTTTAACCAAAAAAATATGGAATGAAGGCTATTATTCTACATTTCTGAGTGTAATTTAGAATTGTAATACAGTGTGCCTTAAAATGTAGCAACAAATATTTAAAAGAACATATTCATCAGATTCATAATGGTTAACTATGCTCTAACAGATTTCTTGTCCTTTGAAAAATCAATTAAGAATATCTGACCACTATAATTAATAAATTGTTTCCTTTTTTTGGTCACCTGTGAAATATAAAAGTTCATCATATATTTAGCCACAAAAGAAAAAACTGAGGAAGTTTCCAACACTAGACTATTTTGTAGATTCTTCTGAGTAATGAAACATGACTAACATCTATTAACACAAGTTTAAACAACAAGTAAATTTTCTTAAAATTCGTTGTTCTAAGAAAAATTTAAATGGCATATTAGGTGTTTTCTTAAAGAAGACAATGCTTGGTACATGGTAGGTGCTAAGTGAAAAATCATTCAAAAAATGAATGATGATGATTTAGAAACAATGAAAATAAAAAAAACTCTGGCAAGTAACACAGTGGGCTTAAATTTATGGCCTTAATTATGCTTACATAAACGTGAAAGAATGAAAATAAATGAACTAAGCTTTCAATCCCAGAAGTTGGAGAAATGACAAAAAATTAAACATATTAGGAGAAAAGTGATAATAAAAGAAAGAGAGTTCCAGAAAAACATCTATTTCTGCTTTATTGACTATGCCAAAGCCTTTGACTATGTGGATCACAACAAACTGTGGAAAATTGTGAAAGAGATAGGAATACCAGACCATCTGACCTGTCTCTTGAGAAACCTGTATGCAGATCAGGAAGCAACAGTTAGAACTGGACATGGTACAACAGACTGGTTCCAAATAGGAAAAGGAGTACATCAAAGCTGTATATTGTCACCCTGTTTATTTAACTTATATGCAGAGTACATCATGAGAAACGCTGGGCTGAAAGAAGCACAAGCTGGAATCAAGATTGCTGGGAGAAATATCAATAACCTCAGATATGCAGATGACACCACCCTTATGGCAGAAAGTGAAGAGGAACTAAAAAGTCTCTTGATGAAAGTGAAGGAGGAGAGTGAAAAAGTTGGCTTAAAGCTCAACATTCAGAAAAGTAAGATCATGGCATCTGGTCCCATCACCTCATGGCAAATAGAAGGGGAAACAGTGGAAACAGTGTCAGACTTTAATTTTTTGGGCTCCAAAATCACGGCAGATGGTGATTGCAGCCATGAAATTAAAAGACACTTACTCCTTGGAAGGAAAATTATGACCAACCTAGACAGCATATTGAAAATCAGAGACATTACTTTGCCAACAAAGGTCCATCTAGTCAAGGTTATGGTTTTTCCAGTAGTCATGTATGGATGTGAGTTGGACTATAAAGAAAGCTGAGCACCAAAGAACTGATGCTTTTGAACTGTGGTGTTGGAGAAGACTCTTGAGAGTCCCTTGGACTGTGAGGAGATCCAACCAGTCCATCCTAAAGGAGATCAGTCCTGGGTGTTCATTTGAAGGACTGATGTTGAAGCTGAAACTCCAATACTTTGGCTATCTCATGCGAAGAGTTGACTCATCGGAAAAGACCCTAATGCTGGAAGGATTGGGGGCAGGAGGAGAAGGGGATGACAGAGGATGAGATGGCTGGATGGTATCACCAACTTGATGGACATGGGTTTGGGCAAACTCCAGGAGTTGGTGATGGACAGGGAGGCT
Organism: Cervus canadensis; assembly: GCF_019320065.1. Lineage (NCBI taxonomy): Eukaryota > Metazoa > Chordata > Mammalia > Artiodactyla > Cervidae > Cervus > Cervus canadensis. Next base: position 75,346,246 of record NC_057388.1, on the reverse strand, counting down.
TGGCGTGCTACGATTCATGGGGTCGCAAAGAGTCGGACACGACTGAGCGATTGAACTGAACTGAATAGTACAAGTAACCATCATTTATTTATATTAGTTGGAGGCTAATTACTTTATAATATTGTAGTGGTTTTTGCCATACATTGACATGAATCAGCCATGGATTTACATGTGTTCCCCATCCTGAACCCCCCTCCCACCTCCCTCCCCATCCCATCCCTCTGGGTCATCCTAGTGCACCAGCCCTGAGCACTTGTCTCATGCATCAAACCTGGACTGGCGATCTGTTTCACAATTGATAATATACATGTTTCAATGCTATTCTCTCAGATCATCCCACCCTCGCCTTCTCCCACAGAGTCCAAAAGTCTGTTCTATACATCTGTGTCTCTTTTTCTGTCTTGCATATAGGGTTATTGTTACCATCTTTCTAAATTCCACATATATGCATTAGCATATAAATGATGGTATTGAAATATTAAAAAAAATAGAAATTAAAAAAAAAGTAGACCATCAATACCGCTATAGGATAGAGGGAAGGAAAAAAGGATAAGCTTTTAGTAATTTTAATTTTTACAAAATAGAAATAAAATATGGAAAATGCTATAACTGATATATGTCATATAAGCAAATGCAGATAATACTTTTAAAAACACAGAGTGATAAAAATGTTAATATAAGTATGCTTACAAATGTGAGAAGTTTAGTAGATAGACTCATTTACTGTTTAAAATCGTGAGGAAAACGTAAAATTTAAAAACCAGAATATGTGGATCTAGAGAAAAACTGAAAAAAAAAATTACCAAAGAATTATTTCTACTAAAGACTCTGGGATTCGTCAATCAAGTTTTTAAAGAGTAAACTTAATAAATTGTTCCAGAACATAGAAAGAGTTTGAAAGCTATCCAGATTTTTTTTTTTTTTTAATGCCTGTTCTGGGTCTTCATTGCTGCGCTGGCTTTTCTCCAGTTGTGGCAAGCAGGAGACTACTCTCTAGTTGTGGTCCGAAGTCTTCTCATTGCAGTGTCCTCTCCTGTTTAACAGTCTGGGCTCTAGAGCCCCAGGCTCAATCAATAGTTGTGGCACATGGACTTAGTTGCTCTGCAACATATGGGATCTTCTAGGATCAAAGACCAAATCTGTGTCTCCTGCACTGGGAGGCAGATTCTTTACCGCTGGGCCACCCAGGAAGCCCTATCCAGATCATTTTATAAACTATGATAAAGCCCTGATAGAAATAGCATAAGAAAATTATAGACAATAAAATATTAGCAAATGAATTAAACTATGTCTAGTTAAAGAAAAAATCTGTTTCTGCCAAGAATGTTAATGCAGGAATGGCTGGAAGCTAAACATTAGGACATTTCTTTATGTTGCATACAGCACAACCAAGGTCCAATGAGAAAAGCCACGTATATAATCTCATAAGATTCTTTAATGGTGTTTAAAAAAATTAAATACCCATCACAGCTTGGAAAAAAATAACTTCAGCAACTAGGATTAGAAAGATACTTACCTAATGTGGTAGAGAACATTTATATTAAATAGCATTTTTTCAATAAAATTCTGAAAACACTCCTTTTAAAATAAGGAGATATGGATTAAGAATGTCTGCTATTCCCATTTATATGTAACACTGTTCTGAATTCTGGCCATTGAAACATATAACAAAGTAGAAAAATAAAAGACAACATTTTAAATAATATGTCTAAAATTCCAAATTATTTTACCATAAAATTCTTCATAATTCTAACAAGAAATGTGAAGTACACAAAGTTGTGTACTAGATACAAAATTGTAAAATATTTCTGAGGGACAGAGAGATACAGTGTTCATTTGATAAAAACTTAAATATTCTGAAACTATTGTTTCAACATTATCTTATGTATTTAACTCAAACCCAATCACAGTTCCACTATTTTTATTTGATTAGTAAATGAAATAGTCCAAGTGTCTTTTTCCTAGACTAATACTGTCTGTGCTCATGATTAACACCTACAAAGCCTCAGAATTATGGAAACACAAGGACAGAATCTGGTCCTCCACTCTACTAGGTAAATTAACTTTGAAAGAACCAGGGGGAGAAACACTTTCATATTTTGCCCATAAAACCCTGAAGCTTGTTTAGTTACCTGTTGTCACAAGAACCTAGAACTAAGTATAGGGGAAATAAGAGAAAAAAAAAAAAAAGGGCAGAAGATAAAAGAATTGCTGTTTCTTTATTCACCTACCTTATCTGTTTCTTTATTCAGCTGTTCCTAATGGCTCTCAAAAATACATTTTCGATTAAGCGCTGCTTGCTGCATGGTATGTTACTCCTAACAAACGTGTCCTCTCTCTCTCTCTGTATACAATATATATTTCATAAAGGCAGACATGTTTTTTCAAAAAGATATGATTTCATAAAGACAGACATATATAAACATGTAGACGTTTTCTGTCTTTATGAAACTGAGTATATAGGTGTTTGTGTGCTCTTGTATACAAATACAAATCTCCATCCCTGTGTGTGTCTGTGTGTTGCTTAGGTAAATCTATCCCCAACCTCTGTTAATTCAGTACACATACAGCACCTGGCCAGTTGTCAACGTCAGTAGTTATACACCACGAACAGAAACATTCCATATTGAGTCACATGCATTAAAAACACTCGATCTCTGCCACAGTGTTGCACCACTTGTAATTATAAAGTGCCAACTGTACTTTTTCTGTGCGTTCTCGCGGCTGGGCTCCATGTAATGCCATGCTGCACATTCTATGTTTTGTGTTCCAAATTCCTCGTTCTGATTTGGAGTTCCAAGTCATGAATCCTGGATGTGCTGCATGCACAATAAATGCTGTACATTTTATTATCTTGCTTTTTTTTTTTAAGTGAGCCTCAGCTAAAAGAGCAGCTAATTTATAGGAAATCAGATTACTTAGCGCAGTAAAATTAACTAAAGCTATTACATCAGAAGAGCGGGTTTTATTTCCCCCACTCTCTCTTATGTTTGTTCATGGCCACTGGGATAAATTTTTTACAGGGCTCAACTAAATTTCTTCTTTTATATCTTTCCCCACTTTGCAATTCTAACCTAGTGTCAATGTTTAGAATGGAATTTATTTCTTAGTTGAGGAGGAGTTTAGCTTCAGCACCAAGTGTAAGTTCTAATTTTCACTTTGTGCCATAACCAGGTTATACGTCACTTATTGAGGGTATATACAACAATGGATTTAAATAATGGTTCTACCGGGGCTTAGTTCAGTTCATTCTTTCAGTCGTGTCCAACTCTGCAACCCCATGGACTGCAGCATGTCAGCTTCCCTGTGTTTCACTGTCTCCCAGAGTTTGCTCATAATCATGTCTATCGAGTTGACTCACCCTTATATTAATATCTTCTCACTTACAACAATGCAGAGATGCTTATAAGTAAAAGTTACTTGCTGGAGATGCCAATAATTGGCCCTAAAAGTAGAGTTAAGGTTAAGGTACCCAAGCTAGGTCCTACAACATAAGGAAAACCCCCTCATTTGAGCTGACTCTTCCCTTGTTAGGGTTGGATTAGTTGTCTAGCTTCCCAGGTGGCATTAGTGATAAAGAACCTGCCAGCCAATGCAGAAGATGTAAGAGACGCGGGTTTGATCCCTGCGTTGGGAAGATCCATGGAGGAGGGCTTGACAATCCACTTCAGTACTCTTGCCTGGAGAATCCCATGGATAGAGGAGCCTGGAGAGCTACAGTCCAGAGGGACACCTGAAGCCACTTAGCAGCAGCAGTTGTCTAGTGCATGAAAGAACATAATACAACTTCTCTCTTTCTCTCATCCTTCTTCCTTTCTCTCCCACCTGCTTTTCCCTTTCCCTCACTTCTTTTTTATCCCTTTCCCCTTGGAGAAAGGATACAGTTCTACTAGGGTTCCTGCTGATGCAAATTGCAATCTACTAGTGGAAGGAAGGAATTTTAGCGATTAAAACATCAAGATCCTTGATTCCTACCTTTCACGCAATCACCGCGGACATGTTGTCATCTAAACCACTGCTGCTCAAAACTATCTTCAACTCCATCTCATCTGGGATGCTGATTAAAAACTCCCTTGGCTTATCTTACAGGGCTTGAGGATGTTTCTAAGCCTCTCAGCAGTCCCCAATTTTCTTGGGACCAGGGACTGTTTTTGTGGAAGACAATTTTCCCATGGACTGGGGAGCCGTTAGTTTCTGGATGATTCAAGCACATTGCGTTTATTGTGCATTTTATTTCTAACCTAATGCCACTGCTGATTTGACAGGAGGTATGAATCCTGTGACCTGGAGGTTGGGGACCTCTGTTACATAGCAGAGTGGCTCCTGGGCTTATCCTCATTTGCCTGATACAGGTTTCATGGTTAAAAGTCTGGCATTCTACAATGAGGACATGCTCCCAAGTGACTTGAATCCTCTAAGGTCATACTCAAGGGCAAGAAGGAAGGTGGTCCAATGAAAGACCGCATCATTTGAGGCCTTGAGAGAACATTCACTGAGAATTGAACATTTGTTACTCATTTCTTTTTCATATAGAATCAGCTTATCATTGAAGAGGTAATTGATGAGTTTCATCTCATCATTCGCCTTCTTTGAAAGCAAGTTAGGCCTTGTCATAATGGTGTAATCCTTGCATACATGCTTAAAAAGGAAATCCTCTATCTTCCAATTTCTGTGTAAAATATAGTGAGCTTTGCAGCCAGGCCAGGCAATATTGTTTTCTTTAGCACTCACTAAGATAAAGTAAAAATGTAATTATTGTGACTTCCAGATCTTTCCATTCCTACTGCAATCTGCTTTTCTTACTGGCTTCCTTTCATTTTTTTTTTCTTTTTTTTTTTTTGGTACTCATGGTGTTTTTGTTGACTCTCTTTAGCTACATAAAGTCTTTGCAGAAGAAAGAGACATGGTCAATTAAAGATTGAATGGTGGAGGATCAGAGAAATATAATAACCTGAATTTACAAGTTCATCTTTATTCTATTACTTAGCCATGTGGCATTTGTGATAAATGCTTTGAAAAATCATATTCACTCTGTAGTTTTTACAATACAAACAAAAGTAAAATGCCTAAAGTATTTGAGAAACATTCAGTTCAGTTCAGTCACTCAGTCATGTCTGACTCTTTATGACCCCATGGACTGCAGCACACCAGGCCTCCCTGTCCATCACCAATTCCCGGAGTTTACTCAAACTCATGTCCATTGGAAGAAGGCAATGGCAACCCACTCCAGTACTCTTGCCTGAAAAATCGCATGGATGGAGCAACCTGGTAGGCTGCAGTCCACGGGATCGCTAAGAGTCGGACACGACTGAGCAGCTTCAGTTTCAATTTTCACTTTCAGCATTGGAGAGGGAAATGGCAACCCACTCCAGGGCTCTTGCCTGGAAAATCCCTGGGACAGGGGAGCTTGGTGGGCTACTGTCTATGGGGTCGCACAGAGTCGGACTCGGCTGAAGTGACTTAGCAGCAGGATGTCCATTGGGTCGGTGATGCCATCCAACCATCTCATCCTCTGTCATCCCCTTCTTCTCCCACCTTCAATCTTTTCCCAGCATCAGGGTCTTTTCCAATGAGTCAACTCTTCGCATCAAGTGGCCAAAGTATTGGAGTTTCAGCTTCAGCATCAGTCCTTCTAAAGAATATTCAGGCCTTTAGGATTGACTGGTTGGATCTCCTTGCTTTCCAAGGGACTCTCAAGAGTCTTGTCCAACACCACAGTTCAAAAGCATCAATTCTTTTGCGCTCAGCTTTCTTAATGGTCCAACTCTCACATCCATACATGACTGCTGGAAAAACCATAGCTTTGAGAAACTTTGGCTTATAGTAAATTGACATTAATATTTTAAATACAATTACCTCCTTATAATGATAAGTGAATAAAATTAAAATTGCTCAATATTCAAGCATCATATACTTATCTATTTACCTGACTGGAATATTTGATCATCAATTCCAGGATTCAAACATGTTAAGGTTCATTATACTATGTGGGCAAACCAAGGGTTAAAAGTCGCTAAGTCAGGTCTGACTCATTGCAATCCCATGGACTACAGCCCACCAGACTCCTCTGTACATGGGATTTCCCAGCAAGAATACTGGACTGGTTAGCCATTTCTTTCTCCAGGAATTCTTCCTGACCCAGGGATCAAACCCAAGTCTCCCATGTGGCAGGCAAATTCTTTGCCACTGAGCCACCAGGGAAGCCCAAAGTTATAGTTCCACAAGGTATTTAACTTTTATGAAGTTACTAAAGTCTAAGATTTAAAGTAAAGTAAGATGTAAAGTAAAGACAAGATGGAACTGTTGTCTGCACAACCAGTATTCTAGTTAAAGATGGATGATAAAATATTTAATAACCTCCTCTCAAGGAGGGGGGAATAATTCCTGGTTTGTACAGTTTATTAGCTTATTTCTATGTGTAAATACCCCCATGGTGGCCAGTCTCAAGCCCCCAGTGTCACATGGCTGAATGCAGAGTTGGGAAGACATGCACACAAGTAGATTCTCAGGATCTTGCTCCAGGAAAGCACTTACTAGTTAACTTCATCTCTTATTAGTTAGCTGAGAAATCTTAAATAAGTCTTACCCTCTTTCATGTTTGGGTTTCACACCTCTAAAATAAAGTTAATTATATATCTGCTGATTTTTAAGGTGGCAGAATGAAGCAATAGATATAAAAGTATTTGAAGGTTCTCAGGGAAGGGTTATAATATTAATCACGCCAACTAACTGGAAGTCTTCTGTGGTTAACGATGGGGATTAAGTCCCAAAGCTCAGCATTCAGAAAACTAAGATCATGGCATCTGGTCCCATCACTTCATGGCAAATAGATGGGGAAACAGTGTCAGACTTTATTTTTTGGGGCTCCAAAATCATTGCAGATGGTGACTGCAGCCATGAAATTAAAAGACTCTTACTCCTTGGAAGGAAAGTTATGACCAACTTAGACAGCATATTTAAAAGCAGAGACATTACTTTGCCAACAAAGGTCTGTCTAGTCAAGGCTATGGTTTTTCCAGTGGTCATGTATGGGTGTGAGAGTTGGTTGGTGAAGAAAGCTGAGCGCTGAAGAATTGATGCTTTTGAACTGTGGTGTTGGAGAAGACTCTTGAGATTCCCTTGGACTGAAAGAAGATCCAAGCAGTCCATCATAAAGGAGATCAGTCCTGGGTGTTCATTGGAAGGACTGATGTTGAAGCTGAAATTCCAATACTTTGGCCACCTCATGCAAAGAGTTGATTCATTGGAAAAGACCCTAATGCTGGAAAGGATTGGGGGCAGGAGGAGAAAGGGATGACAGAGGATGAGATGACTGGATGGCATCACTGACCTGATGGACATGAGTTTGAGTAAACTCCGGGAGTTGGTGATGGACAGGGAGGCCTGGCGTGCTATGATTCATGGGGTCACAAAGAGTTGGATACGACTGAGCGACTGAACTGAACTGAAGACCCAAAAGTTAGTATATATTTGTCTACTTATTTACCAATCTGGCCCAAAATTGTGAGTTTTGTCTTCTCATGCTGCTTCAGTCGTGTCTGACTCTGTGCAACCCCATAGACGGCAGCCCACCAGGCTCTGCCATCCCTGGGATTCTCCAGGCAAGAATATTGGAGTGGGTTGCCATTTCCTTCTCCAATGCATGAATGTCTCCTCATAAAAGGAGGCATATTTGAAAACAATAGCTCTAAGAAATGTTTTGTGAGCACCTACCTCTCATTAAGCACTTTGTATACCCTTAGAACACCCACAGCTGTTTCTCCCTAGAATATTTACTTCTATGCTCTGAAAAGTTTTAGGTATATTATGTATATATTTCATTGATCGTATAGCTTTCCATTTTCACTGTCAATTCCTGCATGATTTTCTTTCTTTCCATAGAAACTTCCTACCATGTCTAATGACTAGAATTTCTTTGTCATTAAATATTAACAAAGAAACCAGATTCCATGGTCACACTTTTCTCCATAATGTTGAATCCATTATCTTGTCACATTTTTATCCCACCTGCCAAATGGGTCTTCCCACTTCCTGTGAAATAGTCTTCCCTGATTCATAATAATCCTCCATATTCTAATTTGCTTGGCCCTTATTAACTAAACAACTTATTTTCCAATAATTATATTGAATAATCATAAAATTTCAGAATTAAGCATGTTTAAATGAACATTTCTTCTTGCCAGTAAAATTTTTAAAACAATTTTACTAGAGTATAGTTGCTTTACAATGTGGTGTTAGTTTCTACTCTACAGCAAAATGAACCAGCTGTGTATAAATATATACCCTCTTTTTTGGATTTCCTTCCTATTTACCACAGAGCATTGAGTAGAGTTCCCTATATAGTAGGTTCTCATTAGTTATCTATTTTATAAAAAATATCAATAATGTATGTATGTCAATCCCAATTCATCCCAAACCACCCCCCATACCCCCATTGGTATCCATATGTTTGCTCTATACATCTGTTTCTCTATTCCTGTTTTGCAAATAAGATCATCTATACCATTTTCCTAGATCCCACATATACGCATTTATATATAATATTTTTCTCTTTCTGACTTACTTCACTCTTAATTTTCTCTGGGTATATGCCCAGCTGTAATAGCATTTTAGATGGGGAAGGACCCTGCTGATGAGGTCATGATATCTCCAGAAGACATCAGTGGTTACTAATAGGTTTGCCTGTGGATTTTGCCTTAGTCTGGTCACTACTTTTCTGTCTGTTAAACTTAACTTTGTCAGCACACAGAGAGCAGATGTGTTTTTCAAAGTCAGATTCTTACTAACCAAATTTGCAGACTGCTGTGTAACCAAAATGCTGACATGTTAATATACACTGACCACATAACTGTTGCTGTGTTTCTCAGACCTCAGGACTAGTTGACACAACTAGTTAATTTTCTGCCTGTGGCCATTGGTCACGGGAAGCTGCATCACCGCAGGGAGGATGAAGGATGTTTGCTGAGCCCTGTACTGGACAAGTGGTATCAGTTGTTGAATCCCTCTAGGTTATGATGTGCATTCATCCCAATAGGGATGTAGTTCCTATAGAAACTGGGGTGTGTGGGTTGGATCTCTCCCTTTGACTGTCCTGGGGTGAACTCCGCCAACACAGACTTCTCTGAATCTTTTCTTGAGGCTTTCAAACTTAACCCAGCTCCTTCCGATTGCCTTAGAGGATCAATTCTGTTTGTCAAGTATTAGTCTGATCTGAAAGCCATTCTTTCCATTAGGGGAACTTTGAATATTTTTGCTCTAATTCAAATGGTATTGATTTTATAGTTGGAGCAGAGAACAACTCTATTCCCCATTATGTCAGTTTCCCCTTGTGGTGACTGCAACGGCTATTGCTGTCAGATAGGCTCCCTGAACTCAATGGTTTTACCCAGCAACATTTATCCTCACTCATGTGAGGCTGCTCAACATCTCTGTTTCAAGCTGTGGGTCCAGCTGGGCTTGTCCCATTGCTCTTGGCTGGGCTCAAGTCTGCTTCACATGTGTGCATTCTGGGCCCCAGTCTCAAAAGACTCAAATACCAGGGAAGGAAGCTCTTCTGGTGGCAACCACATAGGCACAAGAAAGAAGGCCTACCCCATGAGTACATCAGTTCTCTGCCAGTAATGTGTCTGTTAAAGTTCCATTAGCCAACATGGCCAGTCCCAAAGTCAAGGTTCAGCAAAGTACTCTGCACCCATCAGAAGGCCAAAGCATGTCACGTGGCCAAACATCAGTGAGACAGGGATGTATACTCCTGTTGTGGAGGCAGCGATTCACTGCTCAGAATTGTAATTTTATCTACCACAGTGGCTTATGTATACCATATGCTATTTGAACACTTACAGGTACCGTTGTAAACTGTCATCTTGTTTCACTTGCCTAACTGGAGTGTAACATCCCTGAAGGTTAAGGCTTTATAGAACAAAGCAAAACACATAAAACAAAACTTCATACACACAGGTTGTTGATCTACAAAAATTCAGATCCCAGAATCAAACTGAACCAGGTAGATGACATTTGACAAATTATTTAATATATGTGAGTCAAGGCCCATAGATTTATTATTCTGAATATGTACTTGACACAGTGTTAGTGCCTAGTAAATATTATTCTTTTCACATTGTACCATCTATAATCCTAAGATAAAGTGTTGTTCAGAGCAGCTTTTTAATAACTATTGACTCATTACCTTTACCATCTCTGTTACAGAATATCACTTCTTAGCATCTGGGACAGTTTCAGGGCCACAGGGCCCATTAGCTTTTAACTATAGAAACCAAGTGCTTTTTCTAATTTTAAACACCACATCACTGTTCCATCCATTTTGAATTATACAGAGCAATTGTTCTCAGCTCTACTGTCTGCAGACAACTTTGGTCTTGCAAAATATCGTGTGGATCACCTACTCTGTCTGCTTCCATTCACCATGGCAAGAAAAATCCAACCAGAATTAATGGGCAACCAGGCCCGATTCTCATTGGGAGCATCTGCTTCTTATTAAATATCATAAGTAATTTATTAATTCTTGCCAGAAACAAAAGTAAAGACATTGTCATACTAAAAGCATTACCAGCACAAAAGACCAGCCGGCAGAGCACCTGGAGGAATCTCACAGATACCCTCTGGGGTGTCATTAATCTGGGGACGGGAGATGTCAGCTTTCTTCTGTTTCCTTACTGAGGAAGACAAAGCTGGAATGTGTCTGAGCTGCAGCACCCACTTCTTTGAGTTGATGTGTGTGGCTGGGCTGTAACAATGAAGGATGGGTTAGTAGGTGGTAGGATGACCACATGAAGCCTGTGGCACGTCATAGCAGATTTAATAAAATGTGAGTGTTAGAAAGGACGAGAGAGAGGACTGAGGCCAAGTCAGCCATTTACAGGCATGAACTGGAGTCCAGAAAGGGGAGGGGACTGCTTCAAAGTCACCCAGCCAACTGGTGACAAAACCAGGCCAACTATCTGAACTCCTAACACCTGGGCAGAGTTCCTTGCACAATGTCAGAGGAAAGTGGACCCTTCCCAGTGGGACTGAGCAATCAGTGATTTATATATGTTCTTTTAGAGCTTTGAGGTTCTGCGAACTGTATACCTTTCCTAATGCTTGGATGTTGGAAGGCTATCAGCATGTTTCTTCTATGACTATGAAGATAAAATCAATGGCTAATATCTTTTCAGTCCTTGCTATGTGTCAGGAGCTGTTTTAAGTTGTGTTTCTCATGCTTTTACTCATTTAACCCAAATGACCATATTAAATAGTTACTTTTAAAATGCCATTTTATAGATGTTATGAAACCAATCCTCAAAAAACTTAGATTGTTTTCCCACGTTGTACAGCAGGTTAGTGCTGGAGCCGGGATGTAGATTAGGTACAGCAGATACCCCTGTCTGTAAATGGTTCTGTAGATTCTATTGTCTTTCACTACATTCTACTTTGGGTGTTTGTGGGGTTTAGGTCAGTTATTTTGTCAGTTTCTGCTCCATATTTTGCCTGTTTTGGAGGAGATGAAATATTTTCATGTAAATCAATTTTTATGTATTAATTTGTTTCCTAACAGACCGCGCAGAAGCGCGCCGGCTGCGACGGACCGCGCAGAAGCATGGCGGTGAGAAGCTACCCCTCACCCAAGGTCAGGGGTAGCGACTGAGAGCGCCAGGCCGAGACAGCGGCGCTGCCGAGAGGAGCTTCCCGACGCTTGAGGTCGGGGCAGCGGCCGAGAGGAACTACCCCACCCCGGAGGTCAGGGGTCCTGCCGGAGAGGAGCTACCCCACCTCCAAGGAGCGGCTGCTGCCGGGCGCAGGAGGGCTGAGAGGAGCTACTCCACTTTCGGCCGTGAGCAGAGACCCCTCCTCCAAGGTAAGGAGCAGCGGCTGCGCTTTGCTGGAGCAGCCGTGAAGAGATACCCCACGTCCGAGTTAAGAGAAACCCAAGTAAGACAGTAGGTGTTGCTAGATGGCATCAAAGGGCAGACACACTAAAACCATAATCACAGAAAACTAACCAACTTGATCACAGGACCACAGTCTTGTCTAACTCAGTGAAACTAAGCCAGGCCATGTGGGGCCACCCAAGATGGTAGGGTCATGGTGGAGAGGTCTGACAGAATGTGGTCCACTGGAGAAGGGAATGGCAAACCACCTCAGTATTCTTGCCTTGAGAACCCCAGGAACACTCTGAGAAGGCAAAATGATAGGATACTGAAAGAGAAACTCCCCAGGTCGGTAGGTGCCCAATATGCTGCTGGAGATCAGTGGAGAAATAACTCCAGAAAGAATGAAGGGATGGAGCCAAAGCAAAAACAACACCCAGTTGTGGATGGGACTGGTGATAGAAGCAAGGTCTGATGCTGTAAAGAGCAATATTGCATAGGAACCTGGAATGTTAGGTCCATGAGTCAAGGCGAATTGAAAGTGGTCAAACAGGAGATGGCAAGAGTGACTGTTGAAATTCTAAGAATCAGCGAACTAAAATGGACTGGAATGGGTGAATTTAACTCAGACGAACATTATATCTACTACTGTGGGCAGGAACCCCTTAGAAGAAATGGAGTAGCCATCATAGTCAACAAAAGAGTCTGAAATGCAGTACTTGGATGCAATCTCAAAAACGACAGAATGATCTCTGTTCATTTCCAAGGCAAACTATTCAATATCATGGTAATCCAAGCCTATGCCCCAACTAGTAACACTGAAGAAGCTGAAGTTGAATGGTTCTATGAAGACCTACAAGACCTTTTATAACTAACACCCAAAAAAGATGTGCTTTTCATTATAGGGGACTGGAATGCAAAAATAGGAACTCAACAAACACCTGGAGTGACAGGCAAATTTGGCCTTGGAGTACGGAATGAAGCAGGGCAAAGGCTAATAGAGTTTTGCCAAGAGAACACACTGGTCATAGCAAACACACTCTTCCAACAACACAAGAGAAGACTCTACACATGGATATCACCAGATGGCCAACACCGAAATCAGATTGATTACATTCTTTGCAGCCAAAGACGGAGAAGCTCTATACAGTCAGCAAAAACAAGACCAGGAGCTGACTGTGGCTCAGATCATGAACTCCTTATTGCCAAATTCAGACTTAAATTGAAGAAAGTAGGGGAAACCACTAGACCATTCAGGTATGACCTAAACAAATCCCTCATGACTATACAGTGGAAGTGAGAAATAGTTTTAAGGGACTAGATCTGATAGACAGAGAACCTGATGAACTATGGACAGAGGTTCGTGACATTGTACAGGAGACAGGGATCAAGACCATCCCCATGGAAGAGAAATGCAAAAAGGCAAAATGGTTGTCTGAGGAGGCCTTACAAATAGCTGTGAAAAGAAGAGAAGCGAAAAGCAAAGGAGAAAAGGAAAGATATTCCCATTTGAATGCAGAGTTCCAAAGAATAGCCAGGAGAGATAGAAAGCCTTCCTCAGCGATCAATGCAAAGAAATAGAGGAAAACAACAGAATGGAAAAGACTAGAGATCTCTTCAAGAAAATTAGAGATATCAAGGGAATATTTCAGGCAAAGATGGGCTCAATAAAGGGCAGAAACGGTATGGACCTAACAGAAACAGAAGATATTAAGAAGAGGTGTAAACAAAAGATCTTCATGACCCAGATAATCACGATGGTGTGATCACTCACCTAGAGCCAGACATCCTGGAATGTGAAGTCAAGTGGCCCTTAGAAAGCGTCACTACGAACAAAGCATCACTACAAACAAAGCTAGTGGATGTGATGGAATTCCAGTTAAGCTATTTCAAATCCTGAAAGATGATGCTGTGAAAGTGCTGCACTCCATATGCCAGCAAATTTGGAAAACTCAGCAGTGGCCACAGGTCAATTTTCATTCCATTCCCTAAGAAAGGCAATCCCAAAGAATGTTCAAACTACCACACAATTGCACTCATCTCACAGGCTAGTAAAGTAATGCTCAAAATTCTCCAAGTCAGGTTTCAGCAATACGTGAACTGTGAACTTCCAGATGTTCAAGCTGGTTTTAGAAAAGGCAGAGGAACCAGAGATCAAATTGCCAATATCCACTGGATCATCGAAAAAGCAAGAGAGTTCCAGAAAAAACATCTATTTCTGCTTTATTGACTATGCCAAAGCCTTCGACTGTGTGGATCACAATAAACTGTGGAAAATTCTGAAAGAGATAGGAAATACCAGACCACCTGACCTGCCTCTTGAGAAACCTGTATGCAGGTCAGGAAGCACCAGTTAGAACTGGACATGGAACAACAGACTGGTTCCAAATAGGAAAAGGAGTCCATCAAGGCTGTATATTGTCACCCTGCTTATTTAACTTATATGCAGAGTACATCATGAGAAACGCTGGGCTGAAAGAAGCACAAGCTGGAATCAAGATTGCCAGGAGCAATATCAATAACCTCAGATATGCAGATGATACCACTCTTATGGCAGAGAGCGAAGAGGAACTGAAAAGCCTCTTGATGAAAGTGAAAGAGGAACGTGAAAAAATTGGCTTAAAGCTTAACATTCAGAAAACTAAGATCATGGCATCTGGTCCCATCACCTCATGGGAAATAGATGGGGAGACAGTGGAAACAGTGTCAGACTTTATTTTTTTGGGCTCCAAAGTCACTGCGGATGCTGACTGCAGCCATGAAATTAAAAGACACTTACTCCTTGGAAGGAAAGTTATGACCAACCTAGATAGCATGTTAAAAAGCAGAGACATTACTTTGCCAACAAAGGTCCCTCTGGTCAAGGCTATGGTTTTTCCAGTGGTCATGTATGGATGTGAGAGCTGGACTATAAAGAAAGCTGAGCACCAAAAACATTGATGCTTTTGAACTGTGGTGTTGGAGAAGACTCTTGAGAGTCCCTTGGACTGCAAGGAGATCCAACCAGCCCATCCTAAAGGAGATCAGTCCTGGGTTTTCATTGAACGGACTGAGGCTGAAGCTGAAACTCCAATACTTTGGCCACCTCATGCGAAGAGTTGACTCATTGGAAAAGACCCTGATGCTGGGAGGGATTGGGGGCAGGAGGAGGAGGGGACGACAGAGGATGAGATGGCTGGATAGCATCACTGACTCGATGGGCATGAGTTTGAGTAAACTCCAGGAGTTGGTGATGGACAGGGAGGCATGGCTTGCTGCGAATCATGGGGTCACAAAGAGTCGGACACGACTGAGCGACTGAACTTAACTGAACTGAAGTCATACTCCAAGCTATTGTAGTGCTTCTTGTGTGTGTTTAACATTTCTGGTTTATCTTCAGACTTGGGTATGATTAAATCTAGGAGGGCTCATATTTAGTTCTTTATGGATGAATGCCTTGATAATGGTCCCTGGGACAGTTGTCACAATGATCTGCCTTTCTCTACAGTCCCTCCCCAAGTACATTGCTTTTGAAACATTACATTCAACTATGAAAATAGTTGAAACACATTGGTTTTATTTATGAAGGTGACAGTTACAACCTAATTATAATGCACCAGCCTGAATTCAGATACCCATTCCTTGACTAAAATACAGAATGTGGCAAACCTGTGCTTTAAGTATTTGGGTGGATTACCTTTTTGTGCATAATTCCTAAATTCCTACTCACCTTCAATAACCATCAATACTGCATTCAGCTGGGTCTCAAGGGGGGAAGACTAAATGGCTCTTTTTTTTTTTTTCTGGTAAGTATCCAATGAGATTGCATGCATGCTCAGTTGTTTCAGTCATGTCCAGCTCTTTGTGACCCCATGGACTATAGCCCGCCAGGCTCCTCTGTCCATGGGATTCTCCAGGCAAGAATACAGGTGTGTGTTGCTATACCCTCCTCCAAGGGATCTTCCCGACAGAGGGATCAAACCCATATCTCTTATGTCTCTTGCATTGGCAGATGGGTTCTTTACCATTAGCTTCATCTGAGAGCCATCCAATGAGGTTAGTCAAAGTCAAATTCCATTTTTTTAGGGTGCTTAGGTTGTCAAATGACTCCACATTTATCTACCATCAGTCCAACACCTTGTTTTTAAAATTGTATACCTTCTAGTAGATGTTAGTGGTACCTCATCACAGTTTTAATTTGAATTCTCCTAATGGCTTATGATGCTGAGCATTTTTTCATGTACTTATTTGCTGCCACTGTTGGTAAAATGTTCCATCTTTCAATTGGAAGTTTTTTTCTTACTATGAGTTTTGAGGTTTTTAAAAAAGTATACTAGAAAAAGTCCTTTACCAAATATTTGGTTTGCAGATGTTTTCTCCCAGCTTATAACTTGTTTATTTATTTATTTTTCCTTTCAGAGAGCAAAAGTATCTAATTTTTATAAAGCTCAATTTATGTTTTTTTTTTTTTTTTTCCTTTATGGAACCTTCTTTGGTATAATGTGTAAGAACTCGCTGCCTAATGCCAGCCCCCAAATATTTTATCCCTTGTTTTCATCTAAAAGCGTTATAGCTGTGTGTGTTACCTGTAGATCTATAATCTGTTTCAAATTATGTATATACCTTACACCTCATATGAAAACTAAGTTCATTGTATGTATATGGTTATAAGAATATAGAGTTATAGACTTATTTATATTATCTATTTTTATCTTGGGCTAGTTTTGGTAGTATTTGTTTTTCAAGAAATTGATTCATTTGATCTCACATTGAATTTGTGTGCATAGAGTCACTCAAAGTATCCCTTTATTACCCTTTCAATATTTGTGGAGTCTGAAATTATTATTTTCTCTTTAATTCTTAATATTGGTAATTTCTTCCTTCTTACTTTTTTCTCTTGTTCTTGCTGGTGGTTTGTTAATTCTTTTAATCTTTTTAAAGAAATAACTGTCTATTTTATTAATTTTTCTCTTTTTTACTCCTATTTTCCACTTTATTGATCTCTGCTCTTACCTTTTCTGTTTTCTTCATTCTGTTGTCTTTAGGTATGTTTTGCTGCTTTTTCTAATTTCTTAAACTGGAAGATTAGATAGCTGCTTTGAGAATTCTAAAAATATATAAACATTTGCAGCCATAAAAATTTTCTCTAGACATTCTTTTAACTATACCCCTAAATATTTCCCTTTGGGATTTCTATTATTGAGAGAAGAGTGTTAAAGTGTCTAGCAGTAATTGTGAATTTCTCTATTTCGTTTCAATTCTGTCAGTTTTTGCTTCATTTTTTAAAGCTCTATTGTTAAGCTCATAAAGATTTATGATTGTTATTTTTCACTTGGTGAATTTAAAAATATTTTTATGTAACATTCTTCTTTTGGCTTTGCAATTTTCTTTTCTCTGAATTCTACTCTCTGATATAATTAATATAGCCATTCCAGTTTTATTTAACTAGTGTTTGGTATGCATGCATGCTTAGTCATTCAGTTGTGTCTGACTCTTTGCAACCTCATGGACTATAGCCCTCCAGACTCCTCTGTCCATGGAGTTTTCCAGGAAAGAATACTGGAGTGGGTTGCCATTTCCTCTTCCAGGGGATCTTCCTGACTCAAGGATCAAACTCACGTGTCTTGTGTCTCCTGCGTGGGCAGGCGGAGTCTATACCACTGAGGCACCTGGGAAGCCCCATTGTTTGGTATAGTGCATGGTATTTTTCATCCATTAGCTTTTAACCTACCTATAGTGCTATATTTGAAATTAGTTTCTTATAAACAGTTTCTTTTTTTAAAAAAAGTTTCATTTGCCAAGCTCTTTTAATTGATACATTTAAGCCATTTGCATTTAATGCAATTAATGGTACATTTGGATTTGGTTCTAGTATGGTATTTGTTTTCTGTTTATTCCCTCCATTTTTTTTCTATTTTATTTTTATTGTTTTCTGTTTATTCTGTTTTATTCCTATTTCTTCCCTCTTTCTATAATTTATGTCTGCCAAATGTGGAGAGTCTTCAGCCATTATGTCTTCAAATTTTTTGGTAGCTGAATTATTTTCCTTCCCTTATGGGTAACACAAATATTAAATCTTTAGTTACTGACTCACAGGTCCCTAAGGCTCTGTACAATTTTATTTCAATCTTTTTCTCTCTGTTTTATAGACTGGTCATTAATATTCACCTATTTTCAAATTTACCAATTTTTTCCTCTTACTCTGCTTCTCTATGGTTGAGCCCACCAGTCATTTTGTTTCCCAGTTCTGTTTTTTTTTTCAGGTTGTTCTTGTATCTTTATTTGCTGAAATTTTAATTTTTCAATTCATTTTGAGAATGGAAAAATTAGAGTTTTCAGTTGCTTTCTGGACCATTTGCATAAGAGCTTCTTTAAAGGCTTCAATATATATTTCCACTAATTTTGCCATTGTGCCATTGGCATCTGTTGACTGTCTTTTCCCATGTAAGTTGAGAGTTTTCTGGTTCTTTGTCTGCTGAGAAATTTTGAATTGTGCCGTAGTCACTTGGAATATTTTGAAACTCTGGGACTTGTTTATATCTTATAAAAAAACATTGTAGGGTCCGGTTGCAAGTTCCAATATACATGCTGTTGGTTGTGAATCCAGTGTAGTTCAATTGTCTGAGCCTTTGCAGTATCAGATCTGTGTGAGCCTTCCCAGCAGACAGTTTGCAATGCAGTCTGTGGTTTTATCTGTTAGTTCAGTTCTCAAAATATTTGCTGAATCAGATCAAATTCATGTGTGTATGGCTCAGATGGTGAGCCCTGGAGTTCATAAACACCTTTATGATTTTGCTTTCTCTGGTTTCCCTCTCTCTGCAAAATCGCTACTACTTTTGGTTCTCTGAAGCCTCCTCTTTTTGGCCCTCCAACCAGAAAGATAGGGCATTAGTTACCCTGCTCCACTGTGCACTTCTCCACTCTGCTCATATCTAGGGCCAAGTGGCAGGAGGACAGAGAGTTAAAGCCATGGGAGTTGGCTCTACACTCTTGGAACCACAGCTACACTGAAAGGCGAGGAAGGCCCCCTTCCAGGAGAGTTTCAGATCCTACACATTCACATTGTTGCAGACTGCTACTGCCAACACAGGATTGCTTGGTGTCTGTGGCCTGGGAAAACAAAAGAGAGGGGAGATCAAAGGGTAGATTTCTACATGATGGAGTATTAGAATTTCCCTTTCCCTCTCCTTGAGCCAGATCTGGAGAGTTTCTCCTGGAGCTCTCTCTGCACCTTGGTACTCACTTCTGGTATACTGGATTTAAGCCAATGGATACTTGGGGGAGGGGGGGATATAAATTTTAACTTCAACTCATCATTGATTTGATGGTATTTTGAACTTTGGTCTTCTTCTCAGTCTGCCTAGTGCTATTTACATTTGAGAGTCTGCAAATAGCTGCTTTATGCATTCTTTCCAAGGAGTAGACAGGATGGAATATATTTACTTCATCTTACTTCATCAGAAATCCCTCAGTTCTATTTTAATGCATTTGTCAGTCATGCAGAAATATAAACTGCTCTATCATTGTCTGCTTTTAAAGAAATGGTTCATTAAAGCTTAATTCAGACTTTAAAATATGGACCATGTGCCAAGCCCTCTCCTGGACTCTAGGGATATGAAGATGAAGAACAATCTCTGTCCTGAAGATGCTGACAGTACTCAGCTCCCCTTCCCTAATTCCTCCTGAGGAACTACCTTCTCCCACCATGAGCCTTTTATCTAAGATAGAAAAATAGATGTTCTTTCCACTTTCTACCAGGGAAGTATGCACGTAAAGCAAATTGAAAGAACTGAACCCCCACCTTCTCTGAATCTTGAGGTTAGTGATAAAAGAATGGAAGAGTCACTCATTTTCCCTTGGAAATGCCTGAATGCCTAGGATTGTCCAGGTTCAATTCTATATCCTTCCACCTATTCTAGCAAACCTAAAATACCCTCAGTGAATTCCCTATTTCATTTTGCTTTGTAAGAGGTGGCTTGTTTGCCACCAAAAATCCTAATAAACACCCAGTTCAAAAAGGAAGACAAACTCAAAATCACTGCAACTGAGTGTTGACCCAGTGTTACAATGGAGGCTGATACCAAAATACAGAGGTCATACTGATTCATTGGAAGCAACTTTCCCAAAAGTGTGCAGAAAAGATGTCCTTTAGTTGAAAACAACATTGTTTCAAGGAAGGCTGTTTTGTTTCTTGTGTGTTTCTTCAGTGACTGGTTAGAGTCCTCCTTGACAAGTCATTCATTCTCATGTAGCAGCAAGAGAAAATGTTTGGGAAAATAAAAAGACCCTTGAGTTTAGTGGGTCCTTTTTTAAAAATCGAGATTAAGTCTCCAGTGGTTGAGGTTCTGCACACTGCTGGCAAAAAGCTACTTTATGGTTTGAATAAAAAAAAAAAACTTATACAAAATGCTCATACGGCATCTCAGACATCAAATAACTCTCAAAAAACAGCATTTTGATGAGTTAAGTGTAAATGAATCAGAAACATACGGATTAAATTTCCCTTGAAATACACAGGGGCTTAAAAATTAAGGGAAAAAGCGCCTGGCAAAACGTGTTTTGAATTTTGCCAAGTCCTAAAGGTTTAAGAAGCAATTCAAGATGTTTTGTCAGGCCACTCAAAGCGTCACTGGGTTCTCCCATCCCTTAAAGAGCAGTTCTAGATATTTTATCCCTTCTGGCTGTCTGTCTTCCAGTACTTGGGGGATGGAGCAAGGGTAGAGACTTGCAGCACATGCTCATTACAGGCTGCCTTTATTTTCTACTGCGGACATCTTTGCATGGCCTCAGATATGTGTCCCTTTCACACCATCCCTGTTCCTTTCTCCATACCATCTCTTCTGAAATCAGGGAAAATCATTTGGTCTTTAAAGGTATCCCTTCCATTTTTATTAACATTATTAGTCTATCAAAAACTTCTACAAAAAAGTGAATGAAGCCTGATGATGTTAAATAAGTTATTTGAGTTATGCTTCATCCAGAAATTTAATAATGAAATCTGAGTTGGAGTGGTAGAGAATTAGAAATCTTCAGCATTAACTGGATATTTTAAAAAATAAAACAAAATATAACATACTCAAAGGATATTTTACTATTGTATCCTTCTAATTTGTTCACCTTTGTGTTATGCAAATTTTCAAATATACACAAAAATTGAAAGAAGCCCTCATGTTCATCACAGCTTCAGTTGTCACCATTCTACCATAAAAGAAAGATATTTAAATCTTGAAATTTGCAATATGATTTTATTAACTGAGTCAGTGAACAATTGACAAGACTGGAGCCCATTGTGTACAAGGAATGAATTAGTCACTGGGACTTAAATAAATGTAAGATAATGCCGATATCCTCAATATTTATATTCTAGATAAGGAGGATACAAAAAAGATAAGTGTTAGAAGAAGGCAGAATCTTTTAAGTGTGTGGCACAGATTGTAGATGTAAAGAACAACATGAAAGAGAGTGAATTTAATTATTGGACCCACATTTACTGAACCCAAGGCACAGGTGACAATAGAGGGAAAAAGAAAAGAGAAACGTTCTTACTCTTCAGAAACTATGTAATAAGGAAGGCAGAGAGGAAACTCATTTTGATAGTATTAGTAGTGTCCGAACAGAGACGTTGTAACAATGACATTTCAAAGATTGATTTAGAGGTACCCAAAACTCCTTTTGTTGGGACTGCTTTATACACTTCGGTTAACTACTTCCTCTCTTAAAAAGAATTTAATTGCTATCTCACCTCCATGAAATGTTCCCAAAGGGCCTGAGAGACTGATTGGGAACACTTGGATTTAGTGAGAGCCAGTGTGACTACTTGGAAAAGGCAATGGCACCCCACTCCAGTACTCTTGCCTGAAAAATCCCATGGATGGAGGAGCCTCGTGGGCTGCAGTTCATGGGGTCGCTAAGAGTCAGACACAACTGAGCGACTTCACTTTCACTTTTCACTTTCATGCATTGGAGAAGGAAATAGCAACCCACTCCAGTGTTCTTGCCTGGAAAATCCCAGGGACGGAGGAGCCTGGTGGGCTGCCGTCTATGGGGTCGCACAGAGTCGACACGACTGAAGTGACTTAGCAGCAGTAGCAGTGTGACTACGTGATTTTTAGCTCCTACTTAGTTGAGGTCCTTGGGCCAAAGTAACTAGTAATCTGGTTATTTGGAGAATGTGCAGACATTTTGATTAAAAACTCTTCTCTGTGGAAAGGGGCACCTGAACATATATTATTATGAGCTGAATTGTACCCCCCTTAAAATTCAAACGTCTAAGTTCTAACCCCTGGTATCTCAAAGTCAGAGCATTACTATATTTGGAGATAGGATCTTTAAAGGTAATTCAGTTAAAACAAAGTCATTAGGGTGGGCCCTAATCCACTATGACTCTATCCTTATAAGAAGAAGAAATTTGGAGACCTACATGTACAGAGGGAAGACTGTGTGGAGAAATAGAGAGAAGATAGCTATCTGCAAGCCAAGGAAAGAGATCTCAGGAAAAACGAACCTGCCAACACCTTGATCTTGGCCTTCTAGGCTCTAGAACAGTGAGAAAATTAATTTCTGCTGTTTAAATCACCCAGGCTGTGGTGGTTTATTATGGCAGCCCTAGCAAGCTAATACATAGATGACTTTTCATATTTCTATTGAAATATGAGGATAACATATGAGTAAAGGTATTGAGGAACTTATGTGACTTACTCAAATGAGGAATGTTTCTGTGTTCCAGCTTATTATATACAGACTAAAAGAGTGATCAGAGATGACAAGCTGTGGTCCGAGATTAACCATTTTATCTGGTTTCATCTACTCTGATAACATTCTGGCCAAATAAACAGATATAGTCAAATCCAATTAAGTATATTCAATATTTGGATTTGAATATTTGGATTAAAAAAATTAATGTATAAAAAACCTATCAGCCTATGAAGCACTGTTGACATAAAAAATACCTTTTTGACAAACATGGCTGGCCTGCCAAAGCAGTGTGGTATATTTTAAAACATGAGCCTAAAGCTGTCTTATATACAGTGAATTAGTCCTGAGAAAGTTTTCATTACAATCCTTTGCTGGAAAA
Source organism: Cervus canadensis (assembly GCF_019320065.1). Taxonomy (NCBI): domain Eukaryota; kingdom Metazoa; phylum Chordata; class Mammalia; order Artiodactyla; family Cervidae; genus Cervus; species Cervus canadensis. The sequence goes on along the minus strand of NC_057388.1, from coordinate 75,323,326 downwards.
CAAAATTTTATTTTAAAATCTTATCTAATGTGTGTGTGTATTCACTCCAACTCCTTTGTCAAAAAGATAGGAAAATTTTATTCTTAGAAAACTAATGACAAGAAGCATGCTATTGCAGTGTGTGTATTTGGGGGGAGATATAAGTAGCTACCATGGATGAAAAACATCAAAAATTTTTTTACTGTAGGTTAAAAATAAAGTATCAAATAAAGGATAATTTCAGCCTTAGAGAAGAGTATGTGGATGGCAAGAATCACTTGAGATGAAGTTGCAAGGTCTTAAAACAAAGTTTACTTATATTTCTAAAAACTTCTTCTTCTGTGATTGCCCAGTCCATATGATGGTCTCTAACTTTATATCTATGAAAATGTATAAAGATATTTCAAAGGAAACATGATATCCAGCTTCATCATATGTTGCAGCCCTCGCTCTGAATCAGTGCAGAGCTTTCTCAATTGCACAAAAGAAATATCAAATGAAATGTGCTTTGTAAAGTAAGTGCAATATAAATATTTAATTATCGATATTTTAAAATATTTTAAATAATGCTATGCTTTGAGTATCACAGAAGTTATTCCAAGGCTCAGTGTCCCTAAATGGAGGAGGGAGTCACTAGTTCCCATCAGTATTCAACAAGAGAACAATTGGAGTGCTTCCCTGAGGCCTCAGAATCAGGTTTTCCTTTGGTGCCCCTTTAAAACCACCCTCTTTAAAACAGATCCAAACCCCTGGAGGCAAAAGGAATCAACTTAGAGCTTAGAGCAAGTAGTTACAGGGAAATGGGGAGTGGTGAGATAGGCATAGGGGGCTAAGAGGTACAAACAATTAGTTATAAAGTAAGCTACAAGGATATAATGGCCAACACAGGGAAAATAGCCAATATTTTATAACATCTGTAAATGGAGTATAACCTTTAAACATTGTGAATCAGTGCATTGTATACCTGTAACATGTCATGTTGTACATCAACCATACTTCAGTTAAAAAAAAATACAAGGTCAAAGAAAACAGTATCTTTTGCTTCGCATCGTCGATTTTGTGTTAGTAGATGTGGGTCTTGAATTCCAATCTCATCTCTGAACTGTCTAGTTTAGTTTTCTCCCAGCTGCTGGAAGAGATGTGGGTAGCCCCCACCTGGGGGTTAGTAAGATAGGGTGAAGTTCTTGCTATGATTCTGTGAGTCTCAAGTTTCCTTCCATTTGTCATATTTCTGGGTTTCCCTGGTGACTCAGACAGTTAAAAACCCGCCTGCAAAGTAGGAGACCTGGGTTCAATCCCTGGGTTGGGAAGGTCTCCTGGGGAACAGAATGGCAAAACCCTCCAATATTCTTGCCTGGAAAATTCCACGGGCGGAGGAGCCTGGTGGGCTACAATCCATGGTGTCGCAAAGAGTCAGACATGACCGAGCAACTTTCACTCACTGTGGATAGACGATGGTATCTAGAATGAAGAGCGTCTACTGGCCACATTAAATGTATTGCATGAATAAGATATCTATCTTCAATCTCCACTCTCTAAAGATCAACAAGTATAAATTCGTTGATTTCTCTGGGATCCCAGTGATACCCTTTTTCGTCTCCTGAGAAAGAAACTAAGACCAAGGAAGCCTGGACTGTCATATGAAGACCCTTTCCGAAGAGTTCATCCTCCTCTTGTCTTTTCAGTTCTCTGTTCTTTGTGAGCAGGAGGGAGGAGAGATGTAAGCCCAGAGGTAAAGCCAATAGCAGAATCTTCAGAATGAGTAGAATTATAGGAAAATGAGACTATTCTCCATTGTATAGTTCCAGTACTGTGAATTGGCTAAAATTAGAAAAAAAAAAAAAAAAATTATTGATCCATGGATGAAGATTTTGAATTGAACTTTGAAGATGGATTTAAAAAAAAAAAAGAAGAAGTGGAATAGAGCCAAGAATAATTTGACAGCTTTAACCCTGCTGGTAATCAACCCCTAGAGTCATTAAGAAAGACAGGAGTGGGAGTTAAAACATCTGGAGAAATGTGAGCAGATAACGAATTGGGTGGGTTTTATAAAAGCTAAATGCTATCTGTAGGAAGTGAAGTTATAAAAAAATTTGAGGCAATAACCCTAGGTCATACAGGGGTGAAGAGGGAAACCTGATTCCTGGGCAGTTCTTCCAAGGAGATTGGCCATCTCACGACTGTATTTGTGCACTGGTCAGATGTGGACAGTCAAGAGCAAAAGACTCTATCTGGAAAGAGGCTTGTTGAATACTGGGTCACCTTACACACTAGCCCTTTCTGTCTGACCGGGATACTTTCAGCCTGGGTGCTTGAGATCAAGGCTGTCAGGGAGGGGTTGACGCTATCATGAAGACAGCACAGACATTTCATCCTCGGGGGCTTTGATTCAAAAGATGTTGCTGTCAGTTACTAATTATAGGACCTAAAGAAAGGTATTTGTGCTCTATGAGCTTTCCTCATTTGATGAGATTGAATAATTATGCCCACTTTGCATATTTTTGTGAAGATTAAATAACACATCTGACACAGTATCGTGCACACAGCAGATGAGTGCTCCATGTTGGTTTTCAAATCCCCTCTTCACTCATTCCCTCCCTAATCACTGATCCAACACTATATACCCTGTGCAAGGCACTGGAGAACAAAGTTGTGAGGTCCTCATTTTGAGCAAGATAGACATCAACTGGTCATTATTATGAGAAGTGATAAAGAGAAGTGATAGAAATTGGCACCGGTTTCTATGGGCAGAGATAAGGAATGTGTAACTCAGCTGTGGATGGGGGAGATCAGGAAGCCTTCCTGAAAAAGATGGAAACTGCATAGTTCCACAGAATTATTAAGAGCTAAAGAGGAGATAGGCTGAGTATTTCAAGTTGACAGTATGAGCAAGGTTCAGGGGTCAAGGAGTAGCATGGCTTCTGTAGGGAAGACCTTCCACATCGTGATGGATTGGAACCTAAAATGTAAAGCAGAGAGTGATGAGAGAAGAATGTGTGAAGGTGGGCAGTGCCAGATCAGGGAGTACTTGCATTGCATGAAGCGTGGGCATCACACTTACCCTCGGCACCTTGGGCCCAGCATTTTGCATTGACCTTGCAATGTGCATTCTGATATAGAGAGGCCAACTGCCATGGATTAGAGTATCTGAGAGAGTCAAAAGGTCAAGTTAAGGTGGCTGGGCAAAATTCCTGTCTGCTGGGGTGACCTCGAATGACTTCCGAGGTTAATCCCAGAATGTGCTTCTAGCCTGTGATGTTGTAAAATGACCTGAACTTACAAATAATGTTTCACAAATAGGGCCAAAATCCAGGATAGCATGAGCCCAGGCAGTCAGGCCATAGGTACAGGCAGAATTTCGATGTAGAGCCTGTAAGGGCTTGGTAAGGCCAGCCTGTTATGATGACATGGCACCCTATGGCTGTATCAAACAATGCTCTCCCCAACCCCTTGAGTTACTGGAGGAACTTGGGGGAGGATCAGTGTCACCCCTCAGCCTCCACCACGCCTCTTCTAGGGAGAGAACACTGCCAAACAGCCTTGCTCCTCTCTGATCACTTCTCTCTGAGATGAACCAGATCACCAAAGACTTTGGACAAGCTCTCCACCTTCAGGTCCATAGAACTACCAAGCCACACAGTTCAGCTTTGTAGAATTTCCAGAGCATTCGATGGATTCTGGGCCACAGACTAGAGGGCTAGTCCTGCAAGTCCTGCCACAACTCATAAAGCACTTTCTTCACTGAGCCAGTTCTCTTGCTTTATATCTGATGGACAGTCCATGGATGAAAATAAGAGAATAAGTGAAGTCACTTTATACGGTCATTTTCTCATCTAATTTCAGGAATCAATCAGTCAAAGGATCTTCTCATTCAGATCTTACATTACCAGGTAGGAAATTTAAATGTGTGTCTTACACAGATGGTTGTTCAGTCACTAAGTCATGTCCAACTTTTTACAACCCTATGGACTGTAGCATGCCAGGCTTCCCTGTCCTTCACTGTCTCCCGGAGTTTGCTCAAATTACATAGATATGATAAGGAATAGTGTGATGTTTGGCTGATGAAAGAATATGTGCCTCACAAAAACATTCACCTTTTTAACAAAAGCATGCAAATTTAATTGAAAATAATACCACGCTGTCCCCAAACTGTTGCTGTATGCCTTTGCTGTCAGTTGTCCCCCTGTTTGGGAGCACATGAATAATCTCACCTTGATCAATCTTCTGCAAGTATTTCCACCGCCACACTTCTGAACACCATCTGTGTTTCTTGACCTCTCAGTGACAAGTTCTATCTGTCACCTTAGTCTGTGTTTTCCAAACTGGTCTTTTTAAATAAACTATACTGATAGCCAAGAATTCCTCCACCATATTTCTCCCTTTCCATTCCAGAACTGTTTTGCTCTAGAAAGGCCCAGAAGAAGTTCTCAGGGACCCATAATCGAGCTCTGACTCGCCCTAAAAATAACTGGAAAGAAACAAAAGACAAGACTAAATTGGAAATTCAAAAGAAACCATTTTAAATGAGAAATGATGGTCTGTTGGAGAGGGCTTTTAAGAGGCACCAGCGTGGCATGCTGGGGCTTGAAGAGGCACTTCAGGGTGTGAGCGCCTGCCTGAGGAGGTGGAGCCATTTTTGCAGATTCGGTTTATCACAAAGTGATAACCATCGTCAGTCTCTTAACACCTATTGGGCAAAACACTGTCCTATGGGGACTTTACAGGAAAGAGGGATAATGAGCCCCTCTCCCCACAAAAGGGGACTCACAGATTAAATTCGTAAAATAGCTGTTCTAAATGAAAGGAAGTCCCCAGGGACAGGATGGGACCAGAAATAGAGAAATCACTTTCTTTCCTACCTGCTTGTAGGTTATAATTAGAGCCAAGGCATTCTGAGAAATCACATATACAAATGGAAAATCTGTTTAGATCCTCAGAGTTGATACCAGGGGTCCCCTTGGGTGATGCCCAATCTGGGCTCCCTGAGGCTGTAGATGTAAAGTGCCCTGTCTGGGGCCACATCATGAATTCACAGCACTTACTGGCTCCTGCTAGTCCTACAGGAGGCTTCTCTTGAACCAACTTCCAAACAGACTTTGAGTCATCATTCCCAGCTCCTAATCACTTGAAGAACTGAAACCACTAGTTTCATACAGATTATCTCTAATATTTGTGTTGATCAACACACATTAACCAAATTCTTTGTTTATTAACCAATTATTTCCACACATAGTCCTTGTTGACCAAAATACTTACACATGGCTTCTGAAAACTGTCATCTTCATTCACACATTTAAAATAATGGAGCTTAAGTAACTAATAAGGACCTACTGCATAGCACAAGGAACCCATACTCTGTAATGATCTATGTGGGAAAAGAATCTAAAAAGAGTAGATATATGTATATGTATAACTGATTCACTTTACTGTAAACCTGAAACTAACACAGCATTGTAAATCAACTATACTCCAATAAAACGTTTTTAAAAATGACATTTGTTTATAAGCTGAAAAAATGGTGTTTGATGGTAATTAAAAATTCTTACTATTACTGTTATTATTTTAGAAAATTATATTTTATTTAAACAAGATAGAAAATGGTACGTAAATTCTTGAATCCCAAATCTTCACATCACTTTAAATCACATTCTGATCCTACAAGGCACTGTAGGCATACAAGGCAATACCTACAGGCATTAACTCACACCTATTTTGTTATAATGGCAAAATATATATTATCTTGCATTTTTTTACTTAATGCAAAATAAGTGAAATAATGTTTTGAGAGTATTTTTAGAACTCTCCAAAAATAATCCCTATAATCTTGTGCTTTTTAAAAAAAATCCAGTAACTTCAAAGACAGAGCTTCAAACAGACAAAAGAGAGCTGCATGTCAGAAGCCATAGCTTGTGTGCAGACCCCAGCCCACCAGCGAACCATGTGACATATGGGTTTAGGGCTCCCCGGGTTGGACCTCACCCAGAAGTTTCACCCAGACTTCCAGTGCTCAGTATTGCATGATGCCCAGTGTGTTACATGAGGCAGGTACAAAAAAGACCAGGCCTTAGCCAGAAAGATTAACATGATTAGCCCTCACGCTGGGACATTTTTATCTGGGGCATGATTTGTCCTACGATCACAATGTAGACATTCATAACGAAACTAATAGTAACAGCATGCCTAATTTATTTGCAGGGCTTTCCCTAATAATATTCTCTAAGTAATATTCAAAAGAAATACAGTCTGGTTCAGGTCTGGAATCATGAACTTCAAAGCTATTAACAAACTTTCTTCTAAAAATCACAATGGACCCTGGTGTTCTGAAATGGACTTAATGACTGAACGTTTTGTATGTTCCAGCGTTAGAATGACAATAATAATACTAATAGTAATAAACTCCCCAACCCTTAGCAGATGAGGCTCTTTTACCTCCTTCCTTCCATTCTTAAATCTTTGTGGGGAGAGACTTCCAGTCCCACTTGGGAAGCCCAAGGACAGAGAAAGCCTGCTCTCCACCTTCTTCTGCTCAACATCCCCCCCCGCCACCCCCAATACGGGGGGTGGAGATGGAGATCCTCCCAGGGCACTGGGATGTGTCAGGTGTGGCAAAGGGAGAGCAGCAGGACCTTCCCAAGCCCAGTCTGTGCAAGCTGCTTGTCTCACAGGAAGGATGCATCTGTGATACGTGGGGTCCAGCCACCCTCTGATGCATTTTCCTACACCTACAGGCTGCAGCTCTAGAGCTGACTGCCTGGGTCCAAATCCTGCTCCTTGCTAGCTTGTCCAAGTTATTCACCCTCTCTGGGTCACTCTCTTGACCTGTAACACAGAACCAATAATAACAGCAATAACAAAAATACCTTTTTTTCAAAAAGCTCTTACAAGATTTAAGTACAATGCTGCATATAAAGCTCTTACAACACTGCCTAACATATAGCATGCATTCAATAAACATTGGCTATGTTGTTGTTGTTTTTTTTTCCATAAATATTCAAAGGCAACTTAAAAAAGCACTTAGCAGAGTTCCCGGCTCGTAGTAAGCTTCTGTGAGAGTTAGTTTGGTTTCTCTGCGTGGTGGTGTTGATGGTTTCTCTGCCCTCACTGTCTCCTTCTTAGGTGTCATGAGAGAGGGTGGAGTAATGTAAACACTGTGGTCTTTGAAGTCAGACCAGCCTGAGTTCAAATTCCAGCTTGGCCACTTGCTACCTGTGTGAACTGGGGATGTTATATAACACTTGGAGCTTCACATTTCTTGGCTGTGCAATGCAGATTACTTTATACTTTAGACTATTAAAGGATAGAAAACCACACAGTCTGGCACCTCAGAGATACTAAGGAAATATTAGTCCCAGCTTCACCTCCATCCTCACCTCTACTGCTTCCCCCACTAGGACACTGGGTCAGCAGCCACGAGGCATGGAGAATATGTGGACATCCTCTCTTCCCCCTACACTTGGCGTTCCTCAGCTCATTCTCCAGGAGGTTCTTTATTTATACTTTTGGAATCTGAGGCTCAACGTACTTCACCACAGAGCTGGATGCCAGTTCAGATGTTTTTGATCTGCAAGCCACTGGCTTCTCATGATCCCACACTGCCTGCTTGAGATGAGCACTTCTCCCTTTTTTCAACACTGCTCTGCTTGTGCTCAGTCATGTCTGACTCTTTACAACCCCATGGACTGTAGCCCACGCTCCTCTGTCCACGGGATTCTCCAGGCAAGAATACTGGAGTGGGTTGCCAGTTCCTCCTCTAGGGGATCTTCCCAACCCAGGGATTGAACCCGCATTTCCTGTGTCTCCTGCATTGCAGGCAGATTCTTTACCCACTGAGCCATCAGGGAAGCCAATGTAGTTTTTCAATAGCCAATTATAACTCTGCATCCTGCTCCAGGTCAGCCCCACCAAAGCTGGAGGAGAATGAAGAGTTCATTCTGGGAGTATGTGCATCCTCTCAGCCTTCAGCGCAAGAAATCACAGGGGGATGCCTTCAGAGCCTGTCACCAAAGGGAGACAGTCTGAATCCTCCTCAGTTACGTAGAATCCTGCAGATATTCTTTTTGTTTAAAAGAGCAAGGATGGGTGTTTTGTTACAAGATATCTTTTTTTCTCTGTTTAATTTGTGAAAAGTCTTTGGGATGTGAATAACAAAAAGCCCAGTTGGATCCAACTTCCAGCCTAAGGAATTATAATAAAATTCCATGGTTCACACAGTGGGAGTAGGGTTGATTTCAGACACAGTTTGATGAAGTCCTCTTGTGAGTGATGAGCTCTAAGATTTCTCTCTCCACACTGGGTTGGCTGCATTCTTGGAACAGACTTCTTTCAGGGTGACAGTTGTGGGTTGAATGGTGGCAACCAATGAGATATGTCATCTACAAATTCCTGGAATCTGTGAATGGCATCCTATTTGGAAAAGGGTTCTTTGGAGATATAATGAAGGATCTTGAGATAAAATCACCCTTGATTAGCCAGATGTGTCCTACATTTGATGACAGGTTTTCTTATAAGAAACAGAAGAGGAGAAGACCTTGTGAAGATGGAGACAGAGATTGGAATGATACAGCCACAACCCAAGAAGGAGGTGGAAGAGGCAAGGAATGTTTCTCCCTTAGAGCCTTGGAGGGAACATGGCCCTACTGACACCTCAGTTTCAGATTTCTGGCCCCCAGAACTGTGAGAGAATAGATTTCTGTTGTTTTAAGTCATGAAGTTTGTGGTAATTTATTACAACAGCCATAGAAAAATAACACAGTAACTTAGAGTCATAGCTACTGCACTCTCACATCCTCACAGCTCTGAGCTAAGAAAGAGAGTGTTCTGGGTGTTTCCACAAAAGTTCAGACACTTGTCCTAAAGAGTCAAACCAGCCCTGTGCCCACTCTGACAACCTGTGTGCCAGCATAATCCCAGTTATGAGTTCCATCTCTTGACCAATATTAAATAAAGGCTTTCTCAGGTAAATGTGGACAGAGTTAAAAAAAAAAAAAAAAAGAAGAAGAAGGAACGTCCAAACCAAGACCATAGCTATTGTCTTCCACAGGACTGATGCTGGGAAGAGAACAACAAATATTCATGACACTACTGAAACATCCACACCGGTGGAAGTCAGTTGTTCAGTTTTACTGTCTGCAAGGTCACTATTACTGTAAATATGCTATAAATACATTATTGTCATTTTGTTAGCTATTCATCCTTTCCTACTGTCAGATTTTTTACATAATTTTTGAATTTCAGAAGTGTTCTCCTCTTTCCACATCTCCTCTATCTGCCTTTGTAACTTTGTGTGGGTTTCCTCTGTAGCTGAATCGGAAAGCTGCTTCGATCTATGCTGGGGCTCTTCTTAGTTCCACTGAATTGTTCTCATCCTCCATCCACAGTTTCCATAGTGAGGCGAAGTTTAGCTGTGCTCACATTGGGCATGATGGCCAAACAGCTCTTCCAGGTATAAAAGAGGGTCCCGAGAGACTGCTCTTGGTAAGCTGAGGTGGGGCTGGGTTAACGATTTGGTGAATGTTTCCTGAGATTTATGAAGATCCCATAGTATAACTGGAGCCAGATACAATTAAGGTAGAATTAGAAATCCTGAATGTGAATCATTTTCTAGTATTAACCTCCCCAGCAGTCCATTCTTCTACTAAACCCTGGGAAATGACATTTAATATTTGTATGTTTTCCTCTAGCATATTTCCCCAGCACAGATGGATGTGTGTGTGAGTGCACGTGTGTGTGTGTATGCATGCATGCATGTGCCTGCAGAGAGAGAAAGAAGAAGACATCAGGGCACTTTTTAATATGCTAATCTCTATGCTAAGTATTTAGCAGAGGATTTGACAGGTTATGCCTCTTGGATGCTATTAATGTTAACATTAATCATTATTACTAGCTAATTTAGATCCACAGGAATCCTACAGGATAGATACAGTTTAGCCCCATCGTACACATAAGGAAACTGAGGCTCAGAGAGGTTAAGCAATGCATTCAATGACACATGGCTAATTTTGGAGGTGAGACCAACCAGAGTTGGAACCCAGGTCTGTTTGACTGTTGTGCTCCAAGCCCTTTCCTGTTCTCTGACTTTCTCTGCATTCTGCGTTTGTGCTGTAAATCACTTAAGAAAGTTGTTTGGAATATCAGAAAAAAATTAAATCTATAAATATACTATTTTTATAGATCCTTCGAACTCTACCATCTCCCATCTTCTCTCCCTCCTCCAGTCAGCAACTCTTGCTGTTCACTTGATGCCAGCCTCTGGATGCCGGCTGTTGTATTGCACTACTGTACTTTTCAAGGTACTGTACTGTAAAACTAAACATATTTTATTTTCGTGTGTTTTTTATGTATCATTTGTGTAAAAAGTATGATAAACCTACTACAGTACTTTACAGCTGATTGTGTTAGTTGGATATCTAGGGTAATTTTGTTGGACTTACAAATAAATCAGACTTACAAACACACTCTTAGAATGGAACTCATCTGTATGTAGGGGACTTACTATAGTAACAATAATAATAAACATAGAGCGCTTACCATGCAGAAATCAAGATTTTTAGAAAGCTAATGTAGTAACTGATAACCAACAGAAAGACTAGAAAGCCAAGAAATAAGCCTCCTTCTACAAAGAAATTTGTGTGGTTTTTTTTTGAGAGTGGTGCCATTACAAATCACTGTAGGAAGAATACAGGATTCATCAAATGATCCTGGGAAAATTAGCAATCCATATGGAAAAAGTAAATTAGACCCCTATCTCAGATCATATATGAGAATTAATTCCAATGGCTTATAGACTCAATCAAGAAGGGCAATACTTTAAATTTTTAGCAAAAAATGCAGAATAATTTATTATTTCTGGTTGCTAATTATTTCTCACACAAGAAACAACACACACAAACTCTAGCAGAAATATTGATAAATTTAATTTAAAAATTAGGAAACAACCATTATTAGAAAAGGCACCATGAGCAAAGTTAAAATGAATAACACAAACAGAAGTAATCTGTTAAACAGTAGTGGTAGATCAGTTTTCACCCATCAGACTGGGAAGCATTTAAGAGTCTGGTATTACCAAGTGTGGATGAGGACATAGGCAATCAAATTCACTTATTATGTTACGAGTGGAAGTCTGAATTGCTTTTACCTCTTCAGATGGCCACTTGGCATTATCTGATAAAGTTACAAATGAGTAAATCATACCACTCAGCAATTCCACTTTCAGAATTCCAGCACACATGCAAAAAGGGCACATCCTAGGACAATCTTAGAAAACATATATAGCAGGAAAAATCAGAAACTACTAAATATTTACCCACAGAGGCATGAGAAAAATAAATCATGATGAATTTAAAAAGCTGATCTATAAGTTTTAAAATGAACAACAAAATCTACATTTATCTACCTGAATCAACCTTGAAAGTAGGCTAAATGAACAAAGAGTTATGTTAGGTGACTCACAGTATACTGTCTGTATGAAGTTTTTAAAAAAATTTCATGGTGTTATATATATTATGCACATATTATAACAGTGGAAAAAAGTTGTAAGACCATGAGGAAGAAGGATATATGCCAATTTCCTCATGGTTTCTTTCTCTGAGATGGGGAGGGAAATGGTTTGGGTAGGGATAGGAGTACTTCAAAGGATTTTATTAGTTTTTAATAAAAATTTTAAAGCAAAAGGAAAGAAAATGCATTTGGGGTAGTGGCCAGAAAGTACATATTAGAACATATTCATAAGAAATGAAAGTTACATCTAGCAGTTTGTTCCGCTTACATGTGCCTTAGGGTGAAGTCAAGGTCTTAACCATCTCACCCCTCAATGTCAAAGTATAAAGATCAAGATCTTTATAGCAATTTCTTATTTATTTTCCCCATTCTTTCTACTTTCTCTTTGACTATTTTGTCCTCAAATTTCCTTCTTAAGAGTTCTTAGAGAGTAGTTTTGTCATCTAGCCTAGAAAAGAAAACTTCTGTCCTGAAATGTAAGTTTTAGGGCCACCTTCAGGCTTCCCAGCTGGCAACAGTGGTAAAGAACCCACCTGCCAAAGCAGGAGACTTGAGACGTGGGTTAGATCCTTGGGTCAGGAACATCCCCTGGAAGAGGGCACAGCAACCCACTCCAGTACTCTTGCCTGGAGAATTCCATGGACAGAGGAGCCTGGCTGGCTACAGTTCACAGGGTCATGAAGAGTTGGGCACGACTGAGCAACTTAGCATGAATGCATGCACTTAGGGCCACCTTCAACTCACTAGTCTCTATATTAAGTAGAGAACTACTTACTATTACAATTAGTATAGTTGTTATAACTATAGTTGTTACAGTTACTAATTATAACTAGTTACAAGTTACCTCACGGTTTACATATTGCTGAAGCCTGGCTTGGAGAATTTTAAGCATTACTTTACTAGCATGTGAGATGAGTGCAATTGTGCGGTAATTTGAGCATTCTTTGGCATTGCCTTTCTTTGAGACTGCAATGAAAACTGACTTTTTCCAGCCCTGTGGCCACTGCTGAGTTTTCTAAATTTGCTGGCATATTGAGTGCAGCACTTTCCCAGCATCATCTTTCAGGATTTGAAATAGCTCAACTGGAATTCCATCACCTCCATGAGCTTTGTTCGTAGTGATACTTCCTAAGGCCCATTTGACTTCACATTCCAGGATGTCTGGCTGTAGGTGAGTGATCACACCATCGTGGTTATCTGGGTCATGAAGATCTTTTTTGTACGGTTCTGTGTATTCTTGCCAGCTTTGCTTAATATCTTCTGCTTCTGTTAGGTCCATACCATTTCTGTCCTTTATTGAGCCCATCTTTACATGAAATGTTCCCTTGGCATCTCTAATTTTCTTGAAGAGATCTCTAGTCTTTCCCATTCTATTGTTTTCCTCTATTTCTTTGCATTGATCACTGAGAAAGGCTTTCTTATTTCTCCTTGCTCTTCTTTGGAACTCTGCATTCAATACGTGAGCCATGAACTTCCAGATGTTCAAGCTGGTTTTAGAAAAGGCAGAGGAACCAGAGATCAAATTGCTAATGTCCGCTGGATCACTGAAAAAGCAAGAGAGTTCCAGAAAAATATCTATTTCTGCTTTATTGACTATGCCAAAGATTTTGACTGTGTGGATCACAATAAACTGGGGAAAATTCTGAAAGAGATGGGAATACCAGACCACCTGACCTGCCTCTTGAGAAACCTGTATGTAGGTCAGGAAGCAACAGTTAGAACTGGACATGGAACAACAGACTGGTTCCAAATAGGAAAAGGAATACGTCAAGGCTGTATATTGTCACCCTGCTTATTTAACTTATATGCAGAGTACATCATGAGAAACGCTGGGCTGGAGGAAGCACAAGCTGGAATCAAGATTGCCAGGAGAAATATCAATAACCTCAGATATGCAGATGACACCACCCTTATGGCAGAGAGTGAAGAAGAACTAAGAGCATCTTGATGAAAGTGAAAGAGGAGTGAAAAAGTTGGCTTAAAGCTCAACATTCAGAAAACTAAGATCATGGCATCCAGTCCCATCACTTCATGGCAAATAGATGGGGAAACAGTGGAAACAGTGTCAGACTTTATTTTTTTGGGCTCCAAAATCACTGCAGATGGTGATTGCAGCCATGAAATTAAAAGACACTTACTCCTTGGAAGGAAAGACCAACCTAGACAGCATATTGAAAATCAGAGACATTACTTTGCCAACAAAGTTCTGTCTAGTCAAGGCTATGGTTTTTCCAGTAGTCATGTATGGATGTGAGAGTTGGACTATAAAGAAAGCTGAGCGCCAAAAAACTGATGCTTTTAAACTGTGGTGTTGGAGAAGACTTTTGTGGTGTTGGAGTCCCTTGGACTGCAAGGAGATCCAGCCAGTCCCTCCTAAAGGAAATCAGTCCTGAATATTCATTGGAAGGACTGATGCTGAAGCTGAAACTCCAATAATTTGGCCCCCTGATGCAAAGAACTGACTCTTTGGGAAGGACCCTGATTCTGGGAAAGATTGAGGGCAGGAGGAGAAGGGGACAACAGAGGATGAAATGGTTGGATGGCATCACTGACTCAATGGACATGGGTTTGGGTGGACTCTGGGAGTTGGTGATGGACTGGGAGGCCTGGCATGCTGCGGTTCATGGGGTCGAAAAGAGTCGGATACGACTGAGTGACTGAACTGAACTGAACAAGTTACCTAGTAGGGAACTAGTTAATTTGAGATTCATAGTAACCCCATAGACAGATATTGCTAGCTCCATTTTGCACAAAGGAAAACAGAAGCTCAAAAAGGTTAAGCAACATGTTCAAATTTCAATGGCTCATCAAAGTCAGGAACAGCCAGAATTTGAATCCAGGTCTGTCACTTGCATTCTGTAATTTTGCCTGGCAGCTGTGTCTTACCAATAGATTTACAAACTATGCTGTAGATTAGTCAGGGTAGAGGGGAAGACTTATTACTTAAAGCATTTTCATGGCACTTCATGTTTGCAATGTGTTTTACAATTGTTTTTATTACTTATTCTTATTTTATAACTGTTCTTGGTTTATAGCATGCTTTTTTCCAACAACACTTGTAAAGAAAAACAAACCAACATGAAAACCATCACTGCCTTGCTGGATGGACGTGCTGGGAATAGTCATGTAAGCACCAGCCATACTGGAAGACAGTTGTCAGGCATAGTTCTATTCTTTGCAAAGCCATGGATGGCTGGCACAGTGCTAGTCACAGTGGATAGGTCCTTTACACCCTTTTGAAATGGAGAGAGAAACCACAATACTGTCTTTAGTGTCAGCAAAGCCATTCACTTTTTACCAAGTGTTAGGGCAGATGAAATGACTTAGATGACTTCTAGTACTTTTAACAAGGGACTTGTTTTCATTATAAAATGTTTTAACAATGACTCTGGTCTTGCCTGCATGATAGGGGGCTGAAGAAGGGCCCTTGTAATGTCATTATTCAAAAGCCTAAGATTCTTTTCTTTCCTTTTTAAAAATGTCATTTACGTATTACTTTTATTATTATTTTGGCTGTGCTGGGTCATCGTTGCTATGCAGGCTTTTGTCTAGCTGCCCTGTGAGTGCGGGCTACTCTCAAGTTGTGGTGTGCAGGCTTCTCATTCTGGTGGCTTCTCTTGTTGTGGAGCACAGGCTTTAGGGCACAAGGGCGTCTGTAGTTGCAACTTCCAGGCTCTAGAGCACAGGCTCGATACTCGTGGCCCACAGGCTTTGTTGCTCCATGGCATGCGAGATCTTCCCAGGTCAGGGATCAAACTGTGTTTCCTGCATTGGCAGGTGGATTCTTTACCATTGAGTGAACAGGGAAGCCTTCTTTCTTTCTTTAACGGCATTCCAGACCTAGGTCTTTCATCACAGAGGTAAAGATATAGGACATGGCATCACTTTGAGGATATTATCTTTATTTTTAATTAATTCTTATTGAAGTATAGTTGCTTTGCATTGCTGTGTTAGTGTCTGCTCCACAGCAAAGTAAATTACCTATTCATATACATGTATCCCCTGTTTTTGGATTTCCTTCCCTTTTAGGTCACTATGGAGCAATGAACAGAGCTCACTGTGCTATAGAGTAGCACATGACTACTCTATTAAAATAGATAGCTCATTCTCACTATTTACCCATGTTATACATAGTAGTGCATACATAAATATATCTGTCAATGCCAATCTCCCCATTCCTCCCATCCCTCCTTTCCCCCCGCTGGTGTCTACATCTGTGTCTCTATATCTGCTTTGCAAATAAGATCATCTATACCATTTCTAGAGTCCACATATGTATGTTAATATACAATACTTGTTTAATGGGAGCCAAGGGAAAATACTAGAACATGGCCTTTTCCTCCTCTGAGAGAATTCACAGGTCCTGGTGGATGGATGCTAGAGCCTGGTGCACGGTCACACTTGGATTCCCTTTGAGAGAAGGTTCTGCTTTTTCCTCAAGGTGTAACAATGAGAGTGAAGCGTGAGGGGGCTTGTCAGTTTCCTGCGATCTTGTGACCGGTTTTCTCACCTCCTCTGTCATTGCCTTCATCCACGTTAGTTTGTCCAGTACTGACCTAAACCTAAAGTAGTAGTCTCATTTCACAGGTAAGAAAACTGACTTCCTAAAGTTATCATCATGCACACACATACACACACACCCACACCCACACACACACACACCCCACATGCACAGATGCATATGTACACACACACACACAAGATTTTGGGTAGTGCATCTCAGGCATATTTTCTTTCCTTAGGATGCTGTTTTTACCCAAAACTACCCAAAAGTATTAATAAAATATTTTAAATATCAAATAAAAACACACATAGAAAAATATGGAAGTGAGCTCCCTCGTTTTCCAGCTCCTAGAAGCTGCTACATACCTTGACTCATGGCCCTCAGCCAGCAATCACATCACTGACCTCTGCTTCTGTCATCACATTTCCTCCTGTGAAAGACACTCCTGCCTCCCTCTTTCCCTGTGATTACATTGGGCCCACCTGGGTAATCCAGGCAAATCTCATGGAAGACCCTTAACTTAATCACAGCTGCAAAATCTCTTTTGCCAGATAAGGTAACATATTCACAGGTTGCAGGGATTAAGATGTGAACATCTTGGGGAAGGGGGATAGCATTGTTCTGCATACCACACCTGGTTTTCACATATCAATAGAGTTCTCTGGAGACGACTCAATGGAACTTAGAGAGGGGGAGGTGATATCTTAATTATTAGAGCATCATCTAATAAATCATAGTATTTTAGTGTTGAGCAAGACTGAATCCAGCAGAGGAAGCCCACTGGGTGTCTTGTGGTGGCCACATGGCACCAGGACCCCAAATTCCAGCTCTCATCCAGCTCTCTGTCCCACACACCAGGAAGATTTACAAGAGTTCTTAAGAGTTCAATGAGAGACTGCTTCTCTATATCATGGAAACAGCCATGAGATCTGTTAAGAAATCTCTGCAGAGTTCTCCAGCTCTTCAATTTATTGTCCTGAGATGGAAAAACTATCTGTAAAGACTCTGCCAGGAAATCATTTAATCGCTCTTCTTATCAGAAAAGTTATCAAAGTGCTCAGATTATCATCCTACAATGCAGTTTTAAGTTTGATGGAAAGTAATTAACAGCTATCTCTGTTTAGATCTCCCTCCTTGCCTTGGAATTTATTTACACCCCAGGTTGTTTGAACACGCAGCCAGGTCTGTTCTGCTGGGAGGAGAAATACAGGTCCTGTTAGCCCACATTTACCAAAGTTAGTGTAAGCTCATGACCGCTGTGTGTGTCCCTGGCTTATGGTGTTTCTTTCCTTAGCATTTTCTTACATTTACCCTGACATAAATGTAACCTTAGAGACCTTTTATAGTTATGTGCTTTCACGGCCAAATTTATTGATTATAATTGCAACCCTATTACATCACCTTATAACGTGACTTGCTCTGGACCATTTCTCAGGGGCCCATTACATGAAAAAAACTTAGGACCAGAAGAAGAGACATAATAAATACTACACTGGTTTCTTTGAAGAGTAAACCCAAGGCCAATAGGAATTGAAGGAGAAATGGTTTTCTGTGCTAATGGGGAAGAGCTCTGGGGGGCATTGACCAAATGATAAGGACCTTATAGTCTGAGCTGTTCTTTCCTTACCCTTATGTGGACACTTTTATGGCATTGAGAACAGTTAAATAACCTGGGGACCAAGATGATACATTGAAGGATGTTTCTCTCTCCCTCCCAGGCAGCCCTGTGAGAAGAGCCCACTTATGCAATGGAAATGAGTGTGTCTCTTTCTACTTTCCGTTCTCGCTCTGTGCTTTTGTGAGCACAGTTCTCCTGCCTTCTGACCTGAAGTCATGCTGCCTGGACAGGAGATTCCCAGGGGCAGGGCCTTTGCTTCACCTCCTTCTTAGGGGTCAGTGATGGATTCCTTGGGATTGATGGCAGATATCTCAAGATGGGATGTTGACTTTTACTATATTTGGTATATTTTTTAATGTTTTCCTCTATTACTGTTATTGAATTTAATTAAAATGATCCTTGAGATCGAGCTAAGGTCATTTACTTTGTGCTGTTCACCATGGGCACTCACTAATTGCTCTTCATTCGCTTCATTCTCTCTCACTCATATCTGTATACTTTTACATTTGAACGGTTAGAATAATAGAATAGAGTATTGAACGCAGTGCAGGGAGACTTGGCCTCAGTTTTATTCTACCACTGAGGACTTGCGCACTTTCCCTCTCCAGGCTCAGATTTCCAACTTAACAAATTCACTGAGTTTGCAGATAAGCCCATGAAAAGACTGACGGATGAGTCACAAACTCTTTTGAGAAACATTAATGGGTCCTCTCCCTAAAAATTCATACTGTAGTCTTTGGATTAGATGCTCTTGAAAATCTTTCAGTTCTAGCAACTACTGTCATGGCAGATGCTGGGCCCTCAGTTAATTACTTTTCATGTTTTGTCTCATTTACTCATCACAGTAAACCTAGGAATTACATCATCATGGTTTCCTTTATTACCTCAATTTTAGGAGAAACGAAAATGGCTCAGGGTCAGCTAACTACTTAGGGGTAGAGCTGGACCCAGAAATCTGTCTTCATGGTAGCTTCTGTAGGCAAGGCAATGTGGTAGCATTTTAGGGGCTATACAGATAAACTTAAAACCCAGAAAATTGTATCAAGTTGCATATTAAGTTACAAAAAAGAGAGAGAACACAGTACAAATACTCCTTTATCTCTGTTAGTAATTTCAGCAAAAATTAGACTGGTGGATGACATTAGAACTTGGTTTGTTTTTATGAATCTTCAATCATTGAGCCAACATCTGACAGCCAGATTACCCTAGGCTTGCTGGATATTTCACATAGCATTTTCTGGGATGTTTTCCCCAAATGATAATACAGATTGATGGATTTTCATGACATACACAAGGAACAGAAAGAGAATGGAATAAACGTAAAAAAATTATCATCCTTCCCAACATTTTTTTCTGCCGAGGTTCATTCTGGATTGCATTTATGCAATCACATATTTGGGAGCAATTTAAAATCAAAATAGCAAGACATTTCCTGGGTAATCCCATCAAATGAGAGATGAACAGGGTCATGGAAGGAAGGTTCTTACCCCTCTAGTGAACCAAAATCTTTGTTTGACTTTTCACTCAACTTTATGTTTCTCTTTGAAAAGTTACTAAAACTTGTGATAACTAAAACATTTCCAGATGTCAGAATTCTTGTCTATTTGCATGTTTCCTTACCAGGGGTGGAAGGATCACAGGCTTCTGATGGAAGTCTCCTTCTGGTGGAAAGTGACACGCAGACAGGGACGATTCCCTGCTATTCTTGCTGCTGCTGGTTGTCCCCAAGAAACTGTGTGTTTATTGTTGTTTGTCTCTTTTTATTTCATTTTGTTTTTCTACTGAAGGTCTCAGTTTGGTTCATCCTAAAGGGTGATGGTGACCTAAGAGTTATGACAGCTGGGAGTATTCCTAGGAGAACTGACACTTGAAGCCAGAGCTTATGAAATCAGAGGCTTGGCCTTTTCAACTATCACTGTGCCCTTTGCTGTCTCCCTTTGCTCACTTGCCTCCTGACACCTCACTCCGTAAGTTCCCAGTTAATTATGTGCAGAATCCTGAACTGTCATCAAATTTGAAGTCAAGATGCACAAAGCTAGGATGTGATGAGAAGCAGATGATCAATTGATGCTACCATTAGCAATATCAGTTAAAATCTGCAAAATGGGTCTTTTACCCAAGGGCTTCCTATAACCCTGATTTCTCTATTTGGATTTGATGGTAGGAAAGTAGTTCTACTTGGATTTAGACTACAAAGAGACTCAACTAGAGGGAAATCACAGAAGCAAAAGATATAGATATTTAGATACTTAGAAAAGATAAAGATACTTATACTAGAACTAGAAGAGACCTTTGGCCATTTCTATCACAAGATACCTTTTATTTATCCATCATAAAGAAGCGTGGATCCTTGTTGGATCCTTGTCCCAGCAACCAGAACACCATGTCATTTATCAAGAGTGTGAGGATGGAACATGAGAAAGAGAGAGAGAGAATGATTGATTCATTTTTTCCCCAATTCTACTAGGAAGCGACCCAGGCAACAGAGAAAACTGCTGACAGAACCCTATAACATAATAGTTTCATGTATTTTTTTTTTTTTTGCATACAGTTGTAAATTTATTCCTATTGTCTCAAATTTTCCCAGAATTCCAAACCAGTACTGGGTACAATTAAAGGATTTTCTATATACAGTTTAAGATACATTCAACATAAAATATGGATAAATATGTATTAAAGATTTTTTCATTAAATATTTGAATTATGTGTCTTCATTCTCTTTTTTTTTTTTAATTGAAGTATAGTTGGTTTACGTTTTCATTTCAGATGTACAGCAAAGTGATTTCAAGTATTTTCAGGTACATTTAAAAAGGTCTGGAAAACAAGTATATCTTTGCATGTTGCCAAGGATACAAAAGTGAATAAGAGACCATTCCTGCCCTCAAAGCATTCACAATCCAGTTGGGTAAGTAGATATCTTAACAATGATCACTGTTACATTGGAGTTTTGTAAAGATGAAATATGAGCACAAATGCATAACCTTACCCAGTCTAGGGGAAAAAGAAATAGAGATAGAAGCACAGCTAAATAGAATATATCACAGGAAAAAATGTTTCATTTAAAATGAGATCAATATCTATAGAATGTCTAGGAATTAACCTACCAAGATTTACTAAATTCCTCTATGGAGAAATTTCCATAAGTCTATTAGCAGATCTCAAAGAAACCCCAGATAAATATTTATGAATAGGAGACCTTAACATTGGAAAGATTCAATTGGAAACCACCAAATTAATCCATAAATTCAGTGACATTCCAAGCACAACTCTACCAGGATGTTGGGGATATAGAGAGAGGGTTTGACAAGCTCATTTAAAATTTTTTATGAAAGAATAAGGTCTGTGTAACCTCCCACCAGATATTAAGATACACTGTACTGTCAGAGCAGTAAATAAAAGATGTGACATTGGCCTTGGTGCACACATATAGACCACTGGGTCTATAATTAGGTTACCAAACGAGCTGTACTTGGTAGAATGCCATCAGGGAACAGCTGTATTTCTCTCCCACTTCTGCCTTCAAACAAATATATTCTCTTCTAGTCTCCCATCCTGGCCCCTTGATGATACCACAAACAGATCCCCTCTTTCTGGTTATTTTCAGTCATCGTTCTGATACTGAGAAGTCATATCTATTATAGTGCATCTGTATTAAAATGTTTATTTCTTTTTCTTAATTTTTATTTTGTATTGGAGTACAGTTGATTAACAATGTTGTGTTAGTTTCAGGTATTCAGCAAAGTGATTCAGTTAAACCCATATGAGTAACTATTCTTTTTCAAATTCTTTTCCATTTAGGTTATTACAGAATATTGAGCTGAGTTACCTAGTAGTGTGTACATGTCCGTCCCAAGTTTCCAATATATCCCCCCAAAACCCTTTCCCCTGGTAACCGTAAGATCATTCTCTGAGTCTGTAAATGTTCCTGTTTGGAAATAAGTTCATTTGTATCTTTTTTTTTAGAGATTATCATATTAAGTTAAATACGTTGTACAGAGAAAGACAAATATCATATGATATCACTGGTATGCAGAATTTAAAAAGAAGTCTATTTCTTTTCTAATTAGCAGTTCTTCCTTTTCCATCTAGCTCAGATCTGACAGATCTAGGCCTGAGAATTCGCATGATTCCAAGAAATGTTCCCAAGAGATCCACAGTTCTGTGTGTGAGTGTGGACGGTCCTCTGTCACAGCATGGACACAGGAACAGTGATGTACACGGTTCAACAGCAGGAAAGAACGGACACAGCACCACAGAATAAGCGGGGAAACCCAGTCATCAGTGATAAGGTACAAAATCGATTTACACTAACACACAAGACCACATATGCACAGTAATAATTCATTTGTGAGAAAGAACACACACACACATGCTTAAGGATGTAATACACCAGAGCGGGTGTCTGAGCAGGAGCTATGAGTCGGGGAATGGATGTGGTTGAGGAATAAAGACGAAAAGTCATAAAATAAAGGAGGCTTTTGCACAGACTGTGATCTGGTGAACCTCAGGGGGAAGAGTGTGATAAATTCAACTCTGTGAGGGCAGCGGTGGTACCTGCCCTGAGGTGTGGAAACAAAAGGGAAAGGTGGGTACGTGAAGGGCGGGGGGGCTCTTGGGTGGAGAGAATGGCATCACAGGATACCAAGTGCCATGTGGTGATGCCCAGAATGAGACCCACTGGGGATGGAGGGAAGAGGCAGACTCCACAGTATACAAGAGTCAATGCTCCTTCTGTGCCGGTCACACAATCTCATGGTGGGAGAGTCACCTGTGTGTTTAGGATCTGGTTTCCAGGCAGAGGCAGTGAAACCCAATGAGGAGAGAGCCTCATGGCTACAGAGAGTGCTGGCCAGTTCTTGGTAAGTGCCCACCTCTGGCCACTGTTCAATAGATTACAGGCCCCAGATCTATGGATCTGGATCCAGGAAACGTCTGGGAAGTTTGAAAAATTCCAAAACTTAGAACACAACCCCCAAGAGTCTAATTCTAATCTTGCAAGTAGGGCCAGCCCAGGTATATTCTGACCCCCAATAATACTTCAGTACTTTGGTCATTTATGAGAAAAATAACATATATACATGGGTATGTACTGTTTCCTGAGTGTTCATTGGAAGGACTGATGTTGAAGCTAAAACTTCCAATACTTTGGCCACCTGATGCGAAGAGCTGACTCATTGGAAAAGACCCTGATGCTGGGAAAGATTGAAGGCAGGAGGAGAAGGGGACGACAGAGGATGAGATGGTTGGATGGCATCACCGACTCAATGGAGATGAGTTTGAGTAAACTCTGGGAGTTGGTGATGGACAGGGAGGCCTGGCGTGCTGTGGTCCGTGGGGTCGCGAAGAGTTAGAGATGACTGAGTGACTGAACTGAACTGAACTGATGTACTGTTTTAAAACACCAGTGCTGTTTACAAATATCTAGTTGTTATTTCAATTATTTAGCTTTCAGAAGGCCATCTTTGTATATTCTTAAGAACCTAATATGAATTTAACATTAGAACAGCTATGGACCTAGAAAGCACCCCAGGAGGCACTAAGCTGCTTTCCTTCCGGGTACCTGAAGTATCTATTGTAAATACAAACTGTTTCAGACTTTCTTGTTCTCCAGTCCCCACCCCCACTTCTCTCTCTTTTTTTTTTCCCAGGATGTTTCATGGGTCTCTGGTCCTTTATATTCAAAGGTATTACATTTGGGACATATTGTATCTCATGAAATTTCCTAAGCTCCTCCTGAAAAGCCACTTTTCTTCCCCCCTCACCTTAACTCCTTGCCCAATATTTTGTGATGCCAGAATATGTTCAGGCCTCTTAGGAGGTCCTGTTTTCTCTGCCCTTCCTCCACGTTTGGATAAGGATGCCCATTCTTCATCTTCTAGTTTATCGGACCACTGCTACCTTCTTTCCCTTCAACCCCCTCATCCCCACCCTGATCCCTGCCAGGCTCATCCGTGAGCTTCTCTGAGCATCCTGTACCTTCTTCTTCCACAGCTCCTGTAGCTTATGTTTGCATGACAATTGCTCCCAGAAGTAGTTTCATGTGCCTACACAATCATGGAGCAAGATGCGATTCATTTCAAAGTAATTTTCAAGAGCTGCAGAGATGCCTACATATGCACATTGGTTAAGGATATAAAATAAAGAGATAATGAACAAGGGATAGAACTAATCCAAAAGGTTTAATGACATATAAGATCTGACTGCACTCTTAAGGTGGGCTGCCACAGTAGTTTCACAGAGAGCAGTGTGGATTATTAAGAGATTCAGTGGCCCAGAGCTAGTGATCCATGTTGTAATTCACTGCCTCTAACCAGCTGAGTGAACTTGAACAAGTCATTGACCTCCATGAGCCAGAAATACTCTCCACCATCTCCTTCCTTTCCTCAGTTTGAATGACTCTCCAGTGTTCTAAGTTTTCAGTCTTTTATGGCTTCATGGATCAGTTTAAAAACTAAGGGGTACTGATAGGATGACTTTATCTATTAAAAATTATACTCTGTGAAATTCATATCTGATTAAATAAAGATATTTTAATATCCTCCGCAAATTAAGTAGGAAAACTTGTAATAAAAAAAACATATAGGTATGTAAGTAAATATAGACAAAGCTCCTTACATACTGATTCTTTTTTTTTTTTCCTGTTGGTTGCCATAGAGGGGAAGATCTTTCCAGCTGAGGATGCATAGTGACTAGAAGGTGATGGTTGTGATGAAGGTGGGAAGCAGGTCCCAGGACAGAGTCGAGGGCCAGGGAAGGGTCAGTCTTTGCTATCTAACCTCAGTGGGAGAGCCAAGTCTTTTTCTCCTGGAGGCATTCATCAGGTGCGTTGGAGTTTTCTAAACATCATGATGAAACCAGGAAACACTTTCCTACTCATTTTAAGCTTCTCTTATGAGTTTAATACATTTATTTACAAAACCTTTAGGTAACGCTTTATAGTAATTTCCTTGGCATTCTGAAATAGAGCAGTCCACAGTGATTCAGGAAGCAATGGTGATTTGCATCAATTTAATTGTCTCTTTTGAGACTTGATATCCATGGCAAACATCTTGTTCTGCTTTGTTCTCGGTGGTTAGTGTTACTGTATACATCCCATATGGGAGTTAGAAAGATTGTGGGTGGGTGAATAAAGAAAAAAGCATTCAGGCTAATCTCCTGGGACAGAAATAGTGAGGGAGTGAATCACAAGAGATTTGAAAGGTTTCCCTAGGTTGGAGAAGAACCAAATCCAGGGGGGCGATGGAAGGATCTTCACATTCTTTGATTCCCACAAAAATTTAATGCTCTTGGCTTTCCCTTGAGAGTTTTGATACAGTCTATGAAGATTAGAAAGTTGATTTTTTCATGTTCACAAAGCACAGTCTTGATTTGGGGAGTGGAGTGGCTAACTTGATTTTGAACTTGTTTACTGCTGGAAAATAATGGCTTCCTGTTTTTGACAAGGGAGCGACATCAAAAAAGGTTTACGAACGAAAATTAAAAGGTTTCTTGGACAGCAAATACACTAGCAGTATTTTGGAAATTGGTCCTAAGTGAATCTGAAAACAGAATAACTGCCCCCTGAAAGGCACATGGGCTTGGTAACTAATGTGAAAATTGTTTAATAAATGGCAATTTGGTCTAAATGCAGCCTTCTAATGAAGGGTAGTAATGTCCTCTAATAGCCAGCTCTGTTAATTCTGTTTTCAGCTTTAAGGGGAATACAAAATATGAGGGCAGACTGTTTCTTCAAGACAGTCAGTCTTAACAAAACTCTAAGGTCTTTCTAGGGAAGGTCTAATTTAGAGGGAAGATAAATGCTAATTTTGGCTTGAATTCCGGTGTTTGATGCATCTTTGTATATACTCAGTTACAGATTTAGGGTCTGCAGTGGGCTAGGTTCTGAGGCTACAGAAATGGACAAAATCAGTCTATCACCTCATGAAGTTCATGATCTAATGTGGAGGTCAGCAAACTATTTCTGTAATGAACCATATAGTAAATAGCTTAGACTTGTGAGCCATAAGCTCTCTGTTGCAATTACTCAACTCTGAACTGTAATGTGAAAATAAGCATAGCATAATACACAAGCAAATAGGCATGGCCTGTTCCAATAAAACTTTATTTACAGAAACAGGCAGCAGGAAGGATTTGGCCCATGAGCCATAGTTTGCCAGCTCCTGGACCAGTAATAGATAAGGTTTATAGGAATGGTAGTTATAACACAGGCTAAGATATTTTATAACTAAGCTGTTCTGTCAACCCAAAGGAAAGAGTCAGTTCATTCTGGGAGAAACATGGAAAGTGCATTCAAAAGTAAATGACATTAGTGGACATAACAGGAGAAGGAGAGGGTGGGATGAATTGGGAGATTATGACTGACACATACACTCCACCATGTGTAAAATAGATAGCTAGTGGGAACCTGTGGTATAGCACAGGGAGTTCAGCTTAGTGCTTTGTGATGACCGAGAGGGATGGAGGGGGAGGGTAGATGGGAGGGAGGCTCAAGAGGGAGGGGATATATGTATCCATTCAGTTCAGTTCAGTCACTCAGTCGTGTCTGACTCTTTGCAACCCCATGGCCTGTAGTACGCCAAGCTTCCCTGTCCATCACCAACTCCTGGAGCTTGCTCAAACCCATGTCCATTGAGTCAGTGATGCCATCCAACCATTTCATCCTCTGTTGTCCCCTTCTCCTCCTGCCTTCAATCTTTCACAGAATCAGGGTGTTTTCCAATGAGTCAGGTCTTTGCATCAGGTGGCCAAAGTATTGGAGTTTCAGCTTCAGCATCAGTCCTTCCAATGAAAATTTAGGACTGATTTCCTAATGGAAATCAGATGGACTGGTTGGATCTCCTTGCAGTCCAAGGGACTCTCAAGAATCTTCTCCAACACCACAATTTAAAAGCATCAATTCTTGAGTGCTCAGCTTTCTTTATGGTCCAACTCTCACATCCATACATGACTCCTGGAAAAACCATAGCTTTGACTAGATGGACCTTTGTTGGTAAAGCAATGTCTCTGCTTTTTAATATGCTGTCTAGGTTGGTCATAACTTTTCTTCCAAGGAGCAAGTATCTTTTAATTTCATGGCTGCAGTCACCATCTGCAGTGATTTTGGAGCACAAAAAGATAAAGTCTGTCACTGTTTCCATTGTTTCCCCATCCATTTTCCATGAAATGATGGGACCAGGTGCCATGATCTTAGGTTTCTGAACATTGAGTTTTAAGCCAACTTTTTCACTCTCCTCTTTCACTTTCATCAAGAGGCGCTTTAGTTCTTCTTTGCTTTCTGCCATGAGGGTGGTGTCATCTGCATATCTGAGGTTATTGATATTTCTCTGGGCAATCTTGAAACACAATCTTGCTTGTGCTTCATCCAGCCTAGCATTTCTCATAATGTACTCTGCATATAAGTTAAGTAAGCAGTGTGACAATGTACAACCTTGATGTACTCCTTTCCCAATTTGGAACCAGTCTGTTGTTCCATATCCGGTTCTAACTTGCTTCTTGACCTGCGTACAGATTTCTCAGGAGGCAAGTCAGGCGGTCTGGTGTTCCCATCTCTTTAAGAATTTGTCACAATGCCAATTTCCCCAATGCCAAAGAATGTTCAAACTACTGCACAATTGCATTCATCTCACATGCTAACAAAGTAATGCTCAAAATTCTCCAAGCCAGGCTTCAACAGTACGTGAACCATGAACTTCCAGATGTTCAAGCTGGATTTAGAAAAGGCAGAGGAACCAGAGATCAAGTTGCCAACATCCGTTGGATCATCCATATAGTATCCATATAGTTGGTTCCCTTTGTTGTACAGTAGAAACTAACACACCATTATAAAGCAATTATGTGCTGTGCTGTGCTTAGTCGCCCAGTTGTGTCTGACTCTTTGCGAGCCCATGGACATATGGGGAAAAAAAGTAAATGACATTAAGCTGGATTTCTAATGATGAATGGGACTGGGCCAGTGAATAAATGACTGTTCCCTTCTTAGCAGAAAATGTTCTTGAGTTTTTTTCATAACAAAGGATTTTTATTATAAAATTTCATTGCAGAAGTATTTTCAAAAGAGCAAATTTTACTTAATCAAGTATCAATAAACTGGTAAACAGAAACCTAATGAATAACATCCAAATTAAGTTTAAAACTCCATCTTCTTGTATGAATATGATGGTCAGTAAAAATTCTGAGATCTCAAATATTTCGTTTGATTCAGAAAGAAAGAGAGCTCCATATCTGATCACTTAAATAATGAGTAAAATCTCCTTCTTTACATGATAAAATAGCCAAATCTTCCAGTCTGGCATGGGCATTTATTACACGGCAATAACAAATTACAACATGCTTAAGAATTTAAAACAAAGTGTTTATTGTCTCGGAGTGTGCGTGGGTCAGTAGTGTAGCCAAGGCTCAGCTGGGTCCATTGCTTGGGGCTTACAAGTCTGCAACAAAGACATGGGCTACATTGCACTCTCTTCTAGAAGCTCTGCTGGGGAACCGTTCCTGTTCAGTCTCTGATTTCGTCCTGGTTGGAGGACTGAAGGCCCTGGCTTTCTTTGGGTTGCTGGCTAAAAGCTGCCCTCAACTCCTAGTAGCCACTATAGTTTACCGTGGCCTCCCACACTCTGTTGTACAAAAGTGTCTCCAGCCTAGCCTGTCCCTTCATCAACCCCACAGAAAAGTTTCTGGCTCCAGTCTGTTCAGACAGATTCTTACAGAATATAACCTAACCGTGGCAGTGATAGCCCATCGCCTTGGCTTTATTTTATTGGATAGAAGCCAGTTGCATGTTCCACCTCCAGTCCAGAGAAGGGAAATAAACAAAGTTAAACACCAAGGCTGACGGGCTACAGTCCATGGGGTTGCAAAGAGTCTCACGCAACTTAGCAACTGAGCGCACACACACACACAAACACCAAGAGGTGGAGACAACGGGGTGTGTTGGCCACAGTGTGCCGACACGTCTGCGTGGGCTGTGCTTGCTGGTGAACAGGATCTTCCTTTATGAGCAAATACAGCCAATGACTGTAGCAAAGTCGAAAAGAACAACCCACCCTGTGTGCCAGACACTAAAATATGGTATTTCCTTTTTATAAAAGAGGTTGTTGGGATGCATAAAGGTTAAGCGAATTATGGAAGACACTCTAGTCACTAAGAGCTCAGATTTGAACCAGGTCTGGGTAACTTCAGAGCTCTTCTTTTCATCAGCGTGGCCGGGTATGACCCTAACTAAGGATGAACTGAACCCCTCTGTCGACAAGCTCATACACAAGGTCCTGAAACTTTGGGTTTGCCTTGTACTCAAATGTCACACACAAAAGCCCTTACTCACAAGGACCTAAGGAAAAGATGTGGAAAGGCAATAAATGTTTGTAGTCATCCCTCAAAATGAATTTTTATGCCATGCCCTTAAAGGATGAAGAGCCTCATCCTTGTTAATTGAAGACAGTAGCTGATAACTGAACCTCTCTTCAAGTTTTCTGTCTCCAGACAGAAATATGCTGGTACGGGATATAACAGGATTCATACAGCTCTCCTTCTTTTGAGGAAAAAAGAATTTGGCTTCACTTGGTAAGATCTGGGTGGCTAATGAATTATATCAGTCAGGATAGACTAGGCCAAACTACCATATCAAGCTCCAGATGTCTCATGGCTTGCAGCCAAGGGCTCAAATCTTGGTCACACTTGGTTCTTCTTGAGGGCTCTCTCCTCAGCCTTGACAGTCTCCAAGCTCCTCCAAACTGGTGGACCATTAGCTACTGTCTGAAACACCATTTGCCACTCTGAAGAGGGAAAGAAGGCTCCAGAAGATCTCTCCTGGCAATAAGCTGTTAGGAGAGAGGGACACATGTCATTTATGCTCGTGACTCATTAGTCAAAACTAGTCACTTGACCCAACCCTACAAGTGGGCCAGAAGGTACAAAGCTATCTTGGGCCTAGAGGCACAAAGGACTAACAGTGTTCTATAGATAAAGAAAAAAAGGCACAGGTAAATAATAAAATAGGAACAAAGTGCTAATTCTCATCTTTTTTGTTACTAAATTTTAAAAAATGTAAAGTAATCGTAAGTTATGGAAATTAATACAATTGATTTGTTGTGTTTTTGTTGTTGTTGTTGTTAACAGTAGAGTAAGTAATTTTAATTCAGACTTTAGTGAGATTCTGAGCAAAAAATTGTGATCGGAAACATGAAAAGGCATGGGATGCCTTGGAGTTGAAAAGTTTGCTCATAAAAGCAAGCCTAGAATGTTCACAAAGAACAAGAGTAAAATGTTCCTGTCCAGGTCCAAGAAGTCCTCCAGATATGGATGGTGTTCACATTGAACATGCATACGATGTTGGCATTCATCAACACTAACACTAAGATGGTTTTGTAACACGCTGGCTTTTGAAACAAAGCTTTTAAATTGCACCAGTTAATAACTACAGAGTACATCTGAGAGCAATAACATACCCCCTTAATAAAACTTTATGTATGAGTATTTTAATGAATTGTTTCAGTATACAGAACCTTCAAAGAGAGCCAAGTTAGTGGTTGAAAACAGAATAGGTTTCAACTCTTACTAAGAAACTCAATCCTAACAACTGGTACAAGAATTAAAATGAAGAAAGGGACCTGTCTTACACACTAGCATTTTTGGAAGCCATTCCTTTAGACACTACGTTTTAGAATTTTCAGGCATCTGTCTGTTGCTAGAATACCTACACACTTTGAGGAAGCTTTATTTGAAAATGCTGTGTACCTTGTCTAAAGGGCCAGCTGGGATGCCAGAAATAGTATCGGCTCTATTTATGTCTTTGGAGTAATTACAGTGGAATTTAAAGACTTAGTTTATAGATCCAAGAAGAAGATCTTCTGTGTACACTAAAAGGATGAATCCTTTCCAGACGACTTCTCATTTGGCTGAGGAAGAGCTTGAGGAAGCATTTCATAACGTCAGCCAAAGTCGTTTTTAGCAAGACCTGGGTGGGATTCTTGCTGTTGATATCCAAATTTAAAAAAGCCTTGATTTTAATCTATCCAAGGTTACTTTGTTGTAGTTATGAAACCATGAATCAATTTTAAAGCTTTCAGGGATGAAAGGAGATATTGAGACAAGTGCCTGCTATCTTTTGTTGAATGGGGGGAAAATATGTTAACCAATTTCCTGATGACTTTGTCTGGTGGACTTGACTTTTGTTTAGCTAATGTCTTGTTGGAATGCATCTCTGTTTTTTCCTATTCATGCCCTGCCTCTCACCAAAGGCCAGTGTGTATATGTGTTCAAGGAGAAAGATGCAGTGTGTGTGGTCAGCGTGCTCGTCTCCTGCTTACTGGATGTAAGCTGGATTCTGCTCAGAAATGCTATGCTAAATGCTAATGGAGATGAGGATGCAACTTGAGGGAGATTATGTGAGGTTTTTTTTTGAAAGAAGAATGGAAGAATGCTTACATATAGAATCTGTGCTACTGTCCACTTCCCCAGTCTTTTTAACTATGAGAATAAAAACTAACTCATTCCAAATATTTCCTAGCACACAACAAACCTTTGAATTCATTTTCATCAACCTCCAAAAAGATAAAGAAAAACTTCACTGACTGCAATCCATTCATTGTCTTAAATTTTCATGTGTGTTCCAGAGACCCTCTTATTAAAAGCAGTAATATCAGGGATTTAAACATATTGCTTGCTTACATGGTATCAGACACTTGTTTGATCCTAGAAGCTACAATGATGGACAATCTAAATGTAGTCTTTGTCCTCATGGATCACACTTTGTACTGTCACAAACTCTGTTTAATCCTTAAGACAAAACTTTAATATTGGTATTATAAGCCCCACTTTCTTGATAGAGAAACTAAAACTCAAAGAGATTGAATATCTTTCCTAAGGCTGTAAAGCAAGCAGGTGATCAAGACTGAAATCCAAGGCCCTCCAACTGCCTTGCCACCCCCTATTTCTTTTTCCTTGTAATATAGAGTCAAATAGATTTGGAAATGTTCCAGCTAAAATGATCATGGCCTATTTCATGGAAATGGAGGTCTCCACTCTTACTATGCTGGTTTGTCCTACTGTCAATCTGGTTGAGCTGGGCATTATGCTGACCCAAATCACCTACTCTTTATTGTCCTGGGCTGCTGTGTCCAAAAGAGAAGCTGGTGTGAAATTTGGGAGGCCGAGGTGAAGCAGGGGCCATTACACTCTGAGGAGTTTCTGTGGCTAGATGTGGTGAGGAGATATCCAGAGGGGCCAGTGGTCCTGCTTGACGTTGGGCCCCTCTGCTTAACTTTGCATTCCTCTGCACCACGAACAGAATTTCCTCCAGACTCCAGAATGACCAACAGAAGCCCAGGCCCAGTTTGATGCTTGCCTGCTGACTTAGAAGTTAAACAGAGATCAGAGCTTCCTAAACCTTTCAGCGAGTGATCCCTTTTGTAAAGAAATGTCCTTCACGTCTCAGATTTCCCTGCAAATTTCATACTCTCTCCCCAGGCCAGAGTTTTCAGTCATGTCCCCAAAGCCTCTCTGTATCTTCTTTCCCCAATGCCTCCCCCAGTTATTTAAGGTCTACTTCCTACCAAAAACCCCTTATCACACGACACTTAACATGGTTCTTCTTCCTTTATGGAATCCTAACGATACATCCATTTGCTCACCCAGTGGGAAACCTAGCATTAGCAGCAAGAAAACACTGGCCTGACTTGCAGATACTGTCTCAGCTCTGCCCCATGTGAAGATGGCTTGTCTTGGGATAGATAAGCCCAGGTGCCACCTCAGTTTTCACAAAAGGATGTCACATTTGTTGTCAGCACGAGTGATCATGTATCTGTCATGAATCAGGAACAAAAGCCTGAAGTCTTTACCAGGCAATCTTACTCTCCTTGGTTTGCTGCCCAACTTTTATTAAAAGCTCTATGAAGAAAATTTAATTCATTGAGGTTCATCTTCCTATGAAGAGCGTTAAATTGAAGGCTTCAGTTCATAGCGAATTGCATTGACCTGACTCTTTAAGGTCTTAAACATATTTGAATGAATTACTAATGATTAAAAATTGGTAGATTTCATTTAAAAGTCTGGACTTCAAATTTCTTTTTTTTTTTTTTTAATGTGTGTGGTTTTTTTTTTTTCCCCCTTAGACATCTGAATTGGTGACCT
Source organism: Cervus canadensis (assembly GCF_019320065.1). Lineage (NCBI taxonomy): Eukaryota > Metazoa > Chordata > Mammalia > Artiodactyla > Cervidae > Cervus > Cervus canadensis. The sequence continues at coordinate 75,290,606 of NC_057388.1, read as the reverse complement.
TGGTTGACTTCAGTTTTACTACTGGAACAAGGGTCATTAACATATACACGGAGATGTGCTATAAGAAAAAGCTATGAAAAATCCCCACTGATTTGTTCCAAAGATGTTGAGGATGTGGTTACCTTATAGATAATTTCCAGGAGTCCGATTAGGAACAGAACAGGGTGTAATTTGAGTTTAATGTCAAACGCATGTCCAGTCTTCTCTAAGTATTGTTAGTCTGACAACAGCTGGAGGCTAGTGTTCTCACTGGCTTCCTAAAGGCCTGCACCACAGGCTCCCTTGCTCATTGGCTGCTTGCACACCCATTCTGAGGGTGCTCTTTCACAGCTCTGCATAGCCCAACACCCTGTTGATGTTAGCATGGTCCGCCTTGTAGATTTAAGTTCCAGGCTTGGCGGCAAGGCTGGACCGTTTCCTCCCATAAATGTATGATTTGCAACACTGTTGACTTTTGTTTAGCTTTCCTGTTTGTCATATCTTGCAATGCTTCCTTTCGGTTAAGAATATTTGGCAACTTTGCTAAAACAGGCTGGCTGCCTTAAATCAAGAATTTAAAAGTTTAATTTTGGTTGATTATTCTCTAAAGAAAAAGAAGGGAGATGCTTTTCAGCATAAATTTTCACTTCCTCATTGTGGAAGATCTTTTTATCAGCTTATTTAGTTAATAGGGTTCTCTCTCAAGAATGTGAGATCTTCAAATATATGTAGAAATAGTTGTATGTCAAGAATACTTATAAAGGGTCTGGCACAAAGTTAGAACACAAATATTAGCTTTTATTATTATACATACAATCTAAATTATGTAAGTAATTATGTTTCATATTTTGCTTTGGCTTCCAGGAAGTTCCAAGGCAGATTTATGGCTGAATTATAATTACCTTTTAGAAATTATGTTTATGCCTAATTACTATATCTTTTGTTACCCATGTGACTTTTCTATCACTATTCTCTGATTCTGATTAGTTTTCTTTTTCCATTAAAATATTTATTTTTCTATATTTTATAATTCATTGTAACATGATAGAGATAAATGGAGTAATTCAAATTTTTATTACATAAAGCCAGGATTAGAGCTACAGTGTCCTAACAGGTTTATTTATCCTTAATCTCTGGGGAAAACTTCAATTTACAATTAGAATTCCAACATTATTTCCTAAAATACAGATTTAAGTATAATTGTAACATTAAAAAATAAATATCTCCCAAAAGATAAAATCTATAACTCTTAGCCCTGGCTTTGAAACCTTCCTCAAAAGTGGCTTTGGTGTGTTGCTTCTCTTGTATGACTGCCCCATGAAACTTTTGCTCTGCCCAGACTGATCTATTAAGATTCAGCTCTTTCACAACATACAGCAAAGTGCAGGGTATACAGTTGGCAAAATGAGGAAGAGGCCAAATCTTTGGGAGATGCACCATGACTAACAGCCCTCTTGAGTTTCCATGCCATTGGTATGTAGAGGGCTTTGAGTCTTGTTGTTTCAGACACCATTTAGGGGCAAGCATGAGCAATGGGAACATTTTTTCCAAATAAGAAAGAGAAAGTTTGAAAACTGCAAAAAAGGTTGGATTCACTTTGGCTCCGTTTCTCATAAACAGCTCAAAGCCTACTTAAGCTCTTTGCTCACCCAGAAGCACATCTGTGTGGAAGTGTTTTGTTTTACTTTCTTTACAGTAAGGTTAATTTTCAAGCCTAGTGACTTTATGACCTTCTTCCAATATGCTTCATTTAGCTTATCCTCCCTTCACCCATTCACTCATTTGGTTAAGTCAGTACCTACTTATTAAGTCATTTTATGTGCCAGGCATATTGATAGGGTGAAGAAAAAGATAGATAAGATAGATAAGTACTTACCTTCTTCATGAGGTAAAGAAGAGTAAAACTCAAAACCAGTCACTTAGAAAAATTACAAGTTCCAATGTTCACAAAACTATGTAGACATCTATATAAGAAGGAAACTTATATAAACATGTAACATTAAATGTGTAAATTTAAAAGTAAGGTTAGGATAAAGGTTAGAGAATGAATGTGCTGGGACCAGGTGAGGTCAGGGAAGGATTCTCTGAGGAAATAGCATTTTGAAAGAGGAAAGAGGAGAAACAATCAAGAAAAGGAAATAGTTACCCAGATTAGAACACATTTTCTGAGATTGAGAAGTTCTTTTAAAAGAGTGCTTGTTGTGTGTGTATGTGAGTGTAATTAATATATAATGTAAATTATAATGTACATACACAAGCTGGAATCAAGATTTCTGGGAGAAATATCAATATCCTCAGATATGCAGATGACACCACCCTTATGGCAGAAAGTGAAGAGGAACTAAAGAGCCTCTCAATGAAAGTGAAAGAGGAGAGTGAAAAAGTTGGCTTAAAGCTCAACATTCAGAAAACTAAGATCATGACATCTGGTCCCATCACTTCAGAGCAAATAGATGGGGAAACAGTGGAAACAGTGTCAGACTTTTGGGGGGGCGGGCTGCAAAATCACTGCAGATGGTGACTGAAGCCATGAAATTAAAAGCCACTTACTCCCTGGAAGGAAAGTTATGACCAACCTAGATAGCGTATAAGCAGAGACATTACTTTGCCAACAAAGGGCCATCTAGTCAAGGCTACAGTTTTTCCAGTAGTCATGTATGGATGTGAGAGTTGGACTGTAAAGAAAGCTGAGTGCTGAAGAATTGATGCTTTTGAACTGTGGTGTTGGAGAAGACTCTTGAGAGTCCCTTGGACAGCAAGGAGATCCAACCAGTCTATCCTAAAGGAGATCAGTCCTGGGTATTCGTTGGAAGGACTGATGTTGAAGCTGAAACTCCAATACTTTGGCCCCCTGATGCGAAGAGTTGATTCATTGGAAAAGGCCCTGATGCTGGGAGGGATTGGGGGCAGGAGGAGAAGGGGATGACAGAGGATGAGCTGGCGGGATGGCATCACCGACTCGATGGACATGAGTTTGAGTAAACTGGGGGAGTTGTTGATAGACAGGGAGGCCTGGTGTGCTGCAATTCATGGGGTCACAAAGAGTCAGACACGATTGAGTTACTGAACTGAACTGATCATGTGTATATAGTTTAGACAGATAATACAGTCAAAAAGTCAAGTTTTAAGCTATTTATTATTTTCACATTTTGATCTGTGAAAATAAAAATTATATGTGACATACATCTTATGAATTAAGGAAATAAGCTGATATTTTCTCAAAAAGTCATTAAATAGCTACTAGGTACCAAGCACAGAATATGCTTGGTATTGCAGAGCAGTGAGACTAGGAAACCCAAGAACAAATAATTTCCCTCTGATGTGGGGACAGCTGTGAGTCAAGGACACCTCTGGAGCCAAGGAGCATGAAAGAGGGCCCCTGGCAACCTGGTGTTTCAGGGAAAGCTTCCTGTAAGTGAAGATGCATGATCCCAATCTGAACAATGATTAAGAGTTAAACAAGAGAAAGGAGAATAGCATGAGAAGAGATAGGAAAGTAAGCAACAGTACGGATACGTGATTACAAAGGTGGGATGGATCAGCACAAATGAAATTGGATGCTATTGGCAAACAGATGAAAGTAAAGTTCAAATGGATTCTGGCACAATGAGAACTAGAGAAAATCTAGTGGAAAATAGGAAATCTGCAGAAAATAGTGAGCAAACAGCTACGTGGTGAAGCAGGAGAGTCACAAGAATAGGATAGAGAGGAAATAGTCTCTGAAGACCAGTGAGGCCCATCAGCATGGGCAAGAGATTCCATGAGGAATGAATGTTCCACTGTAACAAAGGCAGCCAAGAGACCCTGCATGAAAAGCACCAGCGCAGCATCACTGCATTTAGAAAGAAGGTCTTTGGTGACATTTTCAGAGGTAGTAAAGGTTAGAGGCTGAAACAATTTGAGAGGATGTAGAGTGAAAAAGAGAAGGAAATGGCAACCCCCTCCAGTGTTCTTGCCTGGAGAATCCCAGGGATGGGGGAGCCTGGTGGGCTGCCGTCTGTGGGGTCGCACAGAGTCGGACACAACTGAAGTGACTTAGCAGCAGCAGCAGAGTGAAAAAGATGAAGTCAGTGAGTGGAAAGTCTTGCCATGACTTTTATAAGAAGTTTCACCACACAGAGAAGGATGAGAGAGGGACTGCTCACAGAGGACATATGAGCCCAGGGAGATTTTCTTCTGCTCTGCTTGTTTTGTTTTTCAAGTGTGCAAAGATTTAAACATTTATTTAGCCCAAGGGAAAGAAGCCAAGACAGAAGGGTTGGTTGATGATAAAACAGTAAATATTGTATTTGATTGATCATGGTCTTGAAGGAAAACAGATGGGATCAAGGGCAGCACTGAAGATGCTGGCATTGGACAAGAGACAGGGCATTTATTCTCTGACCATGGAGACAAAGAGGCAGGGAAGGGATAGATGGAGATGAATTTCTATGAGGCACGGAAGGACAGGAGGTTGAGGGAGTTCACACCTGATGACAAATAAGATTAGAAGATAAGATCCTGTATCAGGGACAGGCTATGGGTCAAATGAAAAGCTGGGACAACAGGAATGGGAGCCTGCTCAGACCAAATTCAAAGACTGGTGAACACAGTTGAAAGTGGCCCATCTGAGGCTGAAGGTCACTAGTGTAGTGAGATGATAATCTGCCCTATTGAGTGAATCTCTTCAGCAGAATGCAGAAATTTAGGAATAAAAAAGAAAAGATCAAATGTGGATGACACATGGGGATTTTTCCTGGAAGGTACAACAGGGAAGTGGGTGGGGATTGAAGGAGCATGGGGTGGGAGAAGGGGAAGGTTAAACATGTTAGTAAAATACTAGTTTGGATGTCACCATTTCACCTGGGATAGATCAGGGAAGAAGTCATGCTGGAAAGTTGGACAGTCAATGAGAAAAGAAAGATACACTGAGGTTCTCTGTGAGACAGAGAACAGTATAGTGGCAGGAAAAGAACGTCAAATATTTATGATGTGCCTGGGAATGAAAACAGGCATACTAGTCCTAATATTTCATGTGTTTCCATAAATATTGCTAAAACTAAATCAACTGAGTTGAACCCACCAAGGACTGAAGATGTTTCCTGAATCAATAAATGGTTGTGCTGATTATTTAGATACTGCCATTGTTTAATGTTGATGGTAGTACAGAATTTTCAGGTAACAAAGTATGTATGCAAAAAACTGATTCTAAAGTGGATTTGTTTATTCTGTTGTCCTCCTGATCATGAAAATACATGACCAGTAAATCTACAGACTACTCCAAACATTCACATGTCTCCCTCTGGTAAGAAAAAGTGGTTTTACTAAACTAAAATTTTGGAAGGAGATTTCATTTTTATAGGTGATCAAAGCCTGTGTATAAAAATCTTCACTAATCAATAAGGGCCACACATTTGAATGAATGATTTTTAAAAGAGTCAGGAGTTCCTGATCCCTTGAAGTGGATGCCTTCCTGTCACTGTGGCTCAAATTCTTTGTGCAGCAGTCGAAAAGGCAATGTAGGGGTGATAGTCTACATTACATGATAACCCCTTTGGATTTCTTTCACAACTTTCTAGGCTTTGGGATTTTAATTTTTTGTGAAGATAGTAAAGAAACATCACTGTATGTTTAAGAGTTGTTAATTTTCAAACTTTGGAGGACACATTTAACTCTATTGATGTTTTATGCATTTTGGAAATAAAGTAAATAAGAAATCACTGAGAAAGATGATAGAAAAAGTTTGGGTTTTTTTTTTTTTCCTTACATCTTTTTCCCAAGGAACACTGATTTTGACAAGAATAACTCTGTGGAAGAACAAGAGTCCTGCACAGAAGTTTCAGCACACAGAGTACAAAAATCCATGATTAGACATATTGAAAAGTGTATGAGGAATAGTTTAACTCTACCATTATCCCTCCCCAAAGGTGGCACAACTCAGGGCCAAGAGGCCATCTTGGCTTGCAGTTTCTCCCATGGGGAAAATAAGTGTGTGTGAATGAGTGCCTGGATTCCCCAGCTGTTCAGGATTCTGCCAGAGAGGTCCAGCTCTTTATTGCCCCATGCAGTGTACCAAGGTGAGCCACATGACTGAGGTGTGGAAAGGAGCAGGGAGAACAGCAACCAGGGTTTGGAAAGTGTTCAAGAGATGTGGCCTGGTTCAAAATTAAGAAAGGAGTACGTCAAGGCTGTATATTGTCACCCTGAGTATTTAATTTATATGCAGAGTACATCATGAGAGATGCCGGACTGAATGAAGCTCAAGCTGGAATCAAGATTGCCTGGAGAAATATCAATAAGATAAGCAAATGACACTACCCTAATGGCAGAAAGTGAAGACAGACTAAAGAGCCTCTTGATGAAAGTGAAATAGGAGTGAAAAAGTTGGCTTAAAGCTCAACTTTCAGAAAACTAAGATCATGGCATCTGGTCCCATCACTTCATGGTAAATAGATGGGGAAACAGTGGAAACAGTGTTAGGATTTATTTTTGGGGGGCTCCAAAATCACTGCAGATGGTGATTGCAGCCATGAAATTAAAAGATGCTTACTCCTTGGAAGGAAAGTTATGGCCAACCTAGACAGCATATTAAAAAGCAGAGACATTACTTTGTCAACAAACGTCTGTCTTGTCAAGGCTATGGTTTTTCCAGTAGTCATGTATGGATGTGAGAGTTAGACTACAAAGAAAGCTGAGCACCGAAGAATTGATTCTTTTGAACTGTGGTGTTGGAGAAGACTCTTGAGAGTCCCTTGGACTGCAAGGAGATCCAACCAGTCCATCCTAAAGGAGATCAGTCCTGGGTGTTCATTGGAAGGACTGATGTTGAAGCTGGAACTCCAATACTTTGGCCACCTGAGCAAGGAGCTGACTCATTTGAAAAGACCCTGATGCTGGGAAATATTGAGGGCAGGAGGAGAAGGGGACGACAGAGGATGAGATGGATGGATGGCATCACCAACTCAATGGACATGGGTTTGGGTAGACTCCAGGAGCTGGTGATGGACAGGGAGGCCTGGCGTGCTGTGGTTCATGGGCTTGCAAAGAGATGGACATGACTGAGCAACTGAACTGAACTGAACTGGTCCCTGGAAGAAAAGCTATGACCAACCTAGACAGCATAGTAAAAAGCAGAGACATTACTTTGCCAACAAGGTCCATATAGTCAAAGCTATGGTTTTTCCAAGTCATGTACAGATGTGAGAGATGGACCATAAAGAAGGCTGAGCTCCGAAAAATTAATTCCTTTGAACTGTGGTGCTGGAGAAGACTCTTGAGAGTCCCTCAGACAGCCAGGAGATCAAACCAGTCAATCTGAAAGAAATCAACCCTGAATATGCATTGGAAGAACTGATGCTGAAGCTGAAGCTCCAATATTTTCACCATTTGATGCAAAGAGCCATCTCACTGGAAGAGACCCTGATGCTGGGAAAGATTGAAGGCAGGAAGAGAAGGGGAGGACAGAGGATAAGATGGTTGGATGGCATCACTGATTCTATGGACATGAGTTTGAACAAACTCTGGGAGATAGTTATGGACAGGGAAGCCTGGTGTGCTGCAGTCCGTAGGGTCACAAAGCATCAGACACCACTGAGCGACTAAACAATAAGCTCAAAGTCAGCAGAAGGAAATACAGAGATCCAGCAAAAATAAATGACATAGAGACACTAGAAAAGGTCCATAAAACAGATAATATTATCAAAAGATAAACAAAATTGATGAACATTTAGCAAGACTAAAGAAAAAAGAGATAAGATTCAAAGAAATAAAATCAGAAATAAAGGAGACATCATAACTGATACTGCAGAAGTACAAAGAATTATAAGACTGCTGTGAAAAATTATACACCAACAAATTGGATAATTTATTGAAGAAATAAATAAATTCTTAAAATCATACAACCTATCAAGACTGACTTATGAAGAAACAAAAAATCTGAACAGACCAGTAATGAGTAAGGAAATTTAATCAGCAATCAAAAACCTCCCAACAAAGAAAAGTCCAGGACCAAACAGTGAATTCTCCCAAACATGTAGAGAAAAATTAATATCAATTCTTTTCAAAGTCTTCCAAAAATTTTAAGAGGAGGGAACACTTCCAAATTCATTTTATGAGGTGAATATTACCCTGATACTAAAGCCAGACAAAGACGCAAAAAGAAAAGAAAATTATAAACCAATATTTAATGGACACGCATGCAAAAACTCTCAACAGAATATGAGCAAATGGAATACAACTGCCCAGTAAGAGCAATATACACCATGATCGAGTGAGATTTATCCCAGAGCGGCAAGGATGGTTCAACATCTGCAAATCAATAAATATGATGTACCACATTAACAAAATGAAGGGTAAAAACCATATAATAAATGCAGAAGAACCACTTGACAAAAATGAACATTTTTATGTTTAAAGCTCTCAAGAAATTAGGTGTAGATGGAATATAAGGAATATTAGGTATAGCTGTAATATATGACACACACAACTTACATCATACTTAGTGGTGCAAAGCTTTCAACTTTTCTTCTAAGATCAAGAATAAGACAAAAGTATCCACTCTCATCACTTGTACTGGAAGTCCTAGCCAGAGCAATTAAGCGAGGAAAGAAATACAAGTCATCCAAGTAAGAAAAGAGGTAAAATTGTTTCTATTTGAAAGTGATATTATAATATATAGAAAACCCTAAGGACTCCATGGGGGGGCAGGGGTAGGGGGAGAAAACTGGTAGAACTGATAAAACTAATTCAGTAAAGTTGTAGGATACAAAATCAACATATAACTCACTTGTGTACCACACTAATAATGAAATATCTGAAAAAGAAATTAAGGAAGTAATCAAAAAGAACAAAATATCTAGAAATAAATTTGTTCAAGGAGGTGAGGGATCTGTACACTGAAAACTATAAAATATTGATGAAAAAATCCATCTTCATGGATTGGAAGAATTAATATTGTGATTCGTAGTGCCCAAAGTAATCAACAGAGTCAATGTAGTCTCTACCAAATTTCCAATGGCATTTTTCACAGAAATAGAACAAATGATCCTAAAATTTGGGTGGAACCATAAAAGACCAAAAGATGAAGCTATCTTGGCCAAGAGGATAAATGCTGGAGGTGTCACACTTTTTGATATCAAGCTATATTACAAAACAGTAGTAATCCAAAAAGTATGGTATTTGCATAAAACAAACACACATATCAGTGGAAATGAATAGAGAGCACAGAAACTCATACATGTATGATCAACCGATTTCAACAAGTTGCAAATAATACACAATGGGGAAATGATAGTCTCTTCAATAAATGGTGTTGGAAAAGTTGGATATCCTCTTATGAAAAAAAAGAAATTGGGACCCTTATACCATACTCAATAATCAACTCAAAATGTATTTTTAATGTTATTGGTTTTTTTTTTTAATGTGGAACATTTAAAAATCTTTACTGAATTTCTTACAATATTGTACTTCTTTTACCTTTTGGCCTTTTGGCCTTGAGGCATGTGGGATTGTAGCTCCCTGACCAGGGATCAAACCTGCACCCCTGCATTGCCAGGTGAAATCTTAACCATTGGACTGCCAGGGAAGTCCCCTCAAAATGTACTGAAGACATAAATGTAAGGCCTGAAACTATAAAACATTAAAAGAAAACAAAGGGAAGAGGTCCTTTAAGTTGGTCTTAAAACATTTTGGATTTGACACTAAAAGCAAAGTCAACAAAAGCAAAAATAAACAATTGATATAACATTAAACTAAAAGCTTTCTCTATAGCAAAACAATGAAATGAAAAAGTGATCTATAGAATGAGAGAAAATATTTGCAAACCATATATCAAATATATAAGGAGCTCTTACCACTCAATAGCAAAACAACTCAAATAACCAGATTGAAAAAAAAAAAAGCAGGGGGGTGGGGAGCAAAGGACCTGAATAGACATTTTTTCCAAAGATGCATAAATTGTCAATAGGTACATGAAAAGGTGCTCAACATCACTAATCACCAGAGAAATGCAAACCAAAGCCAGAATAACATATCATCTCATACCTTTGGTTCTATTTGTCATGCCTCTTAGGTACAAGTAGCTGCTGAGCAGGGCTCCTGAATGTAGGGTCTAAAGTCTTCATCACATCCTTCCTCCAGTGAGCTCAAACAAACCCAAATGCTACTGGGCGTCTCCAACTCCTCAAGCTATTTTCTGAAATGTTTTTCTGCTCCACCAAATCTAAACCATTCTCTTCCATTTACTTTTCCCCTTAATTTTTTAAGCCCAAGGGTATTTTAAAAGAAAATGTTATCCATATGTTTTTGATTCATTTACACTTAAATCATTAAAAGCCTGTTTTGTAAGAGCTTTTGATGTCCAGAAAGTTTTTTTTTTTTTCTGAGTCCTTTTTATAAGTCATTTAAAGCTGGTCTCCCTTCCCTTTTCCTCCTGCTCTGTCCCTCACTTGCAAAAGGAAAAAAACAGAAAGTTGAATTTTGCCGAGAGCAGATGATTTTTAACCCCAAGGGATGGAGTCTGTTAAACCCTCAGCCCACACGTATCAATTTATTTCTAAACGAGGGTATGTTCATACTTGTGCTCAAAAACTCAGGCACCAGGTAGTTAAATGTAATGTCTTCCCATGGTCATACAAGTTCTTGAAATTATGACCTTTTCTTTTAGCAATCTTTCTGCCAAAATAAATGATGCTCTTCAAAGTCTATTTACAATACTCTCATTCCTCTCAATACATGATGCACACAACACACATCATGTGGCCATCCTGCTCTCCTCCTGTTCCCTAAGCACCCCAAGGGCATACTGTCATATGCATGCTTCCAAGTATTCTTGGATAGTCAATTCCTGAATATGGGTTCTAAACTTGACCTAACTCAGTTTATTTAGATAGTAAAGTTGTGCCTATGAGACACTGGAAGTGGAGAAAAGAATATGCAGACTTTTAGGGGGAGGTCTCAGAATTATTTCCTTAACTACTGAGAAAAGTATACTTTGGAAGGAATTAATTATGTGGAGAGTGTTATTTGTTTCAACCCATGCTTTTATGTATAAGCATTCAGACATTCCGTGTTGTAAACTGATATCATGTGAGCCTTTCACCCTGGGTTTTCCCCTGTATCTTCCCATATTAATTTTGGGCATCACATATTGAGCCCTTTTATCTTTCAGAATACACCACACTATGGTGCTGAAAAGTTAGTGAACAGTTTTTTTTCCCCATGAATATTTTATGTCAGCCAAAACTTATACTCACAACATTAATTATAGTACTAAAGGGAAAATTAATTCTCAAATTGTGAACTATTTATAATTAAAGAGAGTCCCTTTGACTGTAAGGAGATCCAACCAGTCCATCCTAAAGGAAATCAGTCCTGAATATTCATTGGAAGGACTGATGCTGAAGCTGAAACTCCAATACTTTGGCCACCTGATGTGAAGAACTGACTCATTGGAAAAGACCATGATGCTGGGAAAGATTGAAGGCAAGAGGAGAAGGGGACGATAGAGGATGAGATGGTTTGATGGTATCACTGACTCGATGGACATGAGTTTGAGTAAGCTCCAGGAGCTGGTGATGGACAGGGAAGCCTGGCTTGGTCCTGTGGTTCACCAAGCCTGGTGCTGTGGTCCATGGGGTCACAAAGAGTCGGACACGACTGAGCAACTGAAATGAACTGAACTGAGTAGCAAGTATAACACTGTATAGCATCAAAGAAATTTACATTCCCTTTAATTTACCAGTTTAACTGCAGAAATCTATGAAAAGTGAGTAGTGATAAATTAGTATAAAGATTTAGCTACAGCAGTTTGTTTCTAGTGGTGAAATATTTTAAATAAAATAGAACATGGAAAATAAAATAAAATAAAATAGAACATGGGCTATAGTTCATGGGGTCACAAAAGAGATGGGCATGACTTAGCAACTAAATAGCCACATTTACATTTACCACATTTACATTACACTTAATGTAAATAATTTAGGGGATGAATCAATGAAGCAAAGTGTGTTATAAAGAGTAATAAAATGCAGCTATTATATTTAAAATATGGTTCTAGGAGAACATATAATGATATAGGAAGTTTGTAGTATACTGAATTTAAAAATGTCAATTTTATAAGAGGATTCTCATGTAATTCTATGTTGAGCCTAAGTAAAGGTGAAAATAACCAGAGTTAAGATTAGGACACTAAAGATAATTTTAGTTTTCATCTTTTGCTGTATATATCTTAATAGTGTCCCACAATGTACCTACAATATACTTTCATAATATGTTAAAATTTTATGTTTAAATATATTTCCAGTGTCTCCTTAAAAAGCAAATGGCAAAAGAGATTTCTGCCATTCAATGCTTAATCTAGGACCTGAATGCTTTTTTCCTGACAGTTTAATGTACAAACACTTTCTGATTTTGTAATCTCATCCAAATCTCTATACCAAATGCTGACCTTTCTCCTTTCCTATCTTCTACTGAGGATAAACTATGTGCTAATAATTTCATCTTTCTCTGATCCTCAAAAACAATAGGTATTGGCACCAATTGAAAGTAACTTAGAGTTAGTAATCTTCCTTATAATGATATGGGATTTAATCTCTGGCAGTTTGAGTAAACACTAGGACCTCTATACCATATGAGTCATAGTATTATCAGTGAGTTAGGGACCAAGAACAATTCCATATAGCACATGCTATATTAAGTAGCATTCTCTGTGGTAGATTTGTGTTCTTGGTCCTAGTGATTTTCTCCCTAAATTTTATGATAGTTATATAATTCTATAACCTTAATAATAAATCATTTTTCTAATCCTAGTTCATAAAAGCAATTTTTTTTAAGAGAAAACACCTTGTTGTATACCACTGGCATTGTCATCTTGTCTTGCCATCAAATTACCACCTCCTTTTATTTTTCTTTGCCACCAAGAGCCTTAGAAATACTAATCACTTCCACCAAAAGAAGGAAGAACACAACTAATCTCCTCTAGTCTTACTTATCTCAGTGACTCCTCAGAAGAACCCTATGAGGTAGACACAACTATTGTCCCCATTTTACAAATGGGGAAACTGAAATCCATAGATATCAGATAATTTGTCCAGATGGAGCACAGACAGTAATCAGCAGAGGCAGGATTCAACCTGAGTTCAACATCCATGTACTTAGCCTACAGGCTGGCCTCCTCACTACCTTGAAATCAACAATGCATGCAAAATGCTGAGCCCAGGCCCCGGTACTCACCCAGATAGAATACATGCTAGGGAACGTAAAGAAGGAGATGGGAAGAATCTTCTCACAGTTTTCAGAGTATCTTTATTAACTTAAATTATACAATCTAGGGTATCAGCTCCATTTCATTCCCACATCCTGTAAATTTGATATACGATTCTGGCAATATAATTACTGTGATGAAATTTAATTGGTATAAAACCATTTGGAGATCCTATAATCCATTATAATGTCCATTATAATGGACTTTGGCCAATTGGAAGGAAGACTACCTAAATAACCTGTCCCACTACTGAAACTGACAAAAGCATCACAGCTTATATATTTAGATCATTTCGTAATAACTAACGAAAACTCAATTTTATAATTGTTTTACATATTTTCAATTTCATGACAGGAGAGCTTTTATTAACATTAAATATAAACAATAGTATAAGCACCCTCCCTGTTGTGTGAGTATTTTACAGCACATTTCCTCACTAAAATGTAATGAATCAAGGAGGAAAAATGTAGAGAGCTAGAGTACATTGCATGATTGTACCATTTGAATCTCAAATCATATGTGATCTCTTCTAAGAGATCTTTATTAATCAGGATTAATAAAGAATCCATGAAAATTTCTTTTAGCACCTAAGATGGGTGTGGTAAATATTTTAGGTTATGACTATCATTAAAAATAACAAAAGTAACTCTTTCATGCCGTTATTTCAACAATTAATATTTAAGTACATGTGAGTGCAACTTTCATATCTGAATTGTATTAAGGTCTGAAAATTGCATTTTTAAAAGACTTGATTTTTCAGAGAAGTTTTAGGCTTATAACAGAACTGAGAAGGAGGTAAGAGATTTCTTACACACCTACTGTCCCCACACATTCATAGCTCTCCCAATATCAGCATCACTCACCAGAGTGGTACATTTTTTACCAAGGATGAACCTTATTGACACATAATAATCACCCAAAATCTGTAGTATAAGATTCACTCTTGTTGTACATTCTATGGGTTTGGACAAATATATCATAATATATCCATCTTCATCATCATTATAATATCATACAGAATATTTTCACTGCTGTAAATTCCTTTGTTATCTGCCTATTCACCTCTTCCCCAACACAAACCCCTGTCAACCACTGATCTTTTTACTGTCTCTGTAGGTTTGCCTTTTCCAGAATGTAGTATAGTTGGAATCATACAGTTTGCAGCCTTTTCATATTGGCTCCTTTTACTTCACAATGTGCACTTAAGTTTTCTCTGTATCTTTTTGTGACTTGATAGCTCATTTCCTTTTCAGCATTGAATACTATTTCATTGTCTGGAAGTACCACAGTTTATTTATCCATTCACCTACTGATAGACATCTTGCTTGCTTCTAAGTTATGGAAATTATGAATATAGCTGTTATGAAAATCCATGTACAGCCCCTTTAGGTAAATACCTAGGTGCACATTTGCTGGATCATGTGGTAAGAGTATGTTTAGTTTTGTACAAAATCACCAAACTATCTTCCAAAATGGCTGCCCCATGAAACTTGCATTTTCAAAAATCTTTATACTTATTTCCATATTTCAGAGTTGTCCTTTGCTGAGTGGATATGTTGAAGTGAACAAATATCCAAATACAGTAAGTCCCCTACATACCAAAGCATTTCATTCTGAGAGAGCGTTCATTAAGTCCAATTTGTTCGTAAATCTAACAGTAAGTTTGTAAGTCTAAGCTGCAATTCTACTTACATCTGACATTGATGGAATGCCTATTCACATCTTTGAAAGTTCACAACTTGAAGTTTTGTACACAGGAAAGTTACTATATATCATGAATTATCTTCCTTCTTACAGCATCCTTTAAGCTTGCATGCTCACATACAAAGTCATTTCAGTCATGTATGACTCTCTGGGACCCTATGGACTGTATAGCCCACCAGGCTCTTCTGTCCGTGGAATTCTCCAGGAAGAATACTGTATTGGGTTTCAACCCCCTCCTCCAGGGGATCTTCCCGATCAAACCTGTGTCTCTTATTTCTCCTGCACTGGCAACCAGGTTCTTTACCGCTAGCACCACCTGGGAAGCCCTCCTTTAAGCATAGGACACAACTGCTGCTGCTGCTGCTGCTACTAAATCACTTCAGTCGTGTCCGACTCTGTGCGACCCCATAGACGGCAGCCCACCAGGCTCCTCTGTCCCTGGGATTCTCCAGGTAAGAACACTGGAGTGGGTTGCCATTTCCTTCTCCAGGACACAACTAAGTCTCTCAAAAAGCAATTCACCAAGAACAGCCACTCAGCAACAATTAAGGTCCAAAAAAAAAAAGCTGCACTTCCTTTCACTGACAACCAAATATAAAATAAACAGCCACATTATATTATATAAACTTCATAATTATAGTATAAAAACCTTAGATGCCTCTTTACAGTCTCTGTTTTGAATCTCTCATGAAAAGGATTCCATGGTTACAGACTGGCCCCCACCCTCAACTCCCATCAGACCACCATTGTCTAAATATTCGATGCTTAGAAGCAATGGTTCTTTCTTAGCCTCTGAAGAGTTAAAGAAGTCAAATCACTCAAAAACAGGGGACAAAAATGCACAAAGGAATCCTGTTAGGGTCTGTTGAAGATCAACAGACCACCGCACAAAAGCCCCAAAGCATCCTTCAACCTTCTGAAAATACATACTAAAAATGTTACCATGGAAACAACCAATTAAATAAACCAATAAAAGAGGACAACTATCTACACCTCAACCAAACTACACAAGCAATCTTTTTAAAAAAGGTGCCATAAATCAATCACGTTTTAAAGGTAGCCAGAAAGGTTGAGGGTAGGGAAAGGCATAAGAGAGAATGGAAAAGATAAACCCTTAACCCATAATAATTAAAACAATGAAAATAGCACAAATAAAATTAATAATAGGGTCCAAGACTGAAAATAGCGTACATATTGTTAATACAAATGCACTTTTTATTTGGTGATGTTAAAGAGCTGTTTGCACTCTTATCCTAAAATTGTGGATTTGCACTACCAAAATTTGGAGGAGTATATAAACTGTTTATAAGGCTGGTGATTGTTTGCATGGGAAATAAATCAAATAGGATCATGGACATACCATGGAGCTCTCTTGTGCCTTTAAAATATGATCTGATAGACCCAGAGATTTTCCTAGATGTCTTAGAAAATTCCAGCCCTTCCTTACCTTAAAGAACAGAGTTGGCGAGTCCAACTTGCATCTAAGTGGAAACCAGTATCCATGGGCCAAGGAATAAGTCTACCTTATGTGCTAAAAGCATTCTTAAATCACAGAACCGTGAACCAAGGAGAGAAATTGTTTAGAGACAGCAAGAAGGAGAATTGAGTGAGACAACTGATTGCTCGTACGATTGACTGATTTAAGGAAAATCCTTATAGAAAGGTTCACCTTGCCTCTTCCGTGCTCTTCAATAACTACCTCTGTCTTTGAAGGTTATTCATAGAATTAATTAAATGCATGCATGCATATTACTTCCAAATTAAATTGGAGAACAGATATGCTCACAGAGAACAGTAGCTGTCAAGCATCTCTGGAGAGCCTCATCTATTGTGAGAACTTGGGAAATATTTCTCTGCTAACAGCCACCTCTTACACTTCTTAAAGATAAAGTGGGGGCTCGGTAACATCAAAGATGCTTGGTATAGCACAGGAGAACCCAATCCTCTTTTGCTTCCAGGGAACTTGCTATAATTGGCCTCCTTCAGAGGAGGCCAGTTGATGTTTGTTTTAATTCAAGTGAGCACTTTGTATTGGATTCCAGGAATTTTTTTTTTAATTTTATCAATTTTATTTATTTTTGGCTGTGCTAGATCTTTGTTTCTGCACAGGCTTTTCTCTAGTTGGAGAGCAGGAGCCACTCTCTAGCTGCTATGCAGTGACTTCTTACTGCAGTGGCTTGTCTTGTTGCAGAGCACGGGTTCTAGGGCACAAGGCCTTCACTAGTTGCGCGTATGGGCTCAGTAGTTGTAACTCTGAGGCTCTAGAGCACAGGCTCAGTAGTTGTGAACACACAGGCTTAGTTGCTCCAAGGCAATGGGAATCCTCCTGGATCAGGGATTGATGTCTCCTGCGTGGGCAGGAGGATTCTTTACCACTGAGCCACCAGGGCAGCCTGGATTCCGGGAACTATAATCAAAGAGTCTCGGTGACACTGGTTTCTGGATAAAAAACATAATTTGATGTTATGTTATAGTCACATCATCTGGATTCTTAACGGGAAGTGCAATTTAGTAATTCCGTGTGTGTATGTGTGTTCAGTTGCTCAGTCTTGTCTGACTCTTTGTGACCTCATGAACTATAGCCCCCCAGGCTGTATCTTTCAGGCAAGAATACTGAAGTGGGTTGCCATTGCCTACTCTAGGGGATCTTCCCAGCCCAAGGATCAAGCCTGCATCTCTTGCATTGTCAGGCAGATTCTTTACCACTCTGCCCACCTAGGAAGCCCATGTAATTCCATATTTTTCATTCTTAATCTCTTTCTCGTCTTTGTTTCAATCTTCTTCTCCGTCTCTACTTTTCTCTTCAGAGTCTCCACTTGTACTTAGAGGTAATGCAAAATGATGGTTTTTAGAGACTGAAAGTTTCCTTTGTGTTTTGGGGCCATCGAATTATTTCAGAATACAAGAAATGTTCCAGTTGCCTATTGTGCTTGGAATGGAATGTTATATATTTAGTGACATTGTTATTGCCATTTCTGTGTTCCTTTCATCTCTAGGGCAATGGGATTTTCTTGGCAGTCTACACTGAAGTCCAGTGGAGGGAGAGAGCTGCCCATATTACTGTTTCCGTGCAGATACCAAAGTAATTGACTCCTAATTATTTATTTGTTAGCAACCTGGGGTTCCTAAACAGATGCTGTTCTGAGGTCTTCAGGCTTGCAGCATTCGTGGTATGAGGCAAAACCAGTCTCTGAAAGGGTGGAGCACTCTCATTCTCTTTGTTTACCCTTTGTGGGCTTGGAAACAGTACCAGGGCAATGGTCTATTAAAAATAATGGAAAGCCTCATTTAGAAGAGCAGTAAGTATGCTGCAAGGAAGGATGGAAGAACTTGTTGGATTAATTTTAGTTGCATTTCAAGTTTCAGCGTCAAGTCTTTGGTGTTTTCGATTCCCTGCCACTGACAAAATGCTGCTTACTGCTTCTAAAAGGAAAGGCTTGAAACTTAAAAAAGGAACCTCAGATCAAATGGCTATTAAATGATTCTATTTTGATCACTGATGTGAAGATGAGTCAGAAACTTATGAGAATTAGTGGATTTTTAAATGAAGGTAGAAATTGTTCAAGAAACGCGTATGCTATTTAACTGGTCAACATGCCTAATAATTTATAATGTTCAAAAATTCTAAAGTTAGTGTAATTCAGGCTATGTAACATTAAGTAACTCATGGGATGATTCAGAATGTGAACTCTTCTCCAAAGTATCAAGTTTGGTGATCAAGATACATGTGAAAATAGTAAATAGAGTAAAAGTAGTATTTTTACTGACAAGGTGAGACCTAGTGAACATAACCATCATCTTTGGTGTGATTACATACCATCAAGGACCTCGGTAGTGCTGAGAGACCTGCCTCCCCCTCTATCTTTACTAGCATACCTAGGAAGGTTTACTCTGTTGCAATCCGCTTCACATGTGGGATTCCAGTACACATGTGTGCACCCCCTGAAAAATCAAAATTTACATTACTCCTCCAATAAAACTATAAATGATGTTGAATGACAATTATATGAACTCCATTTTAACTAAAGCATTCAATCACTGAAGAGTCAAATCAGAGAGAACAATATCTGTCTCCACAGGCCCCTAACCCTTAATATTATAAAACTGCATCTCAGATACCTTTACTCTCAACATCCTTTCTTTATTTTTCCTTCTCCCTTATTCCTCAGACCTACTATAGGGAATATAGACTGATGCAAAATAATAGTAGGACTGTGAAACCCAAAATAAGTGGGAGTAGAATATTTGTTCTTCTCTATGACATCCACAGCACCCGCTGCCTGCCTGGCACTCGGGGCGTATAAACTGGATGAACCCGGAAAGCAACAGGACTGGTGATTTCCTTGAATATAGGTCAGAAGGTGGTGCCTTATAATTTACGAAATTCTCTCTGTCCAACTAATTCCACATCAGCAGATTGTCTCGGTGGCTGGTCCATCCACTCTACAAGTATAGTGGTTGAGTTGCTCCTCTCGGCAGAATGTACCAGGGAGCTTCCATTGTCAATTTCTGCCTCATGCCCGTGTGACTCCATTGTCCTGGGTTACATCTTTGGAGGCCTGTGTTTCCTCATTAGCATGTAAAACGTGATGGTGTTAATTCTGTCACTGTTCTGTCTGACTCTTGCAACCTTATAACTTATTACTTTTATTGGTTCTTATTTTGTTACAAAACCCATTAGTTATTACAAGTGGAGAATAAGAAACAACTATTAATTATAGAACCAAAGACTGGAAATAGGAGGAGAGATTGAGTAAATCATGGTATATCAGTAGCTATATTTTGTTTCCATTAAGAAGCCCCTTCTACAAGTACTGATATGTAACTCTCTTCAAAAAATAACAGTAAGTGAAAAAAATTAGGGTGCCAAGCAGTGTATATAATATACTAATGTTTGTATTTTTAAAAGGAATATGTCTGCAAGTGTGTCTGACATGAACACATACACACACACAAATATGCACGAAATGTCTCTGCCTGGGGATTAAATAAGAAAGCTGGGAACTCACAGCCTGTGAGTGTATAAGTGGCAGAAAAAAGTGGGGACTATAATTAGGGATAGGAGGAAGGCTAATTATTTATCATACACCCTCTTTTATAATAATTTGATTTTACCAAGTGCATATTATACTTGACAGATTTTTGATTTTTAAAATTATGTCTAGGTTCATTTCAATAATTTGGAAATATACTGGAAACACATAGTTTTCTGGGAAAATCAAATTTACAAATTTGTCTGAAGATGAGGTAGAAGGTTTAAATATACCAACCTAGAATAAGGTAAAGTATTATCCAAACCCACCAGGCCCAGATGGTTTTGCACAAGTTACACCATTCATCAGGGACTCATAAGTCCCATATGATGCATTTTTTAAAATTCCAGAGCACAGACAGTGACAGGAAGCCACTCTATTTGACTTCATATGACTAGGATTGGCTTTAACAACAAATTGGACAAAAACAAGATAAGAAAGTAAATCTATAAGTTGAGTCTTATGAACACAGATGAAAAACTTTTCAATGAAAAATTAGTCACACCTATCCATCTACCCATTAATATAGATCTGTGTTTGTGTGTGTATTATCTTTTGGCCATGCTGCAGTGCATGTGGGATCTTAGTTCCCCAACCAGGGATCAGACCTGCAACCCCTGCATTGGCAGTGTAGAGTCTTAACCACTGGACCATCAGGAAAATCTCACCTTTGGTATATTTTTAAAAATAATGAATAATACATCATTACCAGCTGGAGTTTACTGAAGAATGCAAAGAAGGTCCAACTGTAGAAATCTATTATTGTCATTCACAGACTAAAGAGAAAATTGTTACTTTAGTAAATGCCCAAAAGCATTAACTGAAGTTCAAGATATGTTTAAAAAAGAAAACAAAACAAAACAAACAAACAAAAAGAAACAACTTTCAAAAAGGGATGTACTAAAACCACTAGCAAATAGAGAACTTTGGATTATTCCATTAAATTGTTTGAGAACAGTTTATGATGAACACACTTCTTAGAAAAGCTTGGTTGATAGGAATTTCCAGATGTTGAGAAGATGTGCAGGGTGTCTGAGAGGTCTGCTGTCTACTGTGCAGAAATGGATAGTGTCTGTGGGGGACAGGAGGAGAGAGAAACCAGGTGGGGACAGATCCTGGCAGCATTACCTTGTCTGATGTGAGTTCAGGCACCTAGATCCTACATTTCTCTTCTTGTCTCTTCCTTTTCCATGTCTCCCTTCCCTTTTTTGCAGAACTTCAGTTCCAAGGGCTGTTAAAATACATTTTTATGAAAAAAGTTTCCTCTGGTTAAATACATCTGAGCACCATGCTGAAGTCTCATTAGTCATTCATAAAACACAGTAACATAGGAAAGCCTCTGGGAAATACACAATAAACAAATATTCTTGTCTTTCCTATAAACTAGTATTTGCCTAAATGGCTTGACCATAAAACACTTTCTTGTCATTGCTTTTCCTTAGCATTGCTTACAACTGCATATCTTCTTCCGTGGAACACGAGTTGGAAAAACACTGTTTTAGTACAAAGAAAGTTTTTGTTGACCAACTACATGGAAGACTCCCCAAAACCAAAATGCAGAGTTCCTTAGCTTCCTGATCTGCCACATCCCCACATGCTTCTCCCTCCTCTGCAAGGCATTCCACGTGCTGTCTGGATCTTGCTGTCATCAAGGGCCTCCTGCTTCTGAACTTCTCACCAAAAAATAAAGTCAATTCCTAAATTTCTGAGCAGAGACTCACATTTCTCACCTCTTTTTTCTGGATACCCTTGCTTTTCAAGTCTTATAAGTGTTATACATCATACAAGTCTTCTGGGCCTTGTAGCATCTACTCCCAGATTTCTCAAACCTGGACCATAGACCACCTATGATCTCATTAATAATCACCCCAGACTCATTCCTAACAGCACAGTTAGCTGGAAATCACCAACAGATTAACCTGAGGATGGGGATCCAGTGATCTTCATGTTAACAGGAATTCCTAGGGGTACCCACTCTTCCAGTTTTCCCCTTATCCCCTCCCATTATTTCTATCATGATTCCACGTCCTTTCCATCTGGTTCCAACCTGTAAGATGTGACCCTACATGGTCTTGACATGACCGGCACCATGAACCTGACTACCTGGGCATATTGTCCCCAGCAAACCATCCATTGCTATCACTCTGAACGTGTACCCTACCGCAGTCTGTGACAAATTTAGGATCTCCAACTCAGCCTGTTCATCTGGACCTTTCCTCCTCTCTGACCAGATCCATCTGCCATTCTAGACACTGCCTTTTTCAAACTAACCTCCACTCAAGTCTTTCTGCTCATTTTTCCCATCACCCCAGGTACCTCTGATGCCTGCTTCTGCTTCTCTGAGGGTTTCTGAGGTATTAGGCATGTACACTCTAACCATTTTGTTCCTTACATGTTTCCATGCTAGTGTGGGCCCTTACTGAATTTCCTTCTTCAATGTTAATCCTTGTAGCATTGAGCCTAATTCCATCCCCTTCCATTTGCTAGGATTCCTGGGTTTATTTTCTGATTAATCCCATTCTTTGTTTAGAATGTTTGGCTCTCTAAGAACAAACCTCCCTATCTAAAACACATGTGCACCCCAAACAAGTAAAACCCATCCCTGCCTCCTCTCCCATGTGTAGAAAAGGTCTTCCAAACAGAAGAAAATATTCCTGCTTTTTGGAAAGACCTATATATCTACAGAAAATAAAATGGAGAAAATTTAAAGAAGAAAAAAACAATCTCTAAACTCATACCCAAATACCTTTTATTTTGTCTCTGTCATTTATTTTTGTTGAAATCATACTGTATTCAATGGCTTTTAAGTATAACATTATATCATTCAAAAGTTTTACCATTATTTTTATGCCTGTAAAACAGTCTATTAAATGAGTGTAATGTAACAGTTCTTCCTTTGTTGAACTTGTAATCTGTCTCCAATTTTCATACTAGTATAAATAGTATTATGATTTACCTGGAACATAAATCTTTGTTTGCTTCTACAATTATTACCTTTGATAGTTTCTTGGATTTTGAGTTCTGGGGCAGCATGTGAACTTATTTAAAGTTCTTACATGCTGCCAAAAGATGTTCTGGAATACACGTGTACCACTTGATGACCTGATATCCATTTGTTGAAATATTCATTGCACGGTATTTGAAAATGACGATTCTTTAGGAAAAATTACTTGATCATTTTTGTTACTATTACAATTGTGGTTACCACTAAAACCAGTCATCATATCCTCTAGTTAGTCATATTTAGTCTATGTGAAAATTATAGACATGAAGATAATGATATTTTTATGGAAATTCCATGGATGACCATGTTCAGGCTTCCTACTTCTGAGAAACTTATAGCCACAGTGATATTTTTAAAAAGTGTATCAAAATTCACAACATGAACTGTAGTTATAACATAAATACATAATTTATTATTATTTAATATGATACAATTAGAATTATTTGCCCTTTACCTTTTTTATTATTTTTCAATTATTTTGTTTTGCTACAGTATATGTAACTTTGTAAACCACTTTAGTCTAATTTTGGGATCAAATAGGACAAATTCTTTCCCTGTTTAGGTTATTACAGAATATTGAATAGAGTTCCCTCTGCTGTACAGTAAGTCTTTATTGGTTATCTTTTTTAAATATAGCAATGTGCATATGTGTCAGTTTCAAACTCCCAGTATATCCTACCCCCATCCTTTCCCTCCTGGTAATCTTAAATTCATTCTCTAAATCTGTGAGTCTGTTTCTGTTCTGTAAATAAGTTCATTTGTATCAATTTTTTTTAGATTTTTTTTTTTAGCATATCTAGATTCTTTATTGGTTTATTCACCCTTTGTCCCATAGAATGGCATTCTTTTCTTGATTCCTATGTCCCTCATCTTCTCAATTCCTGCTCCCCACAGAAACTGTATTCAAAGGCTTTTGTTAATGATCAAAGATGAGACTTGTATATTAATCTATATGTTCTTCTAGGGTTTGTTCTTGTGGTTGTTAGAGTAAACCTTGATTTGGAGCATATTTCAGCTTAAGGTATAATGCTTCTATTTCTTCTAAAAAATACCAATTTTACCCACATGGTTATTAAATTGTTCACCTCTTTCTATTGATTGCTTATCCTTTCTGTAATTTATACAAAGGTCATTATATATGCATATCTGCTATTTTAATTGGTTATAATACTTCCTAGGACTATCTCACCACGTTATTCTTTAAAAGCTAGCAGAAGTGATTTCTGCCTCATTATTATTCAAGTTTAACTTTATATTCAATTGCTGTGAACACTTACAAAAAGAATATATATAGTTACAAATGGAGTGTTCAATATTTTACTGGCAATGCAATGATATTCTATTTGTTTATTTTGCCACATAACCTTAAAATTCAAATTTCAGTCATTAAATGTCTTTATTGTTACCATATCTATATCCAAACTGTATTGTTACATATTTAATATTTCAATGATCCATGTAAATAAATGAGCTAAGACAGGAAGAAGAGAGGAGAAGAGAAGGAATTTGGGTCAGGGCACAGACAGTTCTTCCTAAGCTGCTCTTCCCACTGGTGACAAACTGAGTCTCTTTACTTAAAATTCCGAACACTTCTTTTTTTTTTTTTTTTTTTTCATTTATTTTTATTAGTTGGAGGCTAATTACTTTACAATATTGTAGTGGGTTTTGTCAGAAGAAGGTAAACTTCCAAACTCATTCTATGAGGCCACCATCACCCTAATTCCAAAACCAGACGAAGATGCCACAAAAAAAGAAAACTACAGACCAATATCACTGATGAACATAGATACAAAAATCCTTAACAAAATTCTAGCAAACAGAATCCAACAACATATTTAAAAAAATCATACATCTAACACTTCTTTAGAATGACTTTTCGCTATTGACCAGCTATGGTCGAGCCCAGGGCAAACTTGTAATGCAGTCATCTCTGACTCCAGGTGCCTTTCAGATTAGATCATCAAAGCTAGAATTTGCCAGAAGTCTGTATTATAGCACTTTTTGCGTTGTGTTAGATGTTTGATCAATAACTTATTGAATCAGTTGTTACTGAATTTTGAGCTCTTATTTTTCAGTAAATGTTAGCTTCATGTTAGTGCTAGGAGAAAAGATAGTTTTGGCTATGGGTCTTTTGTGTTGTCTTTAAATTCATGTATGCTGTTACATAGACAACTATGGAGGAGAAATGGCAAGTTGGTGTCTAAGAAAGGAGCTTGTCATCTGTAATCAATAGCTTCAACCACAGTAGCAAAATTCTTTGAAACTTGGTCCAGGAATTCCTTCTGCTTAAAAATCAAGTAGAAGCAATGTGAACAGAGATGACACTCACTTTCTTACTATTACACACTACTGTAGGGAATAAAGAACATATTTAAGATAGTTACAAAGATAATCAGAAATAAATATTTTTAAACTCCATGATTAGTTTCTATTATAATTTACTTAGATCAATATCTCTCTTTAACTATACTTCATTGCTACTTATCTGTCCATTAAGTTTTTCATTGCAGTCACTGGACTTTTCATTTTATTTTACTTCATATTTTAAAATTTAGAAGGTCTACTTTTTTCTAAAACTCTCTGTTCTTCTTTTATAGTGCCTTATTTTTTTCTTCATATTTCTTAAATCATTCCAAAACATACTTCTGTAGTTTCCCACTTATCTTAAATTCATGGGAATTTAATCTTCTTATAGGCTTGTTTGTCATTTCCTTCTCAAGGAAGATTGCTTCTTTGTGTAGTTTGTGATAGTTTTTAATGAATTTATCTTCTGTGTGCATGCATGCGTGTGTGTGTGTGTGTGTGTGTGTCTGATATAGGATGGAATGGAAGTGGGGTTGGAGGACTTTTGTGTTTGTTACATCAAGGCATTCCAAAGGTAACCCTCATCTGGAATGAGTTTTTACATCAATTCTTCTAAGTTACATAGAAAATTACAATTTGAACTTTACACTGTATTAGTTTCCTAGGGCTGTCATAACAAATGAGTGAGTCGAGTCACTTAAAACAATAGAAATGTATTCTGTTGCCATTCTGGAAACCAGAAAGTCTAAAGTCAAGGTCCAAGCAGGGTTGCACTCCCTTTGAATGCTCTAGGGGAGGAATCCATCCTCGCCCCTTCATGGCTTCTGATGGTGCCTCCCATCCTTGGCCACTCCTTGTCTTGTGGCTGTATCAGCCCAATCTCCCTCTGTTGTTGCACATGTGTCCTCTCCTCTTTATAAAAGGATACTAACCACTGGGCTTAGGGTCCACCCTAATTCATTAAGATCTCATCTTTATTGATTCCATCTGCAAGGACACTATTTCCAAATAAGGTCACATTCCCGGGTGCCAAAGGTTGGAACTTCAACAAATCTTTTAGAAGGCCACAATACACCTCACAAGAACACTTGGCAAAGTTTAGACAAAGATAAGGCTTCTGCTTGCATTGTATCGCTGCGTCAGTGGGCAGAGTTTTTCTTCTATCCATTGTCCACAGTGTTTTTCAGTTACTTTCTGCTAAATTCAGGTTACTAACCCTTGCTTGAGTGGGCAAGATGTATATGAAACTAACCAAAATGCATTATACCATTGTGATACCTCAGTGGAAACATCAGTGAAATCTTTCAGATCTCATCCCTATAGGAAGGTGCTTGCTGGGCTGCTCAGTCTCTCAGTCGTGTCTGACTCTGTGCGACCCTATAGATTGCAGTCCACCAAGTTCCTCTGTCCATGGGTTCTCCAGGCAAAAACACTGGAGTGGGTTGCCATTTCTTTCTCCAAGGAATGTGCTTGGACAGGGACTATTTCCATCTAGAAGTGCCTCTTACAAAGTGGCACTCAACAATCACTCAATTTTAGGTAATTTGTCCTAAGCAGCTAACGCCTTACTTAAATAAATTCTATTTGCCATATCACTGAAGTTGCAAAGTATCTAGGGTTATGATAAAATCTTCAACTTTTAACTGAACATGTCAGTTCACAGTTTCCATCCTTTTTTACTACATCCTTAGAACTTAAAGAAAAATACTGACATTATTGAATATTGAATAATATTGAAAATATTAAAAGATTGTATGCAAGAAAAGTAAAATGATGTTAAGGGAATTTAAACGTATGTTTTCAGCCTTGGCCATGTCTAGAAATTGTATAATCTAAGAAGGTGTCCAAAATAAAGAAAATAAAAGATGAATTTGTTAATTACACATGTCTAAAATATATATTCATTAAGAAAGAGATTTTAAAAGTTAGTGATAACCATAAGTTGATGAGTAATTGATAAATGAAGTTTGTAAAAACATTAATTTATTATAAACACTAAATATTTCAGAAAGGTTTTTGAATTCCTGAAGGTCAAAGCCATTAAAAAAAAAATAGCCACTTTTGGGATTGGCTTTTTTTTTAATTGAGAAAGGGCAGGAAGTGGCCAGCAACTGGATGTTACTAGATTCAGCTTTACCCAGAAAATAAAAATCATATTCTAGCATTTTCATCTCAGATACCCACAAGCACAGGAAAAGTATTGCAAAATGACACTGTTTCTGTAAGAGATAAGAGAAGCAGAATTGTTAGCAAATCCATTATTTCAAGCTTAACACTTAGCTTGTGGGAAAGACAGCAACTGAACAGCAGCTGAATGCTAGGAAATTCTGGAAAAGGCATATGGTGTTGTGTCAAATGCTAAAGAACTGAAGATTCCATTCTTACAGATAAATCAGAATGCCAAAAAAAAAAAAAAAAAAGCCGCCTCTTTATATTTAAGTAGATTACATGTCAAATGTTAGGAAATGATTGAGATCTGAAGAGACTAGTTGAAGATTTCTATATGGAGAAGTTCAATGAGGGCTATTTCCTAGGATCACTTTTAACACAATGAAACTCAAGGGAATACACTGTGAAATACTTCTATTCCAAGCAGTTCTGTAAAATGTGGGAGGAAGCTTCAAGACCTGAGAACTGCCCCACATTGTAGAAAACCAACAGCAGAACCATTCAGCCATGTATATTCCTGCAGTTACTGTGTAACCACTTAAAACTGGATGTGGAGACAGTGCCTGGACTTCCCACATGTCTCAGCAGTAAAGAATCTGTCTGCCAATGCAGGAGATGTACATTCGACCCAGGGTTGGGAAGATGCCCTGGAGAAGGAAACAGCAACCAATTCCAGTATTCTTGCCTGTAAAATCCCATGGACAGAGGAGCCTAGTGGGTACAGTTCGTGGGGTCACAAAAGAGTCGGACACGACTTAGCAACTAAACAGCAAAAAGAATCAGTTCCTAGAGAAAAAGATGAGGAGCAAAGGTACTAACTTTTGACAAAATAGCTGGTCCAGTGGAGATCCTTGTGCTAGAGCAGCTGGTGGTTGAGACAGCCTAGATTCTGACTCTCCAAACTAGGGCTCATCTAAGAGCAAAAGTTAAAAGCTCAGACTTTCCCAGTGAGGTTTTTCGTGGTGTACGTATATATATAAATGTATATACATATGCGTATGTATATAATAAATCAACAACTAGTCAATGTTGCTGTTGCTGCTCAGTCTCCCAGTCATGTCTAACTCTTTGTGACCCCATGGACTGAAGCACGCCAGATCTCTCTATGCCTCACCATCTCCCAAAGTTTGCCCAAGTTCATGTCCATTGCATCGGTGTTGCCATCCAACCTTCTCATCCTCTTCTCCTTCTGCCCTCAATCTTTTATAGCATCAGGGACTTTTCCAATGAGTCAGCTGTTTGCATCAGATGACCAAAATACTGGAGTTTCATTCAACATCAGTTCTTCCAATGAGTATTCAGGGTTGATTTCCCTTAAGATTGACTGATTTGATCTCTGGACTGTAAAGAAGGCAGAGCACCAAAGAATTGATGCCTTTGATTTAGGTGCTGTAGAAGACTCCTGTAGAGAGTCCCTTAGACAGCAAGGAGATCAAACCAATCAATTAGTCAATAGCCAACATTTATGTATCATTTATTGTATACCAAGCCCTGTTTCAGACTTACTGTGTTAAACTATCATAACAAGCAACTGGTAAGGGAGTGAACCCAAGGTTCCTGTTTAAGAAATCCAGACCTCACAGCTTCACCTCTTTGCAACACGGCCGTGTGTCACCACTGAGAAGTTGCAAAGACTATGTGACCTTGGGCAAGTCACCCACCCTCTCTGTGCCTTATTTTGAAACAGAAATGGATAGTAATAGTACTTATTTCATTACATTTCTTTGAGGTTCAAATAAAATCATACTCACATAAAATCTTAGCACAATATCTGATGCAGAGTAATCCACAAAAAGATAATCACTACATTCTTCTTGCTTGTCATACCAAAGTGTTCAGCTCTACCAGACCCATATGCAGTCCAGATTTATTTAGGCTTCTGCAGTTTAAAATCACTGATGGAGGTACCATTAACCATAATAATGAAATCTCACTGGATCCTGACTCCATCTCTTCTGCTCCTTATCTAGTACCCCTTCCCCCATTTATTTTCTCCTCCTCCTAGACTCCTAGTTACCTCTAGGTTCTGTTGTTGTTGTTTTAACATTTATTTATTCATTTATTTTTGGCCATGCCACATGGCATGTGGGATCTTGGTTCCTTGACCAGGAATCAGACCTGAACCCTCTGCACTGGAAGCTTGAAGTCTTAACCCCTGCACTGCCAAAGAAGTTCTGTCCCTAGGTTTTGGGGGCATCTTATACATACTCACTGAGAGACTTTTCTGTGTGGTCCTAAAGGCAATGCCCAGTGCCCACAAAGCCACTTGAAGCCAGCCCTCAGAAGTTTTGTGGATGAGAATGTGGTCCTTGATGCTGGCCCCAGGCTCACAGAGCTGCATGCTACTAAAGGCCAGAGAGAAAGGAAACATTTGTGCTCTGCTTTCTTCCAGCCTTGTTGCAACACTTTGGCTCTTAATTGCTCACCTCCAGCCCCTGATATAAGTCTCCTTCAGCCTGTCTGCATCATCTCTCCATGGGGCTTATGGTGCTAAGTCTAAGGCACTGATCTGGGGAAGAGAGACCATCTGCGAGGCTGAGACCTTTGGCTAAAAAAGCATGAGAATTGCAAAAAAACTGATCAAAACCAGAGTCTGAAGTAGGATCACCAGATCACCCAATTTGCCTGGGATTTTCCTGGTTTTAGCACTGAAAGTCCTATTTCACAAGAACTCCCCACCATCCCCACCTGGGATTGCTTGGTCATCCTTACTTAAAAGAATAATTCAAAAAGACACATGCACCCCAATGTTCACTGTAGCATGATTTACAATAACTTTGTCATGGAAGCAACCTAAATAAATGTCCGCCAACAGAGGAATGAATAAAGAAGATGTGGTATAGGTATATAATGGAATATTACTCAACCACAAAAAAGAAATGGAATTGGGTCATTTGTAGAGACATGGATGGGCCTAGATTCTGTCATACAGAGAAGTAAGTCAGAAAGAGAAAAACAAATGTCATATACCAATATAGGTATGCGGAATCTAGAAAAATATACAGATCTTATTTGCATAACAGAAATAGAGACACAGATGTAGAGAAGAAACATACAGATGTGGAGAAGAGAATGGAGGCGGGAGTTGGATGAATTGGGAGATTGGAACTGAGATACATACACTATTGACACTATATATATAACAGATAAGCACTGAATAGAGTTCCCCATGCTCTGAAGGAGGTCCTGTATGGCATGGGAACTGTATTCAGTGTTCTGTGGTGATCTAAATGGGAAGGAAATCCAAAAAAGAGGGGATATATGTATATGTATAGCTGACTCAGTTTTCTGTATAGCAGAAACTAGCATAACATTGTAAAGCAACTGTACTCCAATAAAATTAATTTTAAAATGCTGAGAGCTTTCAGGGATAGCTTCACAGAAACGGTCCCCCAGTGTGGAGGATGGCGGGTGGGAGAGCGTCCAGTATGCTGAATACAAGGTCACAGATGATGTCAATGCCACTTCCCAGGACATGTGCCCTGGTTTTACTCCCCACCAAAATGTTGGTTGTGGTACACACATGTGCTTTGTCTCAAGTTGCTATGTTAGGGAAGTAAGACAGTTGCATCTGGTTCAGACTAGTTAAGATTATTCGAAACGTCCTTTCTCAAAGCTCACCACCCCCCCACCCCGCACACACGCCACCACTCATTCTTGTCTCTCTATCTTTTTTCTGAGAATTTCCAATTCTCAACTTTCTTTAACATTGCCTAGAGAGCCCGCCTTCTGTGTGTGTGGCCTGACAGTGTTCCACACTGCTGTTAATTGGGGGCTTGTGGTTTATTCTCTCTGTATCATTTCAGCAGTGTTTCTTTTTTGGCAAGGAAGCCTTTTTACATCCCACACTTCCGATTACATGAGACTCAGACTGGATACATATAGCCTTCCTGCTCCCTTTTTTTTCTCTCTCTCTCTCTTTCTCCCCTTCTTCCTTTTTTAAGTTTCATGAGAAATCATTATTGTGATGGAAAGCAGTAAAAATATACCTTGGGTTAGTTCCAGAGTTAGCTGTTGAAAAAAAGCTCTTTGATCTCCTAATGATTTTGAAAGATAGACCTAAATGTGTCTAATATTTCCAATCCAGTTATCACCTGCCTTCACAGGGTATCCTCTACACGGTTGGAGATGGAACTCACTTCCCATCAGTCTAAGTTTGCCAATCCTGAGTCCCTATGCCTCACCCCTCCCCTGCTCCCTATTAACAAGAGGTCTGAGATCCATTGCTCACCTCCCCCTCCTTCTGCTACAATGGAGGTGGGCTGGGGCTCCTGCCCAGCATTGCAAACTCTCCCCTTCCTCAGCTCAGGCCGTGCTGGACACCAAGGACTTGCTGTTTGGGCAAAAGGCAGCTCAGGAACCCTGGCATCTTGCATCTTCTGACCTGTGCATTCCAAATCCTCTGACAGGAGAGGCAGGGACTGGTGGGTGTGGTACCCTGGCAGGCCAAGTACTAACAGTCAGAATGAGGTCCTATGATTAGGACTTGACACTGATGAGACAGCAATACTGTATCTCAGCAGTTCTTCAGTGGAAAAATCAAATCAAATCAAGGGTTAATAATATGGGCAACCATGGGAGGTCTACACCCACCTTGGCCTGAGCCCCAAGCCATGACAGAGATTTTAACTTCTCATCCAGAGGCATTTTGCAAAGGCAGGGCTTTCAGAAGGGTCACGGGGGTTTAACTGGGAAGACTGCCAGACTCCCCTCCTGAGAGGGGTGACTCATTTCAAGAAGTCCAGTACGCCTCCCACCCCCTCCCCTCTAGAAGGGAGCCCCCCGCCAGGTGCCCCACACCCATCCATGAGAGAAAAGCTCTCCCTGGCTGTTCTGATGGGGGAGGAGCCTGGGGACTGCTCTCGCGTGCCAGGGTACCCACCGTTCTTTGATGTGAGTCCTTGACACCATTCTCCATCACATGACAGGTGCTCTTTGAAACACATGTCTAGCCAATCCTCTTCTATCCAGATTACTGCCCTAGATTCCTCTCTAATTCGTATTCTGAGGTGCTCATTTTCTCTAGCTAAATTCTTGTCCCCACCTTTCCTGCCACTTTGTGGCAACTCTTCTCACTATAGAAGCAAAGAACACCCGGGTTCGGCCCTAGCACACCATCCCAGACTTCTAATTCAATTCATTATATCTTTGTCTCCAAGGCATTTTTTACATTAAAAATCCTCTTTTGTCAGAAACATCTTAATTTCTCATGTATCATGTATCAATAACATTTCTGTTCTAATACGTAATATTATTATAATGTTTATCATCACTATAAGACTTATAGAATTAAGATCTAAAAGTTTGTTGAGTGTTTGCTTGTTCCACTAAACGTTCACCATCTTTAGGGTGGGAAGCAAAATATGTTTGGTCCATTGCTATATCTTTAGTTCCCTGCACATTTTTTAGAGCATAGTGTTTGTCCAATAAATATTTGTTGGATGAATTAAAAAGTAAACAAATGGTATTATAAGTTCACTACAGAAGAAATGACTTTTTAATGGAAACCACATCACACAATTTAAAGACAGTCTGCTGATGGCTGCAGGAGAACATTTTCTTTTCTGGAGAAATGCAGATGTTGAGACAAACACATGAAGCGGCCAACATGTGGTTATTGGACCCAGTGAAAGGTCAGGGAGGATCTTGCCTGGCACGGGTTTTGTTACAGTGTACATAAAACAGAGACCAATCATTACTTTGGATCTGTAATTAAGGCTTTGGTTTTATTTCTATATACTTCATTTCCTTTTGAAGGAAAGTGAAAAGTAATAATGTCAACTGTTCTTTTAAATAGAAACATTTTTGATGTCATTGGGAACAAAAAGGGAAATGAGGAACAAATTTGTAGAGGAAATGTCGATGGATTTCCAAACTAGGAGGTTTAGACATCACTTTGCTGGAGCTCTGCTGGCTTTCTTGCCATTCCTCTAATGGGCCAAGAATATCCCTGCCACAGAACCTTTGCACACGCTATTTCTGTGGCCTGGCAAGCTCTTGCCTAAATGTCCATCTGCCTTTCTTATTTTTCTCAGCCTCTTCATCATGTGGCTCTTACCTAACTCTCTTTTAACAAACAGAAGTTTCTGCCATCCTCTTCTCTCATCAGATTCTCTGTCCTTCTTACTACTCTGTGCATTTCTCCTTGGCAGTTATCACCAAATGACAAACAAGTTATCTATCTATCCATCTATCTATCTATCTATCTATCCATCCATCTGTCTCCCCCAACTAGAACATGCATAATTTACATAAGGGCAAGAACTTTGTCTGTTTTGCTACTAAATTCTTAGCCACTGCCTAGAGCAGTGTCTGATACATATTAAGCGCTTAGTACAACAATTCATCACTCAATAAATATCCCAGGAATTAATACGTGGATGAAATTGAAGTGATTGGAGCTTTCCTGCGTAAACTATTAGTGTAGTCCAAATGCTGACAGAGGTCTTCCAGTGGTGCTTGGAATTCGCTTAGGAGAACTGACTGTGTGTTTTTCTTTCCAACTCTGCCTTCCTTGACATCAAGTTGGTGACTTAAAATTGGCCATGGTGGAAGTGTTTACACCACAGAAATCACAAATGCTAGACTTCAGGAATTTTCTATCCTTCTTTTTTTCCTGGAGAGTCAATTCTTAAATATTTTCTAGCACACAATTGCTGTTACCCACATATTTTGCCTAGAAAATGATATTGCGTGTGTATATATAAACATTTCTACCAAGAATTCTGAAGTTTTGTGCTGAAATAGATGTCCTTATTAGATAATTTAACAATTCAACCTGCTTAAGAAGGGGGGGATTTTAGAGGAGTCAAGGATGGAAGACAAGCTCGATAAAATTGGTGATGAGCAGAAAATTGCGATCTAAAGAAAACTGAGCTTAAAAACTTTAAAGCGTAAAAAGGATTCAAAGTGTAGAAAGTCATCGACCACAAGTTATGAAAAACTGTGTTATGTAAGAGTACTCTATGTAAATAACTTAAAATTATATCTCAGAACACAAGGAAGACACCGGGAGTGTCTTTAGCTCAGAAGCCCAGCTTATGCCAGCAGCCTCTGCCTAGGGCCTAGATATAGGGTGTTTTAGGAATAGTAAGACAAATTGGGAGCCTTAAATACAAATCAGATTTGCTCTTTTCACTTGCAAGTGAAAACACTCAGTGTTCCTCCCTATGAGACAGAAACCCATCCCCT
Source organism: Cervus canadensis (assembly GCF_019320065.1). Classification (NCBI taxonomy): domain Eukaryota; kingdom Metazoa; phylum Chordata; class Mammalia; order Artiodactyla; family Cervidae; genus Cervus; species Cervus canadensis. The sequence continues at coordinate 75,255,982 of NC_057388.1, read as the reverse complement.
CCTGAGAGTTGGAATCACAGGAGAGCCTCTTTCTTTTAATTGGAGTATAATTGGTTTACAGTGGTGTGTTAGTTTCCACTGTACAACAAAGTAAATCAACTATATGTAAACATATATCCCCTCCTTCTTGAGTCTCCCTCCCATCCACCGCCCCCACCCCCAACCCACCCCTGTGGTCAGCAGAGAGCCCCGAGCTGCGCTCCCTGTGATATCCAGCAGGTTCCCCACTAGCTATCTATTTTACACATGGTGGTGTATATATGTATATATGTCAACTCTAATCCACAGGAGTTAGGAGACAGAACCTCTTACATTCTCTCCCAAATCAATTTTTTTTTTCGTCTTCGTTTATCATTGATTTCAGGTACTTTTTTATTTCCACCATCAGGGATGCCACTGCCATCTGAATGTGTTTCAGGGTAAGGAGTTCAAGCTCTGGGACGGACTCACATGCAGATTCTGGTTTTTCCCCTTAGTGCTGTGACTTTGTGCTGGACTTCCCTTTCCACCTACCTATGCAGGGAGCGTGTTCAGTGACCACCATTCATATGGCACCTAACACACGTCCCAGGCTGTCTGCCTGGAGTGTGAATTTCTCCTCAACTAATGAACCTCTATCAACTTGAATTCTTGCCGGACTCTCAGTATTCTGGGGATCAAAGAGAAGTAAGGTTTTCCATTCTTAAAATATTTACAATATATGTATAAATACCAAAAAAGAAATGAGTGATGTAAGAAACATAGAGTATGTGGTTTAGAGTAAAGCGCTTCAGACTCCTGCCTTACTGTGGAGCCTTACTGCCTTACTATGGATTTTAGCTGTGCAATAATCTCTTTATCCTGTTCCTGTTACTTTGCACATTTTGTCCCACTAATCTTAAAGTCCAGTGAGATAAGGGAAACCCTATCTGTCTGGCTCAGTGGTAAAGAATCTGCCTGCAATATAGGAGATGCAGGTTTGATCCCTGGGTTGGGAAGATCCCTTGGAGAAGGAAATGGCAATCCACTCCAGTATTCTTGCCTGAAGAATCCCATGGACAGAGGAGCCTGATGGGCTACAGTACACGGAGTCACAAAGAGTCAGACATAACTTAGCAACTAAACATCAACAACAACAAAGGGACAGATACCTCTATTTTTTAAAGAGTGAAATAAGTCCACAAATACAGCTAATTATAAAAATTCAAACAATACAGAAATATATTGAAGTTTAATGCTTTCTTTTGCATCTCCTAATTTAACACCACTTCCCACAGGTAATCTCTCAAAACAGGCTTGACCCGTTCTTCTGGTTAGTGCAGAAGGGTGTGTGCGTGTGTGTGTGTCTGAGATTTCATAAACATGTCATTTTTTGCTTGTTATATGATAGAATAATATACACATATATTGTTTTGTAAGCTTTTTTTTTTTTTTTACTTCACAGGGTAACATGACAACTTTTTGTCAGTACTTAGTACAAAATGTTAAATAATTTCTCATTTTTTATTTTAGAAGCCCCTTATTAATGGTTATGTAACTGTTTCTAATATTTGGTCACTTCATTAAAAAGTTGCAAAATATGTACTTAAACCCATATCTTGGTGTACATGTAAATACGAAGATTCCACAGGGTAGATGTTTGAAAGTGAAATTATTGGGTCAAAATATACATTTATTTCAGATTTTGGAAAGTATTGTCAAACTTCTCTCTAAATAAGGTTCTCTAGTTTGCATTCCCACCATCAGAGTATAAGAAATAGTACCCAGCTCTCCTCACGCTTGCCAACAAAAATGGATATTATCAGCTTTTCAAAACAGTACTGTGAATTTAAGACCATGTAACTCAGTTGCTCCATTTAAGGCTAAAAGCCAAATTCTTTAGGTCATGTTTTGTGTGTGGGTATGTATTTATAAAGACTTTTGATGCATAATTTCTGTGCAACTACAGTTGTTTTCCTTTGGGCATTTGGTGGTATCCCCTGTTTCGATAGAAGCTCTTGGAACCCAGCTGGCGAAGGTTATCACTGGCAGCAGAGTTGAATCTGCGCTTCGGCGATGCAGATCACGCCTGGGGGACCTTCCCTCCCAAGGAGCAGGTGTCCAGGGAGCATGGTGCCAGGATCAGCAGAGGTCATGCAGTCAGCAGAGCCTCTGAACGGGTCAAAATGGTCAGTGACAGTAGTCCCGCTCTCCTGCGACCTGGCTGTTTAGTCTGTGAGAACTTGGAGGGCAAGCACAGACACAGTGCCCTTGGGATTCCTCCAGACAAACGCCTTTATCAGGATGAGGGCTAAGTGCAAAGGCAAAGGGTGAGTGGTGCATGCTGCCTTTCACCTCGGAGGAGTGGGGTCAGGTGTCAGCCTGGACACTCTCCAAGTGCCTTCTCAGGAGGCTTGAGGGGCCTTCTTGTTTGGGAACAGCGATCTTTTGTTAACACACACACAGAAGGTCAGTTACTCCTCACAGAGTCTGCTGAGGCAGGGCAAGCCCCACATACAAATGCTCAGGAGCTGGGGAGAGAGAGGGAGATGGCCTGCAAGCATGTGAGCAGCGATGAGAGCAAACTCAGGAAACCATATCCACGCTGAGATGTGCGTGTGTTCCCATGGGGTCCATTGCCTGGGGGAGGCCGTGGGCACTGGGATGAAGAAGAATCGGATGGAGATTTTAGCTCACACAGGTAGATGAAAATCTCCATTTTAATCTTTTCAAAGGTTTTTGCTTATATAATGAAAAGGGCATGTCAGAGTAATGCCACACTTTGTCTCTCTTTCTATGAATAGAGGGTGAGAAATAAACTTGTGAGAGAGGAGATTACAAACTATGGAGGTTTTGTTTTCAAATATAGTTTAAAAATTAAAAATGTGAGCTGTGTCATTTTTCTGGGGGGAAAAAAGTAAAATTGTGTGTTAAGACGTGGGTTCTCCCCTCGATAGAGGAAGTTAGGGATTTGTAAGAAGGTTTAAGAACCCAGGATTCCTTTATACCTATACCAGTTGTTTCAACTAAAACCATTATCACTTTTTTGAGCTTCTCTGGTGGCTCAGATAGTAAAGAATCTATGTGGGAGACCTGGGTTCAATCCCTAGGTTGGAAAGATCTGCTGGAGGAGGGCATGGCAACCCACTCCAGTATTCTTGCCTGGAGAATCCCCATGGACAGAAGAGCCTGGCAGGCTATAGACCACGGGTTCACAAAGAGTTGGGCATGCTGAGCGATTAAGCACAGCACATTATCACGTTTTAGAAAAGTAGATTGAGTTTCAGGACTTTGAGAAATGAGGACCCCAAAGCTCTGCCCAGCTCTCCTGTGGTCAAGTGTGGGTGTTGCTACTTCCATTACCGACTGCCACAACACTCTGAATCGCATCCTTGCTCAGTGAAGACACAACAAGCCTCCTCGGGCAGAGGGCTCTGTACATTCTCCTCTCCTGCAGTGCCTTATTCTTCCTCTTCACTGATGTCTTGATCATCCAGGCAGAGTGGCTTTGCTGACTTCTGTCTGACCTCAGCATCAGTGACCAAAACTCTCCTCTGACAAAAGCAAGCCATATTTTCCCTTAGTTGTTGGGAACTTCCCTATGTGTGCTTAGACACTAAGTGTGTCCAACTTTTTGCAACTACATGTACTAGAGACTGCCAGCTCCTCTATCCATGGGGATTCCCCAGGCAGTTTAATACTGGTGTGGGATGCCATGTCCTCCTCTGGGGATCTTCCCAACCCAGGAATTGAACCTGGGTCTCCTGCATCACAGGCAGATTCTTTACCAGTTGGGCTACCCAGGAAGCCCCCTCTTTCCTAAACTGCAAGCTTTCAATAGCAGATGTTGTGGTTTTCTCCTTTTTGTAATCTCACCATCTAGAAATCTGCATATATGGGAGACCAATGAATGTATGTATTAAATAAAGAAATAAAAGCTTACCCTGCAGAATTAAGGAAACTAGAGTCTGTCGATTAAGTTTTTTAAAAGTCCAGCTGTAGATTTAGGTGATTATGTTAACAACTATAATGTAAATTCTTCTTATGGGACATACAGCTGAGGCTTTAGTGAAACTTTCATATTCCCAGGGCCATCCTTGGAGACTGATTCTGAATGCCTGTGGTAGGGCTCTGGAACTTGTATGTTTATCTCTTGTCCAATGTGGCTCTTATGATTATAATATAATAAGAAAACCTGAGTCAGAACCCAGCTGCATATTAGGGCAGGTGGTGTGGCTGGCTATTCCTGAGATGTCTATAACATATTAAGCGTATACTTAACTAAGTGCCTACTTACTACAGGCCAGGCTCCATCCTGCTGCTTGCAATTGCCCCAATCACTAGGGACTAGGCTCACTCCACCAAGAGTAGGTGGGTCAGTCCCCTCACAGGGATGCTTCTGATGTGAGTGAATTCAGAACAAAGTTTATTTAACTGTTTATTTACAGTTCAACTGTTTATTGAACTATATTCTCTTTTTATAACATACATATCTAATGTTTCTCTTTTATGTTCTATAAAATTTTTGCATTAATTAAATTCTGTGGTTGGCCATGATAATGCTGAATATCCTTTCTGAAACTCCATACTCCCAGCATACCCTGAAAAGAACACCCATCACTGCCTGCCCTCACAGTCAGAATCTGGTGGATCCCCTCAGGGAGCAGTCCTCTACCACAGCAAAAGATCTCTATTCTGACGCCAGATTCCACCTGTACCTCACCTGTTCCATCCTGGAGCAAATGATTATCCATGTCCTGTCAATGCATGTCAACATCATTGACATTGGCTTATCAGTATATATCAGACTCAGTGCTGAAAATAGGTCTTTGAAGCAGGGAAGGATCACGTCACTGGGAGAGATGGCAGATGAAGTCCTGAGGCTTTAGGGTCAGCAGGGTTGTTGTAAGTGTACCCAAGGATGGAATGGGATGAAGAAAAAGTCATGATGCACCAACATCCCAGTGAAGCCTGGAGTCCTAGTTAGGGGACTAGCACAGAGATTTAGTCAAGCATTCTTAGGCTCAGGATACTAACAACTACTCTTTAGCAGCAGAAAAAATCACTTCTAAACTCCACTCCTAATTCTACCTTTCACCATAGAGAAGTGGAATCGTACCTCTCAGAGAGACTGCTGACATTGTTCTTTCCTGTAGGGCAAACTATGACATTTTTGTCCAATCAGGGTTGCAGCATGAACCAGGAGAGCCCTCAGGATCAGTCTCTGGGAGCCTGAAGGGTGGGCTTGTGGTCCCCTGTTCTTTCAACAGGTGTCTGTTGAAGCAGCTACTGTGTATCCAGAGCTTTAGCTGTGTGCTTTCCTCCTAACTATTGCTTCGTAGCACTTATAGTTTCTGTCATACAAGACTTCATCTATGTGGAATTATTAGGTTATAGCCCCAATCCCATCTCTCATTCACTCATCTATTGAGTCTGTAAAATGGAATTATTTTGGGAATTTAATAGATTAGTAAATAAAGGCATCTGATGATTTTCCATAAGAAAAGAAAAGAAAGAGTCCTTACTGAGTCTATATATAGAAGCCAGCTCTCACAGGAGCCATGAGTGCTGTTCTGATATGGTCAGACTGCTCTGGGTTTGCAAAGGTCACATCCACCAAATAGAAATGTGTAATGGACCAAAATTGGGGCCAACTGTATGGCAGAGCTTGAAGTGGAGCTGATGGAATTAACTTGCTCTTGCCTGAAATAGGCATTTGATGTAATTTGAGGGCCAAGGAAGGATTTGAATATTCCATTATTATGTAAGAATTATGGCATCATGCAAAGACTCCTGAAAGAGATAATCTGCTAGCATATTTGATCATATTAGCTTAAATTTGTGACTTGTTGCTTAATTGATAAAGAAAATCATAAAGAATGCAGTCACTGGCACAGATAAATTCCAATAAAGAATTAGATGAGAAAATCTTGGGAGCTTGGATTATGGTTTGGGTGAAACAGGTGAAGGATGAGATTGTTCTGTGCAGCCAGGATGTAGCCTTCATGGTCTGGGTGTCAGACAGTGGGCACAAAAATGGTGGCTGAAGCTACAACAACAAAACATGGGCTAACTTGGTCAATTCAAAAATTCTAGTTTTAGTATTAAACAATAGTCTGGATGTTCCATGTAGATAGACTTTAGGAAGGGGTAATGAAACTTGAAAAAATCATCACTTCAAAAACAAAATTAGCTGCTCTATTAAATAAACTTTTCACAAGTAGAAATGTTTAAATAGGGACAGAACAACTCATTCTGAAACTTTTAAGAAAAGGAAACTGACATTGAATTAAATGATTTCCAAAGCTTTTCTGCAGTACTTTTCCATGAAACCTAGAGGAGTTTTTGGTTCAGGTATAGACATTTTATTCAGTCTCTTAAATTTCATGTTGTTTCATTTTGTCACTCTCTATAATTCAATGAGATCATTTTAAAAAATCTAATTTTGTTGTTGTATATATTTCATAACCTTCCCCATCTGATGTTTTCTGAAAATTTCATGTCTGTTTCCTTTAACCAAGTAATTTATAATATTGTTGACTGTACATTGTATTACACATAACCAACAACTTGATGACCTTATTGTCAATATAATATTGTTGATAATGTGATAAAATGAATAATATATAACAGAAATTGATAATAAAGTTATTGGGGAAAGTGTTGTTGACTACAGAGCCAATTTTCAATACACATCTCTTTTAAAGTTGTTTCCATTCACCCATCTATTTATCTATTTTACCTTACAAAACTAGTATATATTTCACATATACTTTTCTCAAAATTAAATAAATTTTCTGATCTCCAATCTTTTCATACTTTTCCCATCACTGTTATCCTTCAAATATTATAAAAAATAAATCAATAATCTATTCTGCAAGTTTTCTTCTTGCTCTGTCCATCTATGTGACCCACATGGCCCTCCTAAGGAAGACAGACAATTTGAGCTTCATCTTAATAAAAACCTCACCAGAGTAACCCTCATATGGGGACTACTTTTTCAGTGATTTTTGGAAGCCCAAGTTTATTTTATACTTGAAACTTTCTAATATAATTTTCATAAATCCAGAAAATCTTATTTTTTATCTTGAGCCCCACTTAAAACAAAACTTTCTAATATCTGAAGTCACAGAAATGCTAATTTATAGTCAACACAATTGATTTCTTGGGGGTAATAATAGCAATAAACATGATCAAAGAATTTTGTTACTAACATCTACTATACATCAATGGTTCTCCACATACTTAGGGAAGAGGGAATCTGAGAAGTTATGTTGTTCTTTACAGGGCACCATGAGATACTTAATTCCATAACACAAAGCAAAATTCTAGTTCTAGTTAAGTTGCTCAGTCATGTCCGACTCTTTGTGATCCCATGGACTGTAGCCTGCCAGGCTTTTCAGGCCATAGAGTTTTTCAGGCAAGGATACCAGAGTGGATTGCCATTTACTTCTCTAGGAGATCTTCCCAACCCAAGGATCAAACCCGGGTCTCCCACACTGCAGGCAGACTCTTTGCCATCTGAGCCACCGGGGAAGCCCCAAAGCAAAATTAGTTGTCAATAAAACATATAAACTATTTAGCTTATGAAATAAAAGGTCATGTGCTCAGTGTTCATAAAAAAAGTTATTTTTCAAGCATGATGACCTATTTATGAGCTTTTCTGTGGAAATTAATTTACTACTGATTCCATTGGACTAGCACTATTTTGCAGAAAAATTGGAGCATGTGTGTTGCACATTTTTCTTTAAAAATATTTAAAGGAATTCCATGGGGGAAAAAAAACCTAAATTTTTTCCCATAGCATCCATATTTTATGAAGATGTTGGTTGAATCACACAGCACAACAGGATTGAATTTAGATATTATAACCTGTTAGACAATTAATATCTTTTCCAGTATCCAAATCAGAAAACCCATGAATCTGTTCCAATCTGATACCAGAGCTGAGATTCCTGCTCTACCACAGCACTTCTCATATTTCTTCTTCATTGAGATCATTTGCAATCAGTCAGAACTATGTTTTTGAGAGCTTCCTAACAAGGACGGAAGGCAATCTGCTGAAGTTGTTAGGAGCACAGACTCTGCAGTCAGGCTGCTTGGATTTAAATTCCAACCCTGCCACTTACCACCTGGGTGATCTTGAGCAAGTTGCTTAATCTAAGTATCAACATTAGCATAGAATGTCATAAAGCAATAGTAGCTACATCACAGGATTGTTATGACTGTTAAACAAAGTAATCCTAGTAGAGGATTTAGCACAATGCCTGGCATGAAATTAGTCTCCAATAAATGTCACCTCTGACAATTGAGTTGCCATCATTTTCTGCCACATACTATGGAATATTTATTTTTCTCTTTCACTTCTTTGTTTTGTTCTACTTTGTCTTTTGGTTTTTTGACTTGTGGGATCTTAGTTTCCCAACCAGGAATTGAACCCAGGCGTTTGGCAGTGAGAGTGTGGACTCCTAACCACTGGACTGCCAGGGGCTTCCTTCTTTCACTGTTTAATCTGCCTTTTGTATAACTTAAAATACATCTCCCAGTAGATCCAAAATCTTTTTCCCTAGCTGTTAAAAACTTCAAGTCACATGGATGCATTTTCTCAGTTCTGATCTATTCCACCTAGCAATGTCACCCGAGTTCTGGGGAGGAGTCAGCAGGTACAAACGAGAGCTAAGAAAGTTAATAAGACATACCAGAAGCTGTGCTTTTGCAAGATTAACATTTCCAGGTGTCCTGAGGGAGAGGTTTTCCATCTGTACTCAACCTATTCTCTGTGCCAAATTTTGTATCTGCACATGAATTACATTGTTTATTGCCTTCTGCCATAGGTGTCACCTATAATATCAGTCTCACAGTGATACATATTTTTTTCTTTATTTGAAGCTGGTCCATCTTTCCAAGTGGAATTCTAACCTGGACTTTCATCCACTCTTGGCCAGATCCATAAAGAATACTGAAAGGGAACTTCAAAGTTAGTGCCTGTTGATCCAGGCTTTGTAGAATCTCATTCCTGGATCTCCTATTTCTGAGTTATGCCTGCTGTTGAGACACCCTTTAATATAAGACATTTTCTTCCTCATCTGGATGAATATTTGTTATTATGCAGGGCCACCCTTAACCTCCTTTTTCAATTCCAATTACAGCAAAATATTTACCTACCCTAAATGGTCCTAGAAGAGAATGACTTCTCATCCTTAAAAGTGTACAAGCATGGAATTATCTTCAGATTTGTAAGATAGAACAAATTTATAAACATATTCTATATATTTCCAAAGAAATCCATAAATTTTCTCACTCACTTGTTCATTTGCTCATTCATCAATCAATTACTATTCTACCAGAAGTAAAAGAGGACATAGTTTTTGGAAAAAGTGACAGGAAGAAATACAGAATGGGAGCCATGGACTGCAGGCAAAATGTAGTTTTTTTGTTTTTTGTTTTAGCTTTCTTCATTTCTCTTGCCTTTTTGATGGGGACTTAATTGCCCATAAAACAGAAGAGCTAAAAATTTAAATCTTGTTCTCCATTTTGTCTTTTAAAGAACACAGCCCCAAAGGAATCATGACAATTAAAAGTCATTCTAAAAATTTAAAGGATCTTGAGGGTGACCCATTCCATGCACAGATATGGAATGCTCAGGTTTTCAGCATGATGAAAATTATTCTAGTATCCATTTGGGGAATTATTTAGAATGGGAGGTTGAAGTGTTGAGGGTATCTGTATGTTTTTCTCATTTTCAAAAAAATTAATGTATCCTATTTTTTTAGAGTTTCTTATTTTTGTTTTTCCATGTGAAGATAGTTGAGTGAGAGTAAAAGCATTATATTTGAGGGCAATGCTTCCTGTGAAACCATATCAACCTTCTTCCTTTGAAAGAGTCAAGGGAAGGCTTTCCTTTTAAAACACAGAATGATTTGGGATGTTCCATAAGATGCAGTGGTGGCTATCATCAGGGGGAAATCCTCGAGGGACATATGGTACACAGCAAACAGGTATGCCTGAAGGTTTGCAGAGGGGATAGCAACAGAGAGAGAGACAGACAGGTACCCATTGGTAGAGAAGAACAATGCCAAAGAAGAGCCAATCATCAGCCAACTGGCAGAACCCATTCCCAACCTTCAGTTAAATTGAAATCAGTTGTGCCTCGCTGAGAAAAATAACCAATTATCTGGTTCCTGACGAGGGCAGGCAGAAGAGCCTTCGGGCCACATTCTAATGTTCTTGTCTGAAGAGGGGACCCTATGGAAATCCTAAATCATCCAATTTCATGGTGAAAAATATCTAATTTCATGCCTATTTACATTTATACAGATGTCATATTGAAACTATGAAGTATGCAGAGCTTCTACATCCAGAGGCTCCCCTTAACATTATTTGTGCCGTTGGCTTTTGCATGATTTCTCAGGCTGTGGAGTCACAGCCATGGGATGATGCCATTTAAACACTCTTCTAGGCATTTTCAACTTTCTGTTACAGACTTGACTATTTTAGCTCTCATATTCAACTCTGCTACTTCTCACTTTGTGACATTTCAGACAGGGGGACAAATGGGCTGCCCCTTAGTCTCCTCCTGGGTTTTCCCAGGCCCTGGAGTGCAACAGTAATGATCTAGTTAATGGGTTCAGCCTCCTACAGCAAATCTCTTTAGCCCAAAGGATTTCCCACACACCTCAAGAGATGTTCAGAATATTTTGATCTATTTCTTTTACTCCTTGGTATTCACTATTTTCTTCATTACACTCCAGACAGTTTGTCTCCCAATGAAGTCCACCACTCCTATCCTTCTGAGGTCTCAGGGTACTCCAGGAATGAATTTTATTTCTTGTGTGTTGTCGGCACAGTGCTGTTACAAATATTACAGTTTTAAACTCAGGACTCACCTTCCTTCCCCACACATGCTCTATTACTAGCACCAAGAAGTGGAGCCTTTTGCCCCCTCCCATCTTCATTCCTTGCAGATACTTGATTTTTTTTTTTTTTTTCAAACAGGGCAGAGCTAGAAGTCATCAGTTTCATGTGTCCTGTGACATTCAATTGTCCCTCCTCTCCAGCCATCAGTTGTTAAACCTCTCTTCAGTGTAAGAGGCTTCCCTTTTAGGAATGCTGTTGGTGAGATTAGGAGGTGGTAACTTCCCCACATCTTCTTAGAGTAGGTTTTAGGGAGGAGCACATGAACCTTTCCCATGAGGATGAATTATAGATCAATACTTCAGAGTAGCTCCAGGCATAACCCAATCTTCCAGGTATACCTGGACAGGTCTAAATACAGACAGTCAGAACCTAGAGAACTCTAACTGGCTCCCTGTTAAGTTGTACCATCCCTACAAATTTTCTTAGGCACAGATGATGACTTTTGGATTAAATGTATACATTTGAATGTCTTTTAATTATATTTTAATAAGTTGGGGTATGCCTCACCAATTTGCTGCAGGTCCCATGATTCCTTATTGTTTATACCTTTTTGTTACCTGGCATGGAGTTCCCTGGTGGATCAAATAGTAAAGAATCCACCTGTGATGCCAGAGACCCAGGGTCAATCCCTGGGTCAGGAGAATCTCCTGGAAAAGGAAATGACAATTCATTCCAGTGTTCTTGGCTGCAGAATCCCATGGACAGAGGAGCCTGGCAGGCTACAGTCCATGGGGTCATGAAGAGTCGGACACAACTGAACGACTAACACATATGACTTCTGGTTCATGAAGCCATTCCATTTCTAAGTCTGGCCTCAATCTCTGCTCTGAGACCCTGTTAATTCACCTAACAGATGTAGGCTAAGAAAGAAAGCACAGTGTTTGGTACATATTAAGTATTTAATGCATGTTAGTTGATGACTGAATTCACAAATGGATGTCCAAACTTTTCTTCTTTGGGGATATACATACAAATCATCAGAAAATAAAATATCTTCATTTTATATGGCTAGCAAGGGCCAGCAGAGCATATAATCAAATATGCGTACAATTTCTGATGCTACCTAGAAATCCAGCAGAAAGAAGACATATAACTATAGTGCAGGAAGGATCCTGAGTTAAAACAAAAACAGAAAGTGTAATAGAAGAGGACTAAGGACCTTTTCATTGATCAGGAACACAAGGGCAGGGGCTGAAGAACTGGGCAATCAGTGCCAGTGTGTGCAGCTGGGAATTTCCCCTCCCTCATCGGGCCCTGGGTTCTACAGGTGCTGTCCTCGTTGGTGTCCTCAGACCTGGAAGCGATGGGTTCTATGCTGTGTAAGAAGCCAGGTTCCTGGGTTGGGTGGCGAATCTTCCGTGAGTCTAATACTTCAGTGATAGTGATGGCAGTGACAGCTTCAGGACCACTATTCACATACACTTCTTAATATCCTATATGTTTGTTCTGCTGCTGCTGCTGCTGCTAAGTCGCTGCAGTCGTGTCCGACACTGTGCGATCCCATAGACGGCAGCCCACCAGGCTCCCCCGTCCCTGGGATTCTCCAGGCAAGAACACTGGAGTGGATTGCCATTCCCTTCTCCAATGCATGAAAGTGAAAAGTGAAAGTGAAGTCACTCAGTCATGTCCCACTCTTAGCGACCCCATGGACTGCAGCCTACTAGGCTCCTCCATCCATGGGATTTTCCTGGCAAGAGTACTGGAGTGGGTTGCCATTTCCTTCTCCCATGTTTGTTCTGACCTTCCCATTAAGGACAGGGTAATAAGAAGGTGGGGCTGGTCAACAAAAAGAAGGTCACAGGACAGGAACTGTCTTAGGAAAAGCCCTAGAATGATAGGAAATTTTCAAAGATGGACATGGTACTATGAAATAAGTTTAATTCTTTTGTACTACCAATTAGATACTTATATAATACTTAATACATGCCGGGCACTGTTCTAAACCCTTAAGAATATCAATCTTAATCATCACAACAACCCTGTGGGTTAGGTGTTATTATTTTTATTCCCATTTTCCAGCTGAGGAGATTGAAGACCAGAGAGGTAAGGAAACTTGCCCAAGGTCACACAGGTCTGATTGATGGAGTTAGGAAAGAAATCATTGTAGTCTGTGTGTTTAACCAACACCCTGTGGCTTTTTCCCAGTGAAGCTCCAGGTCTGTGTGAAAGGAGGTGGGGTTAACAAGGCTAAGGAGGAGTCATCCTTATAAAACAGGACTTTTCAACTTCTCATGTCACACCTTTGTGGCTTCCTATAAAAATGAGAGAAGAAAGTAAGAGAGATAGGCAGCTGCTCTCATCTTCTCCCCACTCTCCTTTAAATGACTTTTTAACCCCACCTCCTCAGTTTTTCCTCCTTCCTCCCTGGCTTGGATGTGGCCATTTCAGTACCAATATTTATATTTACATCAACATTACAAATGATATTTATACCACAATCAGAAACATTTCAGGAGTTCTCTGGGGGAAAAAATAAAACTAAGTTAAGAATTAAAAAAATTGGATTCTGGCACTTATTCTGCCTTGAAACAGCTGTGTGACCTTTGGAAAAATCATAACCTCTCTGGACTTGTGATTCTTCATCTGTAAAGAGAAAAGTCTGGACTAGAATAATGCTAAGCTCTGATGGAGTTCAGATACTCCATGATTCCATGATATAAACAAACTAAATATTTTAGCAAATGTTCCTAAAATGTTGATAAAACAACTTACATTGATGGTGTTAATTTCAACTCCATGCATTTCAAAACCATGATTTTCCCTTGTTTCTGTTTTCACTCTTATTTTTCTGTTTATACCAATGTTCTTACTTGTTATCACAAGAGGTGAGGAGAGCTTCATGCTGCCTGATTAGGTTTTACTTTATTTTATTATTTTATATTATGCTACCTTTTTTTCTTACAGCTTGAATGTCATAATAAAAATCAGAATAGTCCAAAATAGTGCAGAGCCTGTCAAGATTTTCTTGAGGAAATTCACAGGAACTTCCTGTATTTTCACAACCATTTAGCATATGCCAGATGGAGAAAATAATGCATTGCTTCCCGAGGAAGTGGGACATTTAGTAAGGCGGGTTTTCACACATAAAAATACTATCTTTTATCTCTGAGCAACCCATGGCTCTAGGAAAGGGAAATGGCCCAGGATCTGCAGGACTTTTGTGGCAGAAGGAAGTCACTGTCTAATTTGGAGAAGACTCATTTCAGCTCTTTCATGTGTAAGTGCTCCTGTGGGTGTGGTGGGCACTTGAAGAAGAAACAGGCCTCCTGCCTAGCTTAAAGAGATTAGGCTTCCAGGAAAAGCAGAACCAATGCTTTGGGTGAAGCTCTGTGGTGATGGGGAAGTTGAGAGTGTCCAGGCCAGATCAGTAGCTTTGAGGGCTCCTTCAAGGCCTGTGTCTAAAGCCACTGGCACCTTATAAAACTCAGGAACCAGACTGCTTGGCTCAGCACATTCCTGTGGGGTCTGGTCACCATCTTTCGCTTTGGTTTCTGACTTTGTTATCTCCCTGAGCCTTGGGGCCAGGATTCTACCTCCCCGCTCAGCCCTCTGTGTGGGACCACTTGAAGGTTGCCAGGCTTCTGTGTCACGCCCTGAGGCCCCCTATCGGGATGGTCTGTCCTCAGCTCAGTGCCAGGTGTTCCCTCCCTGTCATCCTTTATTCTGCTTCTTCTCACAGCCCACTCCAGTATTCTTGCCTGGAAAATCCCATGGACTGAGGAGCCTGATGGGCTACAGTCCATGGGGTCGCAAAGAGTCAGACACGACTGAGCGACTTCACCTTCTCACAGTTCATATCCAAGCCTCAGAAAATCCTCTGCCTCCAAGATACCAGGGAGATCCAATCATTTCTCCCCTCTCTCCTGCTTCTCCTATGGCCAAAGCTACTACCATTCCTGAACTGGTTTTCCTAAGGCTGCCCATTCCAGGGATCCATGGCCCCATATCAAGCCTTCCCCAAACTTTGTGGGTTAAAACAACACCACTTCTATTATTACTGATGATTCTAAAGGGTTGGCTGGGGCTCAGCTGGATGGTTTTCATGTTGGTCTCCTTGGCTCTGTTCTGTGGCTATATTGAGTGAAGGATGGATGGATGGATGGATGGGCAAAAAACTGCCCATGCCTTTCAACTTGTCTGAGTTCCACTGTACTTAGCTAGGACGTCTTGGTTTCTGTTTTTCCTTGTGGTCCTCTCATATGGGCTTTCCAGCAGGGTAGCCCAACTCATGACGTGGAGTCTTAGGGCTCCTAAAGTTGCCAACATAGGAGTTACTAGGTCTTCATAAGCACATGAATACTTTGGTGAAAGTCAGCTATAAGCCTGGCCCACATTCAGTGTGGGAGGGGACTATGAAAGGCCATGGATGCTGAAGGCGTGGTTCGTGTGGGGCCACAGCCCCTGCAGTCTATTCTAGGTTCAGCAAGAGAAAGGTCTTATTGCAAGGGTGTCAAACCACCCCTCTTTGCTCAGAGTTCTCCAAAGGCCTCATGTGTCAAGCAGAGTAGAAGCCAAAATCTTGCCAATGGCATCCAAGAGGCACCCCTCCTACCCTCCATAGATCTCTGACCTTGCATTTTCCCACTTAATTCTCCTGCTCTGTTCCAGCTCCCTAGGACTCTTTGCCCTCTCCAGAATTTCCAGGCTCTGCCTCAGGGCGTGCTTTATCTCCATGTACCTCTGACTTCTTCCTTCCCCTCACTGAATCTTCACTCAGTCGACGCCTTCTGCACATCTTTCCTGGCTGCCCATCTAAAATCACAATGCCACCCTTCCTGTTCCTTGCATCCTTTACTACTTTCATTTCTCTCTTTATGGACCATAATCATTTAATAAAATATATATTTCACTTTTTTCCTCATCATATTCTTTTGTTATTATTCTCATGGTAGAATGGTAGGTAAAGAAAGTAACTCCTTAAGAGTAGGGGTCTTTTGCTGGTTTAATTTACTGCTGTATCTCAGTACCTAGAATAGTGCCTGGCAAAATGTAAGGTTCCTCAAAAATGTGTGGAATGAATGAATGAACTGAAGGAATAATGGCTCCCGTCTCCATTTTAACTTCGGCTTGGTGCCTCTTGAGATTCTTGGGTTCTGTTTGTCTAGGAGTATATAGATGACTACACAGGGGAATTCTCCTAAAGTGGGCCTTGAAAGACAGGATGGGTTTCAAACACTGAGAGTCTGGCAGGAAGACATCCCAGTGGACTTTGGTGCTAATGGTACAGCACATGGATGAAGGGGAGAGGACCATCTTGCAGCAACAAGTCTTAGCCAAAGGAACCTAGGATTCAATGGGGAAAGATGTCTAAAAATCATACTGCATTCATCAGGAATTTCCAGATTACAGAAGGCCAACTCTCTCAAACAGGAAAATGGCACTGAAATTGTGACCACAGAGAATGGATTATCTACAGTAATGAGCATCAGTATTGAACGTCAAGGAACTGAGCATCATGGTAGGTTTTCTACCGTCACCGAGCACTCGTTGCTCCAGGAAGGTAGTATTTCTCCCACTTTCCAGATGGGGAAATTCAAGTCACGTAACCAGGTCAAGATCCAGAGTAAAGTAGAATTTAATTTACATCTGCCACTGTTCCTTATTTTACACAGTCTTCACCTCACTGTTTAACTGCCTCCTTATTACTCTTCAAAAGAGATACTTGATCCCAACTGAGACTAAGAAAGGAGCATACAAGTAGTTTTGGATTGGAATAATAAAAGAATCTGTTATCCTTCAATTCATACATGTATTAAGCTTCAGAAAGATTACTTGAAGTTAATTAATAGTCTTAAGTTATCAGGAAAGTAGAATTTAGTTTCTACACAGCATTTCACCCCTTACCACTTTGCTGACTATGAAATTTTTTAGAGTTTTTAAAATCTTTACTTTCATTTGGCAAATGTTTCATTTGGCCAGTAGAGAAATCAGTTCCTTCATACAATAGAGAGACATCAGTATTTTTTATTTGCTTTGGTCTGCCTGCAATATTGATCATTACCAGGGTAGGCCCATGGATTCTCTGAGAAGTGATGGGCTCCATGTAACCAAAAATATTCCCCTGTGAGCTGGGGGTGTTCATGACGTCTGTCTTCCAGTAGCCAGAGGAATTGACCTTCATTGTCATTTCCAGCTTGAAGATTCCATGCTATTTTCCAAGATCAAGCTCAAGTGTTTAGGGCATATAAAGGAAATTGTAAATAACTTAGTTTATTTAGGGCATAAAATATATGATGTGGAACAGTGAAAGAAAATGTTAAAAAGTGAATGAAAGCCAGAGTAAAACGATTTATATTATGTATTTAAGCAAGAAAAAGCTATTGAGGACTTTGAATAGGAAGCACAAGCAACAAAAATAAAAGTCAACAAGGCGGACTGCATCAAACTAAAAGCTTTTGCACAGTAAAAGAAACAATCAACAGAATGAAGAGACAAGCCTATGCAATCAGAGAAAATCTTTGCAAACCACATATTTAATAAAGGGTTATTATCCAAAATATATAAGGAATTCCAACAACTCAATAGCAAAAATACTCCAAATAATCCAATTGAAAAATGGGCCAAGGACCTAAATAGATGTTTTTCCAAAGACATGCAAGTGGCCAACAGGTATATGAAAAGATGCTCAACGTCACTAATTACCAGGAAAATGCAAGTCAAAACCACAATGAGCTATCACCTCACACCTGTTAGAACGGCTGTTATCAAAAAGATAAGCCAGCACAATGAGTGTTGGTGAGGATGTGGAGAAAAGGGAACCCTTAAATGGTATTGTTGGGAATGTAAATTGGTGCAGTCACTGTGCGTGACATGGAGTTTCCCAAAAAATTAAAAATAGAACTTTACCGTAAGATCCAGAAATTCCACATCCTGGTGTTTATCCAAAGAAAACAAAAACATTCACTCAAAAAGATATATGCACCCCCACATTCATTACAGCATTTTTATAATAGTCAAGATATGGAAACAAACTAGGTGTCCATCAACAGATGAATGGTTAAAGAAAACATGGTATATATACATATATTTTATAGACACAATAAAATATTATTCATCCTTAAAAGAATGAAATTCTGACATTTTCAGCAATGTGGATAGACCTTTAGGGCACTTTGCTAAGTGAAATAAGTCAGATAGAGAAAGAAAATGTCTCATGATCTTGCTTATAAGGGGAATCTAAAAAGAAGCAAACTCATAGAAGCAAAATTAGAAAGGCATTTTCCAAGGACTGGGGAGGAGGATGCATAAAATCTTGGGGAATGTTGATCAAAGGGTACAAACTTCCACTTATAAGATGAATAATTTCTGGGGATCTAATATTCAGCATGGTAAGGATAATTGACAATACTATATTATACACTTGAAAGCTACTACGAGAACCGATCTTAAGTATTTTCACCGTCAAAACAAAACACTTGACACTTGTAATTGTGTGAGGTGATGAATGTATTAACCAGCCTTATTGTGGTAACCATTTCACAGCATACATGTGTATCAAATCATCGTGTTAGGCAACTTAAACTTACACAGTAATGTCATATTTATATCTCAATAAATTTTAAAACATATCCTATTACACACCACCATTGGAGTATTGCTATATATTTCATCAATTCTATTTTTTTTAAAAGCTTTGTTGAAGTATAAGTTACATAACACAAAATTCACCCATTTTAGATCTACACTTAAATAGGTTTTAGTAAATTTGAATATATATGCAGTTATTACCACATTCTAGTTTTAGAGTGTTTTCATCACCCCTCAAAATTCCCTCAGTTAATCCCACCTTCCACCTATGGCCCCTGGCAACCACTCATTAGTTCTTAATATTATCACAATTGTACTCATAGAGAGTCTAGTGATCCACAAACTATTTGAGAATTTTCTGTGTCTGTATGTGCAAGAGAGTAAGACTAAGAGATGTGCATGCACACACACACACACACACTCAGACAGCTGAAATGAGTAAGCAAAATAATGCTTTATACTATTTTTTTTCAGGATGTGTGCCTGCTAATAATCTCAAAAAAGCTGTGACTTTTTCAAATGTAAAAAAAAAAAATGTTTAAAAAGTATATTTTGTGAATGCCTGTACCGACTCTTGTTTACTTTTCTCTGAGAGACAGAGTCTTCGTCCTGGCTGGGCCACATATTCAGATTTTTTCAGAAGGATGGAGAGGTGTCCTGGGTGGTACCTATGCCCTCTAGAAAACACAAAATCCTCCATTGTGCTAATTGTGGGTGAGGATGTCATTGAAACCTTTACTTACATACTTGCAGATATAATTCCCCCCTTTTCTTTACTTCCTTAGAGGGTTAACCACATCTGTTATCAGTGGCTTTGGTTTAAACTTACTTCTCTAATACACAAATTCTGAACGCATTTCTATTTGTCACTTTTAAGTACTACTAACGTAATATTACATCCATCTTGTGTGTAGTATATATATATATATGCATGCATGCATGCTAAGTCAATTCAGTTGTGTCTGATTCTTTGAGACGCCTTGGACTATAGTCTGTCAGGCTCCTCTGTCAATATGATTCTGTAGGCAAGAATACTGGAGTGGGTTGCCATGCCCTCCTCCAGGGGATCTTCCTGACCCAGGGATCAAACCCGGGTCCTTATGTCTCCTACATTAGCAGACAGATTCTTTACCACTAGAGCCACTTGGGATGCCCTTCTTTGTTTTAGGAGTTAGCAAATAATGCAATGAGTAACTAAATGGGGAGGAGAAACATGCAATTTTTAAAAATCCTGAAAAAGAAAAATGTTCAGTTAACATATCAATCACCCCACATAATTAATTACGTTTTTTTTTTTCAATAGATATGTTAACCAACCTGGATTTAAGTTAAAAATCTGTATATAGGTCAAGAAGCAACAGTTAGAACAGGACATGGAATAGCAGACTGGTTCAAAATTGGGAAAGGAGTATATCAAAGCTGTATATTGCCACTCTGCTTATTTAACTTATATGCAGAGTACATCATGCAAAATGCCAGGCTGGATAAAGCACAAGCTGGAATCAAGATTGCAGGGAGAAATATCGATAACTTCAGATATACAGATGACATCACCCTTATGGCAGAAAGTGAAGAAGAACTAAAGAACCTCCTGATGAAGGTGAAAGAGGAGAGTGAAAAGGCTGGCTTAAAACTCAACATTCAGAAAAAGAACATGGCATCCAGTCCCATCACTTCACAGCAATAGATGGCACTGCAGATGGTGACTGCAGCCATGAACTTAAGGTGCTTGCTCCTTGGAAGAAAAGCTATGACCAAGCGAGACAGCATATTAAAAAGCAGAGACATTACTTTGCCAACAAAGGTCCATCTAGTTAAAGCTATGGTTTTTCCAGGAGTCATGTATGGATGTGAAAACTAGACCATAAAGGAGGCTGAGCACCAAAGAATTGATGCTTTTGAACTGTGGTGCTGAAGAAGACTCTTGAGAGTCCCTTGGACTACAAGGAGATCCAACCAGTCCATCCCAAAGAAAATCAGTCCTGAATATTCATTGGAAGGACCAGTGCTGAAGCTGAAGCTCCAGTACTTTGGCCACCTGATGCGAAGAGTCAACTCCTTAGAAAAGACCCTGATATTGGGAAAGATTGAAGGCAGGAGGAGAAGGGGATGACAGAGGACAAGATGGTTGGGTGGCATCACCAACTCAGTAAACATGAGTTTGAGCAAGCTCCAGGAGATGATGAAGGACAGGGAAGCCTGGCGTGCTGCAGTCCATGGGGTCACAAAGAGTTGGACACAACTGAGCGGCTGCAAAACAACATGTATCTGTATCCATGTTGATATTGTTATGTAAATTTTTTGGAAGTGTGTGTTCTCAACTTTCAGTATAAATTGTGTTCACCGGGAATTAGAAAGTTTTGTCGCATTTCTTTTTTCATGGAACAGTCAAAAAGTATGGGAATTACTTCTTTCTTATAAGTCTGAAAGAATACTGTAGTAAAATGATCTGAACCTGGAGTTGTTTTTGGAAATAATTTCTTGGCAAGCTCTTTTTTTTTCTTTTCTTTTCTTTTGTCTCATCTTTATTAACCCCATTGGTGTTCTGTTTATTCATGTTTTGTTTGGTGACTTATACAGTCACAGAAAATATCTTTCCAATAAAATTTTCACATGTATTATAGTAAACTTCACATTGTATTCTTTGATTTTTAAAAATTTCCTTTTATTCATTGAATGTTCTTTTTTAATCCCATTATAGCTATTTGAATGTCTTCTCTCTTTTTTCCTTGATCCCTTGGTCCAGAAGATCCCTTGGAGAAGGAAACAGCTACCCATTCCAATATTCTTGCCTGGAGAATGCAGGCAAGAGGAGGAGCCCGGGGGACTACAGTCCATCACACACAACTGAGCTACTAACACTCTCACTTTCATTTTCAAACTTATCCAAAATGTGTCTTTTTGTTTGTTCAGTTTTCTCTTTTGAAGAACTAGTTCCTAGATTTCCCAGTTGACTAGTTCTCTGTTATCTACCTCATCAGCCTTTTAAATTTATTCTTTTCTAGATCCATTTGCTTTAGGCTTATTTTGCTATATATTTTTAAATAACTTGAATTTAATGTTCAGTTCATTTATTTTATGCTTTTTATATTAGTGACATTATTAAGGGCATTAATTTGCCTCTGAAAAGTGTGTTGGCACATTCCCATAGTTTTGATTTGCAAAGCCTTTATTTTCATTTTGTTTTTTGTTAATTTTGTTAAGCTTATCAATTTTATTATAATTAAAAAGAATAAACATTTTGTCTTCTATTCCCACTCACAGTTCTGTAGACCTTTCCTCCAACTACTGACAGTAAGCACTGTGGGCCATCCAAGGCAAACCTGATGTTTATTCCCTATTAAACAGTCCATTTTCTACCAATCTCACTCCAGTTTAAAAGTTGTAGAGTCATGGTCCACGTGGCTCTGCTGCAGTAACAATAGTCCTCTGCTTCCATAGCTAGGCCTAGTCACTTTGATTAAACAATTTAGTCCTTCATACCAGGAGGCAGCGAATGAGTATTTGCCATTAAAGGTAGATACAAGTACAATCTCCCAACCCAGGCTCCTCTCTCGTTCTTCCTGTGTCCACCTGCACCTCAATGATCTTTTTATTTCATGAAGCAATGTGTCATTGCCTATGTTCTTCCTCATTCTACCATTTGGCATTCATGGGGGTTTTACTCTCCAAATGAATAATGGAGGAATCTACTGGTGGCTATGGAACTGCGGATGGGGAGTTGTTCCTGGCTGCCTCAGAGAGTGGCTCTCTCACAGTTTCACAAGTGCTACTGCAGGGCTCCTTGGTCCAGTAATGTCTCATGTCTGTGAGATGAAGCCATGCGGGTATTAGTGCTTTCCTGTTTGCTCCACATTATATCCTCTATGTCGTCTCTTTCAAAAGAAACATGTGGCAGCTTCAGAAACTTTTTAATCCCATCCATCACTCAAGTAACTCTTTGTATTGCATTCAGATGAGGGGAAATTATAAATAAGTTCTCTAGGGGTCTCTGCTTGGGCAACTTTATACCTCCCCATAGAATCCATGGACATTTTGATGAAGAACTGAGGAAGAATAAATGAGAACAATTTAACTGTCATGAGGCATCATGATTCTCAAGTTATAGAATCAATAAGTGCATTTATTTAACTTGATAAACCCATGAACTCACTTTACAGTTTTTATATCTATCACCAAAAAAGTTAATGACTATTGATAGATCAAACCTTCAGTTATTTTGTAGTAATGCCTTCCACCACGTGCTCTCACCCAATCAGCACATCCTTCTTGGGGGACATCAAGGAAGTCTCAGGCTTCAAATACCACTGAGGTGGTATATATTTATCACTCATGAACCAATACGAAGTTGCTAGAAATGGGTATATTGTTACTACTAAAATATGTGATATTAACATATTTCCCACAGGGAAATGGGAAAGAAAACATTTCTCTACCCTTCTAGGTTCTTCTGATTGGTGTGAGAATTAAATTGACCTGAGACAGATGAATAGGAGAAAATCAAATTTGATTTCATATATATGAGAACCCCACCTACATGAGAGATTCAAAGACAGAAAGGTAAAATGAGGTCTCTATGCCATACTGAGCCAAGGAATGGGAAAGGGGCCTGGGGCTTCAAAGATAGGAGGGTCATTCACAGGATGATAAGAAGAGCAGATGGTTGGTAATTAGATGCTTACCCTGCCACATAGATGGGACCACTTAGATAAATTTATCTCTAGTAATAGCTCTTTTTCCAGGAAAAATCCCCAATTTAAATTCTTATAGGTAGTTAAGAGAGGGGTAGTGGTTCCTCTTGAATCCACAAGATCTCCATTGCCTTTAGCTCAAAATAATCCACATGCCTAAGTAGCATATCTTGGGGAAGTCTGTTTTGAACCCACATATAGTTCACAAAAGGTCAGTAAAATAATTAAACTCCTGGCCACGAAATCCTAATGTGAAGTGAAGACAAAAAAGGTGGAAAGAGTGTAACCCCCAATAACTGCCGTAAGGGTGAGAGAAGGAGATGACAATTAATTTGAGTCAGTAAAAATTTGTCTTCTGTTATACCAATCAACCACTGAAGTCCTGTAGGTATTCAAGGAGAGAGATGAAAATGAATCAGAGGTGTTCTAATGTTCATTTTCCAATAAAAGGGAGACTTTGCCTGGGCATTGCAGAATCAGTGTAAATTGCATAAAGAAGGGGAGAAAACATATATCTTAGGTAAGGAGCTATAACATTGAAAGAGAAGGAAATGGCAACCCGCTCCAGTATTCTTGCCTGGGGAATCCCACGGACAGAGGAGCCTGGCAGGCTACAGTCCATGGGATTGCAAACAGTCAGACACAACTGAGCAACTTAGCATAACATTGAAAAACACTCCGAAAAGCATGCATAGGCATGGACTCAGTGCACAGCCTTCAGGATACAGATTTTGTGTAAGTTTAAAATTGCTATTAGGAAGCAATTGTTGAATGAATTAAGCAATTAAGCTTAATAATTAATTTAGCAATTATTGAAATAATTTTGGAAAGGGAGTTTGGGATTTCTGATTCAGATGCAGATTTATTGAGACTTGAATTTATTGATAGAGAAAACTCAACAAAGGAATGTCAGGATTTATATTCCAGAGAATTGAAAGAAAATCCTTAACTGTCATGATAAGCTCTAGACTGGAGAAGGAGAATTAAGTGGAGAATCACTTTGCTATACACATGAAAGTGGCACAGCATTGTTAATTATCTATACTCCAATATAAAATAAAGGTTTTTTTAAAGGTATCTAACATGATATGCTAGACATGGAATCATCAGACCTTAATGAAACATTTAAAATTTTATAGAAATTTTCAAATTACACAAAGAGAATTTTAAAAAGTGAAATAAGGAATTTTGTAAATTTGAACTCAAGCCTTTATTTTAGGGAAAAAAGTGTATCTGACATGACTTCATTCATAAATGGTCATTTGTTATGTTAAATCTGAAAGCTTTTTTTTTTTAATTCAGAAGTTATTTTAAAATGTACTCATTGAGTTTGCCTCTATATGTTTTTAATTGTTTTACAAATGGACATGTTTGTGGTTAAATTCATTTCTCCTAAGTCAATTTATGGGGAACAGACATACACTGAAAGCCATGAAACCATCCATATTATTAGTAACACAAGGAAAGTTATTTTGTTTTTTGGTTTCTGTGTTCTTTACTGTGTCAAGTAGATACCCAAAGCAGTGGACTACAGAAAGAATATGGGGGAAAGGAAATAAATAATTAACCTCGGTGAAGCTTAGATGGGTGGAACTTTTAGTCTTACTTGCTAAACAGTCATTGTTATCATTTTATTTGTAGAAACATTGTGAACTCCCATAAGCCAGAGCTAATTTAGATATTGATTCTCTTTGATATGTGTGAATTGTGAGTTATAACAAGAAATATATATTTGGTCTTCCTTCCTGTTTCTGGCTCAAAGTTCCTAAAACCCTTGGGATTTCCTAAGTGATGAAAGGGGTATAGGTGTCTCTGGAAATGTTAATGAGGTGACTTTTGGACCCCACTTAAGGATGTGGACTGGTTGCCTGTGGAGCCAAAAAATGCAATTATAGGTTTGGGATTTAACGGGAAGAGTGAACTACTAGGGAAGCATGGAAGCTCAGTGGCCTTTCTCTATGCTTTGTCCTGTTGTATCTCTTTAATCTACCTGTTCTTGAATTACATTTTTTTGTAATAAACCAGTAATCTAGTGAGTAAAATGTTTCTCTGAGCTTTGTGAATCATTCTAGCAAATTAATTCAACCTGAGGAGGGGGCTGTGGGAACCTCCAATCCGTGGCTGGTTGGCCAAAGGCAGAGGTGATAACCTGGATTTGCAGCTGGTGTCTGAAGTGAATGGGGTGGGACAGTCTTGTAGGACCAAACCCTTAACCTGTGAAATCTGATACTGTCTCCGGGCAAATAGTGTCAGAATCGACTTGAATTCTTGGACACCCAACTGCTGTCTGAGAACTGCTTGGTGATAGTTGTGGGGAAACCATCACCCATGTTGGAATTGGTACCAGAACCAATACAATCCATTAGCTTATTTTTAAATTAGGTGTAAATATTTGCAGGTGAAGACCAGGCTCTTTAATCTGCTGTGAGAAATAACCCTGAACTGAGAAGAAGCAAGAGTGTCCTGTGATGGGCATCGTTGGCTAATCAAGAGTGGGAAGTCTGGACTCTGGCAGCTTGGGAGAGAATTCTGCCCCCATGTACCTTTTGGTCCTGTGATTTAATCTCCCTAAGCTACATTTTCTTCAACTATCAAATAGGAATAAGTCCTTAGGCCTATTTTGTAAGGTTGTTGTCAGAATTAATATCCATATAAATATCCAGATAATCTATATAAATGCCTTGACCAGCACCTGCAATCCTAAACTCAGGAAAACTTCAGACCAATTACAGTGCACTCATAGAGATGCTCTCCTTTTTGTAACATAGTAATAATTTCTCTTATGCAGGTTTTAACTGTAATTCTTACTGTGATTGGCTTTTTTTCAAAAATAAAAATGTTAGCTTCCTTTATCTGCTTTTGAACCTATTTAGCAGCATCAGATAGCTCACAGCAAATTTCTTGCCAGTTATTAATATAATCTTCTGTTTCAGCATCTTCTTCCCTCATAAATTAAAATATTGTTTAAGTCTAAAACAACCAAATGCACAGGCCAAATGGTCAGTTTGTTTTATTAAGGCTCTTTGTAAAGAATGTCTCCTACAGGGTGATAGATGCAGTTTTATTCATTTTTTACTTTGTGCTATATTCTTCTTCTTGCTTTAGAAAGGAAACAGCTGTTATAAGAGTAAAATTTCATCTATTTTGGACACTTTTTTTTTTTTAAATTCTTCTGTAGATCTGTTGGGAAACAAGCCCTTTTAATATCTTGGAAAGATTCTATTGCCTTAAGATAAAGTGAGGCTCTCTGTCCATGGTAGGTGACTAATTCTATTCTACCATCAGTAAACAAACATAGTTTGTTTTTTTTTTTCCTGCTCTCCATCTTCTGTTGATGGACTGACATTCCTGGTAATGGATTTTCCCTATCCTATTTTTTGTTCTGTTAAGAAATGAGTTAAGAATCCATTCAGGAAACTGTAATAATTCTGTTCCTCTGTCTCACCATCAATCTGGCATTACAGTCATGCAGTCTTTATTGTTCCCTTTACCCCCATCACCACCCATTCATGTTCAAATGCTCAAAGAGACTCACTCCAAACCCACCATGGGAAATCCTGCCTCCTTGCCTCAGGATGGAAACACCCCCTGCCAGCCTTGAGGGGCACGGAGATGCTTGCAAGAAGTTGTTTGTTCTGTCGTGATCCTCAGGTATCATCTTGTCTACAACTGTGTTCTTGCAGCCTTTTTTTCTGGTATCCAGCTGCTTGCACCACGTGGTTGCTTGAGGATAATGAAACAACCCTCAGTGAGGAGGCTGAGCATACAGAAACAGCAGCTGAAGAGGGTCTTCCTGTCTGCCTGAAGCCATGACTAGCGGGATGAGCGGCTCGTACTTCTTCATCCTGCTCGGTGGCAGCCACGAGGATTTGCACAAAAAAAGCAAACAAAGCAAAACATCTGCAGGACACTTCTGACACACAAGGATGTGTTTGAACATCGTGGTAGCATTTGGAAATGCCTCTTTCATTTGACAGGATTTGCAAATCACGTTTTTCCCCCTCAGAATAACTTGCAGTGTGGAAATGCTTCCATATGCTCCAAGTTGTTCCCATCATTTTGCTGAAGGAGAAACAGAAAGACGAGCAGTGCAGCCCTGGCTGCGACATGCAGGAAGCACGGAGTGATCGCGGCTGCACGCTGCGAGGCGGCCTCCATCCCTCCCACTCCAAACACGCTGGGTTCTCCAAACTCGCACTCCTTGCTGAGGCCTGCTAGGTAGCTTCTGTCTTTAAAAGATACCTTAGTACAAATTCATTAAGAATTCTGCAAATTATTACTCAATGTTTCTCTGTTCATTTATCAGTGGAAAAAAAAAATTTAGTTCTTGCATATCAAACTGTCAGAAAGGCTCACATTCCAATGGTCTTGTTTTTCCAAAACCTGGCAGAGACAAACCCTTTTTGTATATTTTTGTACCAGAGTCCATTCCACTAATCATTAATAAGGTGATAGCAGCTGCTAGGTCCAGAGTCAATAACGATATCGGTTAAATGCCACCTTCCATTCCGTTCAGAAAATGGCTCTGATCCACTGAAGCAAAAAGGAAGACAGAGTTGTAACATGCCTATAAAAAGCCTTTAAAAATCATGATGTACAAGAGTATAGTAAAGCAGAGATGCAGAAATGAAAGCATGATAGTTAATTCTAGAGACTTCTCTAGTGGTCCTGTGGTTAAGACTCCATGCTTCCACTGCAGGGGGAACAGGTTCAATCCCCGGTCAGGCACTAAGATCCCACATGCTCTGCAGCAATGTGAAAAAATAAATATTCTTTAAAAACTTTTTCTTTTTTTAAAAAAGAACTAATTCTACCCTCAATATTCAGGGTTCCGTATGACATTTCAATGACTGATGGTCATTTACTCACTCTCCATTTCAACAAAATTTATTGAACACCACCTACTATGTGCTAGGCCAGAGATTCCAGATGTGGTCACAGTCCCCTGAACTGAAAAGCTTATATTCCACAAGGAAAATGTTAGAAAAGCAAATAGTAAAATTTTATATGAAAAAAAAAAAATCACCCTACAAGCTAGAGGACAGAGCAGCTGATCCTGCTTGAAGAATCAAGAACAGTTCATGAAGGAAATGATCTCCGAGCTGAGTTTGAAGGTGAGAAGGCATATTTCCTGGTGCCATATTAAAGATAAAGGTTTTGGTCCAAGGGAAGAGCGTAGGTAAAAGTGTATGAGGTAGGTGTTTCCATGGAACATGGAAGAATCCACCTCTTTAGAGCAGAAGGCCACAGGAGAGCTCTGAAGGCAGACCTGACCATAAACATGAGTGTCTGCTACACTAGGAGAAGAAAGAGTGGAGATCGCTATTCAGAAAAATGATATCATTAGGATTTTTATTCTAGAAAAGTGACTACTTTACAAGTAGTAAAGGTAGAAAAAGTAGAATAAAAAGTAATAAAAAAATAATTTAAAAAAGTAATAAAAAGTAGAAAAAGACACAACGTGAAGGATGAAACAGGAGGAAGAGACAGTAGGCAGCTGAGCAAGGAGGAGACTGAGGTAAATCAGACTTAAGTCTCCCAGGGATCAGTATATACCAACCAGATGTGGTATTGATTTTTAAAGAACATGGTAATGCTGGCAGGTAATCTAAACACTTTATTACGGGTCATCAAATTGAACAATGAGAATACCCATATATTTTTGTGTTAAAGGTGAATATCCATTTTCAACATTCAATTCTTTCCCATTGCAATCTAACACAAAGAAGCTATATTTGAAAATAGCTTCTTGTAGTTCTTGAGAATAAAAGGACCTTTGCTGCCAAAAGTTTAGTAGATCCACTTATTGGGAATATTTTATCTTTTCATACTGTGAACTAGCAGTTGGATATTTAGAGCCACACTCTTTTCCCCCAGAAAGTTAGAGATGCGGTTCTTGGATCTGACACTTTACTCTGGAGATTCAATTCATGGATGGGTCATGAAGTATCTCTGTGTTTCCTGGGCAGTTGAAAAGGTTTTCTTTTAGGTTTTGGCTTATCATTGGTTCCTTTTCTGAACGTTGCATCTTTCCCACGTGTTGTGTTTTTTTCACTTTAAGATAGATTATGAAGTCAAGACATTTTTTAAGGGAAAAAGAAAGGAGCAAGTGGACTTTTTACCATTCAACAGAATTTCATGCTTCCTATCTGAAAGGATGTTTTGAAACAAATCAAATTAAGGTCCCTATCACTGAGCAGGTTTGCATTTGAATAATGAGTTGTCTGATGATTGCCTTCAGT
The DNA here is from genome assembly GCF_019320065.1 of Cervus canadensis. NCBI lineage: Eukaryota > Metazoa > Chordata > Mammalia > Artiodactyla > Cervidae > Cervus > Cervus canadensis. Next base: position 75,226,647 of record NC_057388.1, on the reverse strand, counting down.
TATGCTCCAAACAAAACCAAGCCAAAGAAAAACCTTGGCTATAACTTCTGAAACTGAGGTGAACTCGATGGAGAAAAGAAAAGCTCTTCAGATCCTGAGAAGGTATTTTCTCCTTGTTTTTGAGCCAGGTTCCAGCGTTTGTGATGCGATTAAATTCTCTGAAACCTGCTGTGCTATTGAACGGGGCCATTCCCATTGTTGCTGGGCTAGGGGTACCCACGTGAAAAGTGCAACTTGAGGCATCAGAACGATGAGAGATACAGACTTCAAGGGCACGAGAAATTGCTAAATAGTGCTCTTTGTTTCCAAAGCACATGGTTCCTAGATAAGCCATCTCATCGCACCATCCTTTGGGCCTCTCTAGCCTGGCAGAGGAGGGTGAGGAGAGTGATTCAGTGCTCCATCCCTGGAGTGTAGACATTGTGGTTTATCCAGTGTGTGAAGCCACATCCTTGGACTCCCCTTAATGTTAATACCTGCTTACAAGGAACTCCCCAACAGGGGGCTATGTTCTCATGATAAATCTAGGTTAGATGTTGAAAATGATAGCAATTTATATCTTTAATACAATAAAAACCCCATTTAATATAATAAAGACCCCATTTAAATGAGTCTTCCCATTTGAGACAACATTGTACACAGGGCAGTGGTCTGATGAAGCTGATACTCAGCGTGAACTTGTTTTATTTGTCTGCTCTTTGCCCTTCCCAGTTGTGACTCAGAAATAATCAGCAGAAAATCAAACAAGATAGAAAGAAAGCTGTGTGCTGCAATAAAATGGACAAAAAGGGAATGGGCAAGCATTTGGCATCTGGAGAAGAGCTTGCCAGGCTCAAGCCACTGTTTGTGAAGTCCCCCAGGTTAGCGTAATGAGAACACTTTGGACTTAGTCCTCAGCAGATGTGACAGGACTCAACCACACGCTTCTCATTAATGGTCCTGGGAATCCTACACTGAAAACCTCAGCCTTGTGCTGAGTTTTATCCATTGTTTTAGATCCCCCAAAGTCATAAATGGTTGTTATGTAAATGTCATGTTGCTTAATTCCCAATATATCTGTTTTCTCTCCAACCCTTTGTTAGACATAGACATACACAACCAAGTGTCCAGATCTCGCTCCCAAGGAAAGCATACAACCAGTGTGGAAGGAGAGATGAGGGTTAGTATCTATTTACCTCCCCTGTGCTTAGGGAGTGAGAAAGGCAAGTGGTGCCATCAGCCCTGAAGCGTGCTTCAGAGTTTGGCATGCTTTCTGTACTTTCCTTATGAAGGTCTGCTCAGAATTGCCTTTATAATCAAATCACCACGCAAATGGCAGAAAAAGAAATAAAAACAAAATCGCAGCACTCTTTCAATAAAACGTACCCAGAGAAATGAGCATGCCATTGCTAAACAAAGATGTCAAAGGAACAATGAAAGATGAACTGTGCCTCCGGCGAGTTATCCATTTCTTAAATTCAATTTGGCCAAAAACCAGCTAAGTATGGACCACTGTCTCCTGACCATAGCCCAGACATGTGTCTCAGCAGCCAATCCATCTTCTTCCTACTGCTCCATGTGTGCAAAACGGTGTTGCTGTGAAGAGGCAGTCACACATCCTGGAAGTGTCAGTTGAGAAGCCTGGGAACCCAGACACTTGTTGATGGGGGATAAATGAGCACTTTGGGTACAGATTTCTACTTTCTTTAAAGAGTCTAAACTTTATCTTAGTTGTTGGAAGTGGTGGGTTTGGGGAAGGACGTGAAAAATCTGCCCTCTCTCCTGCAAATAAATAAAACAATAAACCAACAAGAGTTTGTCCCTTGTCACTGAATGCCCAAGCTGGAAGGAATCCTAAAGCTCACGGAGATGGGAAACAGGATTCCAGGATGAGGAGTAACCTATAAGAAGTTGTACAGTGTTCAGGGCAGGGGCAGAAATGGAACCTTGTTCTCTTGGTTCCTACTGCAGTATTCTTTCCAATAACCTAGACACACAAAAAATTTTTTAATTTCAATTTTAATTCATTTATCCACAATCAGTCAGTTGAATTTTCAGGTTCAGATAAAGCTACTTTGGTCCAACTATGATTTTATTTTATTTTTTCATCAGTAAAAGGTTGACGTCAGAAATAATCTTTTGGATTTTTTTTCCCCTTTGATTTTTATTTTTTTAAGAACAAAATTTAACCCTTACAAAATGAAATAATAGTGGTAAAATTTTCATAGTGAATATGCTTCCAGTTGTCAAAAAGTTTGAATAATTTTTGAAAGAAATTGAATTCTATTACACTGAAATAATTTAAATTTCCTGCAATGTGAATTTTTGCAGAATATTACCTGCATTGGATTGTGGAAAGTAGTACTTATATTTGAAAGCCAAGGCTCTGGAGTCAGGTCACCTTGGGTTCAAGCCTCTCTTGTAGTTTTTAATATGTGATCTCAATTGAGTTATCTAATGGCTTGGAGTTTCTGTGGTTTTCTGGTTTCCCAGATGGCTCAGATGGTAAAGAATCTGCCTACAATGCAGGAGACCCAGGCTGATCCCTGGGTTAGGGAAGATGCCTTGGAGAAGGGAATGGTTACCCACTCCAGTATTCTTGTCTGGAGAGTTCCATTGACAAAGAAGCGTGGCTACAGTCCATGGGGGTGTTGCAAAAAGTCAGACACAACTGAGTGACTAACACTTTCAATTTTCACTTTCTGTGGTTTTTACTGTAAAATGACAATGTTAATACTACCTGACTCTCAGGCTATTATGAAGAATAATTGGGAAGACATAAATAAAAGGCCCAGGAAAATCCAGGGTATTTAGGTATTCAATAAATGTTGGTGACTTTCCATTATTGGTAGAAATGACCTATGTAATTAGCTTGCAAAAAAAGGCAAGATTTATCAGAAAAGGTTTTTAGCTATAATCAATTTATCATATATTAGCTACTCTCATGCACTCCTATACTCAGACACACACACACAGGAGCACACACACACCCACACACACATACCCCTCACCTTCAGAATGAACAGGGTTTTCCCCCAGGTCTTCAAGTAGCTACTAAAACAACCCTCATCTCAGGAACAGGGCAAGGACAAGAGAGAGAAGACCAGCATAGTTCAACCTGAGGCCTTTTCCCTCTGCTGTTTTATATTTTCCTACATGCCATCCAAGAGATGAATAATCACCTTTCTTTCATTAGCTAAAAGTAGAGAATTGTCATTACTGTTGTAGAAATGATATAACAGACAGCACTGGAGTGACCTTTGGAAGGTTTTCAGACAGGAAAGCACAAATAGCACCTATCACAGTGCCTTGTAGTGGTTAATATTAATCAATCCATATTGGCTTTTTGTGCTTTTAGGTTAGTTTCAGCCAAGTTATTGCTCTATCTTCCCGCCAGATTCCAAACGCCATTCGCAAGGTGGTGTTCAAATGCTAGGAATGGGAGGCATTGTATTGCCTGATAAAGAATCTTACTGGTTTCCCACAATCTCTCTTGTTCTTTCAAATCTCACCCTCTGCAAGCCTGGATCAGTCCCTTTGATAACAACTCAGCAGCCAAAGACACTAGTCCAGTCATCGAGGGATGACTTGTCCCAGGATTTGGACACTTTCACTCCCCAACATAGCACTTTCTTTTTCTTTTCGTCTTTCTTTCTTTGGTATAGCCTGCTGCTGCTGCTAAGTCGCTTCAGTCGTGTCCGACTCTGTGCGACCCCATAGACGGCAGCCCACCAGGTTCCCCCGTCCCTGGGATTCTCCAAGCAAGAACACTAGAGTGGGTTGCCATTTCCTTCTCCAGTGCATGAAAGTGAAAGGTGAAAATGAAGTCGCTCAGTTGTGTCTGGCTCTTCACAACCCCATGGGCTGCAGCCTATCAGGCTCCTCCGTCCATGGGATTTTCCAGGCAAGAGTACTGGAGTGGGTTGCCATTGCCTTCTCCGTTGGAATAGCCTATCCTCCTAGAATTCCCATGGCTTCATTTGTTGCGCACTCTCTGATTCAATGGGAGCAAACATTTCTCTGAGTTGCTGAATTTTTCATCATTGCTATTATTTGTCCTTGACTTCCTTTATAAATTATGTCCAATTAATGAAAATAATTATAAATCCCAAAGCCACTCCAAAAGCATACACATTTGGTAGATTCAGCAGAAGAAAGAAACACTATGATTTTACCATTCTGAACATCACATACGTTGCTTCTTCTTTTGTCTTCAGTCTTATCAAAATATGGCTAAAATTTTCTTTTTTCTTATTATATATCTCTTCACTCATCTAGTTAATTCTATCTGCTTATCTCCATATTTTAAAAAACTTCAGTGTATACCTCCTCATCGCATAAAATAATATACTCAAACTGGATTATAAACACAAATGTAAAACACAAAACCATAAAACTTATAGACAAAAACATAGGAGAAAATCTCTATGACCTTGAGTTACACAAAGATTCCTTAGATACAGTAGCCAAATCACTATTCATGAAAGAACAAAGTGACAAGTTAGATTTCATCAAAATTAAAAATTTTTGCTCTGCTAAAGACACCATTAAGCAAGTGAAAAGGTAAGCCACAGTGTAGGAGAACATATTTTTACAAATCGTTTATCTGATAAAGGACTTACATCCAGAATATATTTAAAAAATTTTTCAAAACTCACTGCTGAGGAAACAAATAATCCCCCTCCAAAAAATAAGCAAAAATTTTCAGTAGACATTTCACCAAGGAAGATATGCGGGTGCGAATAAACACATAAAAATCCTCAAAATAATTAATCCTTAAAGAAATGAAAATAAAATAAAAAACTATTATTTTAAAATTGATTATACTAAAGTATGAAGATATGGAGCAACTGGAACTTTCATATTCTACAGAAGGTAATGTAAAATGGTACAACCACATTGGCAAACAGTTCAGCAATTTCTTTAAAAAAAAGTTAAACCTAAACCCACCATATGAGCAAGCTATTCCATTCTTAGATATTTACCCAAGAGAAATGAAGCTCTTGTACCTGAATGCTTATGGACGCTTTCTTTGAAACAGAACAAACTTGGAAACCCAAATGTTAATTAACAAATGAATGGAAAAATAAAGTGTGATCTATCCATACGAGGGAAGACTTGGCACTACAAAGCAATGAATTACACACAACAGCAAGAAGGAATCTGAGAATAATTATATCCAGTGAAAGATGCCATACTAAAAAAAACATAGGCTATGCCATATAATTCCAATTCTATACAGTTCTAGAAAATGCAAACTAATCCATAGTGATGGAAACCAGATCAGTAGCCTGGGGGAAGAGGTGATGAGAAAGGGCAGGAAGAAGAGATTCTAAAGAAGCGTGAGACATCTGTAGAGGAGGGCTTGATTGATATGTCCATTTTCTTGTTAGTAGTGAAGTTTTCATGGGTATATACAAATGCGCAGACTTCCCATATGTGTGCCTATTTGGTTGCTCAGTCGTGTCCAGCTCTTCGCACTCCTCTGTCCATGGGATTTCCCAGGCAAAAATACTGGAGTGGGTTTGCCATTTGCTTCTCCAGGGGCTCTTTCTGACCCAGGGATCAAACACACATCCACAGCGTTTTCTGCATTGCAGGTGGATTCTTTACGCGCTGAACCATTGGGGAAGCCCGAAAACTTCCCATAGTCATACTTTAAATGTGAGTCTTTGTATGTCAGTTACTCCATCATAAAGTTGTTGAAGATAAAAATAAGGCAAAAATATTCTATCAGTTTAGAATGCGAACACAATAGAAGGATGTGTGTGGAAATCTTAGCTAAAAGCAGGTGCCTGTCCCTGCCATTTAGTGAGCCATTAATGACTCTTAAATAAATGACAATCAGAGAAAGTAGGAGTCTTGTCCCTCAGACCTTCAGCGGGATCCTCTAACTTCAAGTCCGGGGACTGATTATCACTCTAAAAAATTGTTTAGAAATGGTGGCTAAATTATGAAGCTGTAAAGTATGCTCTTTTCTCCCACTGTTCCTTGTGTCTCACCCTTTGGCTTAAGCCCATGCTCTTTTCTGGGGATTGCACTAACACTTTCTCTCTGCTGGAGTTTCTTTCATCACTTTTCCAGCCCTGGATTGGCTATCAGTACATCAGTCCATATCAGGTTAACGAGCAAAGAGCCTCCCCATTTGCTCCCCAGTGCTTGCTGGCCTTCCTTATCTTTAAAAGCCCTTTAAACTTCATGTAGACACACAATCCTAAGGCTAGAGGGAAACATTTTGGATTAAAGAATCCAGCACAGTTTGTAAACACTTGCTTTATATAGTCCCTGGTATTATGTGTGGGGTACAAGTTACTTTATCCTATAAAAAGGATGCACAATACCCCCTGAGATTAGCTTTAAAATTTCATCAGTTTCACTCTAATAGAATTTGTAGCCTACTGTTTCATCAAAATTATATATATCTTAATTATGTTGAATTGATTCATGGTGCTTTCCAGGTGTACTAGATCCTTCTATTTTTCTGTATGTTCATTCTGTTAATTTTTGAGAGTTTGATATGGAAACTCCAACTAAAGATCTTCATTTATCTACTTAAAAATAATTGTAATATATAGCATAACTATAATAACTATATGTAACTTTGCTCTGTATTTTTCAAGCCTCTTGTAAATGTATTATCATACTTTCATAATTTAAAAAAGAATGAGAGGAAGGAAAAGTTCATCAGTTTCTCAGTTTTTCTTTTTTTTTTTTTTTAAAATACAACAAACATTTCTCTGGGGTGAATTTTACCCTGTTGACTCAGAAAAGTACATTTTCTTCTTTTCATGTGATTGTTGCTCTCCTTATCATCTTCTCGGCTGAGATATATTTTACAATGAAAACCTTTTCTATGATGGTGAAAGAAAAAATGATACTCTGAATGATACGTAAGTATTAAGATGACTATCAAAAGGTGCGAAAACATTTTTTTTTTCCTCTTCTGGGAACAAAGCAGTCAGCAGCCTGTGTCATTGCTTCTCTAGTGGATTAATGTGTGTTGTGCAATTTAAGAGGGACACAGGGACTTTGGAATCAGAGCAGAGATCAGGTTGTCCCTCACACGTACCAGCAGTGCTACAGGCTCGAGATTAGAATGCTCTCCAAGCTGAGCAGCAGGAAGAACTTGGCTTCTGGGGACCCGAGACCCCATCCTGGGCGCGACCTGTGTGGTTCAAGAGAGCGAATGGGCCCGTGGTGAAGCAGAGAAATCTCTGACTTGAGCCTCATTCACCAGCAAGATGCTTTCAGTACTGAAATGGATCATCCATAGACTGACTGATAACATTGGCCTTTCACATCAAAACAGCACGTGGGAACTAATTGTATAGCACTTAGGAGAGACTTCAACTGCAACTCTTTCTTTGATTGGTGCTTGACGCAATCAGAAATGCATTCTTTTTTACACTGGCAATCTATCCGAATGGGTAGTAATCAAAAGTTACAATGAAGATAGCCATTTTTCACTTACTAAAGCTTTGGAAGGGAGTCTCTAGAGAATTCAATAAACCCGCTTCTGACACTTAGCTGCAGTCCTGTGTGTGGGTCTCAGACTTTGCTGTGTGCAGAGTTCCAGAGACCTATGGCTTTACACTGAGTCTTTCTTTGAAAACAGTAGGATTTGGGCTTTGCTCCAGATATATGCAAGTATTTATTATTAGTTCTCGTAATCATAATCACTATAAACATTAATGCATTTTAACAATCTGGCAGCGGGTGTCTTAAATCCCTGGGAATCTTAGTTAAATCCCAAAGAAAACTTTGTAACAGTTGTCTGGGGGCATTAAGGGTAGCTTTTGCAACAGGGAAAAGACCAGTTTTTCAATTTTCAGAAAAGCTTCACTGATGGCTCAGGATCGAACTAGCATTTTGGTTCCCTTGGCCTTTGGAATGTTGCATCATATGAGCACACAAAGAAGATGTAATTGGGGCACCTATAATCCAAATACCTCCCGGAAGGATTTTTGATGAAGGGTCATAACCTGGAAAAAAGGCCTGTGATTGCACCAGAGTCGTTGTGTTTGAGTTTATGGCAGGGTCTGCCAAGCTCACAGGCCATTTGAATTTCATGGATTCATAGTATCGGGCCTTCACTGACTTTGCTATCGGAGGTCATTTTCTCTTGGTTCCATCAACTTCCTGTTGACAAAAAATAAAGCCCCAAAGGCTTCTTGGACCTTAACAGCTCTTACAAAATGAATTATGATGATTTAAGTATGAATGATTCAGAAACATATGGACTAAATTTCCTTCCACATACATGTGGATTCAAACAGTAAAGGGGGAAATGCTTTGGAAACCTATGTTTGGAGTTTTATCCAGTCTTACGTATTTGAACTGTAGTTTTAAATTCACTGGGAAGGAAGAGTAGGCTTGAAACCAGCAGACAGGGACAAGCAGCTTCCATTACATCTGGAGACACTGTATTATGACCATTACCAACCACCACTTAGAACTGACTGTTTTTCTCCACGAGACAGACTTCTCAAGGACAAGGAGTCTTAACTTTTTGTCTTGGACTTCCTAGAACACAATACAGTGCTTACTGCCTATTAGGAGAGGGAAAAAAAAAGTCCTTGTGGTATGGAGGAGTGTATCCAAGGAAGAATTAATTAATCAACTTGCACTCACTTAGCTTGGCATTTCCCTGTCTGAGCTTTGCTGCAGGTTGGTTCCATCTCAGGAAGCTGTAGGTGGTCAAAGGCACCAGCTCCTCAGGGACCGTCCCACAGGGTTTCAAAACTTTCAACAAACCACACTTAGGATTGAGTTCCCAGTAGATGACTCTCACTCTGTTTTTTGGTTGTCAATTGTCAGAGACTATTTCCTCCCCCGCCCAAAACGCTGGGTTTGGTAAAACTCAGAACATGTTTTCCCAAGAACACCCGTCCCACAATCTAAACCCATGTATATTTTAGGGGAAATTTAATCCCTGTGCTCCTCAGTTCATTCGCAGAGATCATCCCAGACCTTCAACGTGCTTTTCAGTAAGAGCTCTTGAAAGATTTTTGTGTAAATATTGTTTGTCACATAACCATAAAGCTGCCTTTCTCCAGTCATATCTGGGGCAGACTATGCTGATTGCCGACCCAACAGTCTACATTCTTTCTTCCTCACTGATTCTCAGTTCTATTCTGATACTGGGAAGCCATCTGTTCCGGGGATCTCCTTCTCAGGCTGGGCAGGAGTGGAGGTGGAGTGAGGAGTTGGTATTTATTAGGCTAAACAATGATGTCAGTATCTTTCCTCTTACTAGTAACTAGTGTGTTTTACTGGACAGACTTCTAGTAACATTGTCTTTGCTCTTCAACAGTGACCTGGTGCAGATGCTGGGCTCTCTCTGCCTTTGGATTCTGTCTAAGAGAATGTAGTTTGAATTCATCATATGTCATGACAAATTGAATATTCTATTGATCACTTCCAAATGCATTCCAACTGCATAATACAATATCTAAATTGTGATTTTAGAATTTCTGGATTGGTAGAAAAAACTTGAGAACCCACTTGATATGAAACTGTTTGCTCTGTGGCAAACTTGGGTTTTTACCTTTTCATAACAGCCTTGTGAGATTTCTTGGGAATTAAACAGTACTCTTATATAATATAAACAATAGAAAACTGTGTGTGTGTTAACACTTTCCTCAACTGCATGTGTTGAATTGCCATTTTAATTCTTTTTAACAAAGAAAAACTGTGAAATAGTGTAACAAAGAAAACCAAAAGTACCAAATTACTTGAACCTACATCTCTACCCTTTCCTGAACTTGAATCTGATTGCTATAATTCATAAACAAGTAACTGGTGAAATAAGTTGAAATGTCTAGAGTATATTAAATTCCTAAAAATGATAAAAAGTAACATAGTTGAATCTCTCCCACCTTCTACTCCTTGCCTTTAAACTGCCTTTCCAGATGCTCTAATTTTACAAGTTTGCCTGTATTTGCTTGTTGACCCTCAGTTAAGACCGGTTCATTTGAAATAGTGCTACAGATTTGCAGAAAACAAAAATCAAAATGTACTTAATTGAGTTTTATCTTCCCCCAGTTAAATTAGCAACTGCACTAGACACGCATCTAGTTTGATTGTTTTCTGCAACGCACTAGGCACTGGGAATTATTGATAGTGATCAATACAAACAGACTAGGGTTTCCGGTTTTCAAATGTAAAACCCTAGGAGTGAGGATTTCAAAGGTAAAATCCTAGTTAATTCTCAATTTTAAATGGTAGAAGGACCAACGGAAATGAACTCATCCCTGATTTTCAAAGTGTGCTTTAGGTTTTAATTGTTCTCCCCTTGGGATCAATTTTATTTGTGATGCAAAGTTTGCAAAAGGAAGGCCACTAGACATTAAGCAAAAAAAAAAATCAGAAAAAACACAGAACTGGGATTCCTTTTAAATCATGAAGCAAGGAGTCCTTGAAGAGCAGGATTTGATTAGGTAACAAAGAGGTACAGGGAACAGCATCAGGCAAGGTTGAACAGCATGAAGAAAGCCACTTAGGCAAAAGCATTCTGACCCATGAACATTGGATTAATCCACTGTCTGGTTGAGTTGACACTGGGGAATAGTAAAAATTGAGAGATCAGACTAGATGACTCAATTCTGAATCATGTTAATCTTGAGGATTGCTATAATTTGAATTATCATTTGCTTGAGAATTACCTGGAAGTCTTGATAGAGAACAGAGTGCATTTCTAGGAAACCCCCTGGTAAGGCCTATTGTTACTGGTCCAAGGACACATTGAGTGGCTTAAGTTAGACCTTTGTTGCAGAATCTTGTCAGGAGTTTGGAATGCTCTTGAATTAACAGGGACAGTGGAAAGGGGGGAAAAAAGATGAGAAGATCAGAGAATGTAAATCTCAGTATTACCCCCCAAAATGATAACAGTTTGTTTTACTAAATTAGCAGTTTGTTACATGTTGTTGGAATGCGTCTATGTAACATGTTATGTAGTTAAAGACATATAGTCCTGGGGTTGAATCCTGTCTCTGCCATTTCCAGTATAGTGTTTCTCATTTTTCTAATCTACTGATGATAACAATTTTATCATTATTTGACTGATGAGATGAATATATCGATTTTCATGTCCACCAGGCACCCACCAAATAGCGCTGGTATTGTTCTCGTTATGTTATTGTGATTTACTAATCCTATAAATCACATGAAAAGAATTTCTAAATATCCCCAAGGAGAGTGGGTATCTGCATTTCTCAAGATATTTATTTCCCATAGAAAACAAATTAGCCTCTGCTTACTGTCTTGAGGAAAACATTAGGTGATGATATCAAACAGGATTTCCTTGTAATTGGAAACATCTAATTACTACCATGTGTAGGTGTGATGAGGTGAAAACAAACCATTTATGTATCTGAACCACTAGTGAATAGTCAGGGGGTGTAACATCTAATCCCCATCAGTTAATACAGGGCATAAAACTTCCAAGCGTTGAAGCTTTTAGTCAGTCAGTAATGAAAGCCCCACTGCTGGCAAGAGAAATCAATGTGCTTTCACACTCATGCAAATGAGTTATTTAATTCTATTTTTTCCTTCTTTAAAAACTATATTCTTTTTCATACATCTCCTTAATCCCGTGCACACCTGCCCTTCACAGCACACCTCCCAACCACACATAGGTTCCCTTGTACGGTGAAGAAACCAAATCCCAGAACTGGAAGGTTCCATGGGAATTATGATTACAGTGACTTCACAAATGAGAAGATGGAGGAATTGAGATTTTTTTTTAAAAAAATTGAAGTATAATCACTTTACATTGTTGTGTTAGTTTCTGCTATACAACTATGTGAATCAGCTACATGTATACATATGTCCCCTCGCTCTTGAGCTTCCCTCCCAAGCGCCACCCTCATCCCACCCCTCCAGGTCATCACAGAGCACTAAGCTGTGTTATAGAGCAGCTTCCTGCTAGGCTAGCTGTCCGTTTTACACATGGCAGGGATAAATGTCAATGCTACTGTCTCCATTTGTCTCATGCTCTCCTTCCCCGCTCACGTCCACAAGTCCATTCTTTATGCCTGCATCTCTATTCATGATCTGCAAATAGGTTCATCAGTGCAAGGAGGAATTTAGACTTAAAGAATTTTTCCAGCTCCCACAGCGAGTTACCAGTGTTTTCAATTTTCCAAGGTAAGAAATCTAGGGAAGGCTATAAGAAAGGAAGGTACATCATGTCAACTGATTCCTCTTAAGGAAACAGATCGTCTGGTGTGAAGTTTTGGTCACATGATCAAGCAGATGCTATGGGGCAATGGTTAGGGATAGGAATTCCAGCTGAAGGTACAGATTCAAATCCAGCTCTACTTCCTGGTGGTCATATAATCCAAGGCTAGTTACTTAATCCTTGGACCCCAGTTACCTCATCTGTAAAATGGGATTAATAATAATAATAATAGTCCCACTGTAGAAGGGTGTTGCTCCAATTAAATTGGCTGGTAGATACAGAGTGCTTGGAGTAATACCAGGGCCATCACAGTTTTTCTTTCTGAATTTGGACTCTCCTTGGGTTTAAGCACACTGAAGACCCTTCTTCATTGTGATCTGGCCATCATTGCAGTGATTCTTGTTCATTTTGTTCCAATAAGCAGTTGAAATAACGAAGATCACCACATGATGGATGTCCATGGAGCCTTCTTCCAATGACCAGAAAATCAAAATGCAACCATAATGTAAATAACAGGCAAACTTTTCACTGGGAAACATTTGGCAGAGTCCAGAACTTTAAAAGGCAAATATTATATTTAAGGAAATGGTTTGAAGTGAAAATGTTTTTAGATACTATCAACAAAACCAACTTGTATAATCCCACTTGCCTGCTTCATTATATTCCTATTGTTAGTCCTACATCAAAAGCTAGATCTGATCTAGATTTAAAAAAAAAAAAAAAAAGTGTTTCCCAAGTCTGCTTTCCATTATCCCCAGCAAAATCTGTTTCAATATTCAAAACTCATGAAAACAGTGAAAAAGGAAAATGTCAGCATAATTCACTCTAGCTAAAAGTGCTTGAGGAGTTTGTGGCAAATCCTTGCTGAGAAAATCGCACAGGCACCCCCGCTCCTCTCTTTTGCATTTTTAACCACCTGAAAAGTATCCTGCACTTAACTTTGGAACCCTTCCTGGACTGGGCACCTTTCCACCTAGAAGGGAGATTTCCAAAGCTGAGTTCACCAGCGACTCCCCTCTCACTCAAGAAATCTGCCATGTTGTTCTAGGTGGGGAGGGAAAAGCAAGACGTTTGACTTGATAACTATGAAAGCTGGCGATCAAAAGGCTGCATGATTATTCACAAATACTTTCTTCTTCATAAGTTTCTACCATCTGGCATTCAGTAAAGTAGGATGAAAACTGTTTTTAGAGCAGAAATTGAATAATTAGAGGAAAAAAACTTCCTCCCCCACCCCAAGATCAGCAGAACATCCTCCAAAGGATTAAACTAATTCTCATGCCAAGGGTGCTCTGCTTTGGTTTCAGATCAGTCTCAGATACTAGTTCTTAAATCAGATTTTTAACTGTTGTTCAATAAAGTCCAAAGACTCTGGGAAAATACAAGCAAAGACTCTTTAACTGTTTTGTTTTCTAAACCCCAAAAGGACAGCTGCCCAGGGATGGAGTTCTGTCTTGCAAGGTTATCTCCTTTTTCATCTAAGCAAGACCTAGCATGTTGGAACCCAGCAATTTGGGGAAAGACTTGGAGGCAGATAATTCTGTTGTTTCTTTCAGAAGCCAGGGACCTAATGCCTCTCAGGCAGGAAGACCATTTTTAGACTTCACTTAATAACTGATTTTTTTCAGCCTTAAGGGTAAATTTCCCTGCCCCATTATATACAGCTGCTGGAAAAGAGGCACTCACTTCTTTATTCACTGTCTCTGAGTGAAACAAACATGGTCTCTACTCCATGATGTTTCTAACCTATTAGGAAAACAGATAATAATCCCAAATAACCAAAAATATTTTAAAATTATAAATATGATAAAAGCTGCCAAAAAACAGTACAGCATAGTGCAAGAATTTTAAGCAACGTGATTTAATTTAGAAGATGTGGCAGAGGAGCATCGAAAAAAATGTTTATTTCTATCCTCCCCCTTCTAAATCATTAGTTACAAAACATCTTATGATGAATCCACCAGTTTTTCAGAAATGCTATAGAATATTCACAAATGTGTATTGCTGGTGTGTAGACCTCAAAACAGGGAGTTTGCTAAACAAATATCACTCATTCAACAAATATTTTGAATATCTCCTGCTTGCCAGGAATTATTCTAGATATTAGGAATGAAACCACCACCAAAATAGGCAAAAGTCCTTACGTGCCATGGAGCTTACATTCAGGGAGGGGAGAGAGAAAAAATGAACAAGACTAAGAAATAAAATGTAAAGTATTTCAGAAGGTGAAACATACTAGGGAGAAGAACAAAGCAGGAAGAGAGAGCAGGACCTGAGTGCATGATGGGAGTGCAGAATGTGGCTACTTTAGAAAATTCTCACTCAGGAATACCTCACTCAGTATGTGTGTTTTTTTTTTTTTTAATTTTTAAATTAAAATTAAAAAACAGTATTTGTCTATTTTTTAAAAGAAGTGTAATTGATTTGAAATGTTGAGTTAGTTTCAGGCATACAGCAAAGTGATTCAGTTCATATATATATATATGCCAAGCTCCTTTATCCATGAGATTTCCAAGGCAAGAATACTGGAGTGGGTTGCCATTTCCATCTCCCAAGGATCTTCCTGACCCAGGGATCAAAACTGCATTGCAGGCAGATTCTTTACCAGCCTATATATTAATATATATATGTGTATGTGTATGTATATGTAGTCAGATTTTTATGTATATGCTTTTCCAGATTCTTTTCCATTATAGGTTATTTTATAAGATACTGAGTATAGTTCCCTGTGCTATACAGTAGATCCTTATTGGCTATCTATTTTATATATGGTAGTGTGTATATCTGTTAAATAAAAAGCTGAAAACCATAAGGCAAACCTTGTTTGCATCTGGGACTAGAGCACCTAGTAAGGCTGGAGATTTGGCAGAAGCCAAGTCAGAGAAGGCCTGCTGGATCACCGTCACATTTTTAGATCTATTGGGAAAGACATAACTAGACTTTCACTTTCAAAAGATTGCCCTGGCTGTTGTGCAGGGAATGAATAGGCCAGTGACAGAAGAAAACAGAGAGCGACCAATAGAGAAAGCTCTAGAAATATTATAGATGAGATAAGGCAATAACTTGGGCTAAGTTGTAGCAGTAGAGGCATGCAGAGGAGAATGAGTTTGAGATGATTTAGAGGGAGAATCCATTGGAAGGGGTCACTATGCTGATGTTGGGGGATGGGATGCTGGGTCCAGTCTGGTGCCAAGATGGCTCTGCTTGGCCTGTGTCTTGGGTCACTTGGTATAGTACTTGCAGTTGGCCAAGGTATATATTTTTACACTTTAGCTGAAAGTTATTGCAAGTGGTTTTCAGCCAGGTACTTAACTCCACAGGGAGCCTAGCCTGGCTGTAATGGGAAGGTTTATAGGCATGCCTTTTGAAAGGTTAAACGCAAAGAGAGTCTCTGGACAGACCCTGCCTCGCACAGGTCCTGAGATGTTCACAACGTGTGAGACAGTTGTATCTAGAATCTCTGGCTCAGTTGGATGAGGGAGGAGGTACAAATGTACATGCACGGGAGTCTGCCAATGGTTTATTGGAATTAAAAAAAAAGAAAAGACTCAACTTCCTCCTGCTCCAACTGGAACTGTTCATGCCGAGGTTTCTTCCTGCACTTTCAAAAATGTGTTAGTAAGGCTCACAGCAACTAAAAGTAAGGTTTAAGCCTCTTGGTTTGGATAAAGCCTTTGTAATGCTAGAAGCCCAAAGAATTGCTCTAGCCTATATAACCTGTGATTGCATATCCAAAGAGGTCACTTCTCTCTGGACAGTGGCGCTTCAGACAAAGATACAGCTTATGTTTTCAAGCTCTGTTGGCAAGATTCTTGCTTAGCTCCCAAGGGAAAAGGCATACATGATCTGAGGTGGTACAGTGTGAGGCATGTGGGCCCACTGCTGCCCAACTGAAATAATCCAGCAACACATGAAGAAATCAACCACTTGATTCTACAGGGTTGATCAATAAGAACTAACTGCTCTTAGGTAGACTGAGAACCTTTGCTGGTAGGTTTGATCAAACAGCTGAAATCGAAGGCAAAGATTTATCATTATGTCATAAGCACCACTTAAGATCAATTCCATTGAAATCAAAAGGATAGAATGAATACACTGCGACATGTTTATAAGATGGGAAAGAAGACTTCTGTTAAAAATAATTAAAAAGTAAAAAATAGTGACCTGGAGAAAAAAATCAGGTTAGCATCTAGGGTACTGGCCCATCTTAAGTAAAATCACACAATATATGCACAAAGAGAGAGAGACAGAGAGACAGAGAGACAGAGAAAGATAAAAATGCAAAGAGAAAGAAAGAAAGGATGAGAGACAGAGAAAGACAGAGACACAAAGAAAGAAATGACTAGAAGACTATATACCCAAGTAATCATTTCTTTCTGTTTTGAAGAATTCAGGTGAATTTTCTTTTCAGTAATTTATATTTTTCTGAAGTTTTCCCATCAAACTCTATTACCTTATAATAAGTAGCTATGTAAAATTATCTCAAAGGATCAGGCCATTATTTAAGACTGCAAAGTAAAATGGAAGCTATGACTCGGCTCATTCAAGATTCAGACCCTAAGTACAAAATGTCTTTACTACTCTTTTGTCAATAAAACATTGACACGGTCCATTAGTTACTGTTTTCTTTCTGTCCATGTGGTCCACCACTGAAAAAACTTAAACCTGTTCTGTCAGAAGAGAAACCTATTGCTCTCTCAGGGCCAATTTTCTGAGAACTTGTCCAGAAATTATTAGTTTTCATTTAAAATCAGGGGGGGAAGTTTGCTGAAATCATAAAGCCCTGAAGATCAAGAAGAATGTCTCAAGTGGGCCATCTCTGAAATGGGAGGGTTCACACAGACACATCCCAGCCACACATAAGCAAGTTCTGTGCCCTTGCTGGGAACAGACTACCAAGAGGGAAACCATGGTCCCTATGCTAAAAGAGGCCATTTGGAAGTGGCAAGATCCCACTTAATACTCTTTCTAACCCTAAAATAGGTTTGCATCTAGATTATAAGGCATCAGACCATAGAATCAAAGAGGGGATAATAAAACTGGTCTAATTAGATCTGGTTTTAAAGATGAGAAAAACCTAGTGAAGTTAGGTCCCTTTCCTATTATTCCAATACTACCAAGTGGTAGCAGAAGCAAAGTCAGTTGTATATATTGTCTATTTTAAAATGGATGGAACTTTGCATACCGCCAACATTCTTATAAAGAGAGCATTCAAGGGAATAAAAGTTCCCAAAGTTAATAAACGAATGGAATGCAAGAAGAAGATGGTTTAAATATGGTTTTAAAAGAGAACAAAAGATTAGAATGAGCCAGAGAATTCTCCTCTGGCTGTCTGTGGTGGGAAATTTTTCACTTCTCTTGGGAAGATTTGTGACCACGTCAGAATACACAATACACATTGTGATTACCTGAAGTTTATGTATGAGTAGGGTACTATTTATGATGGAAAATCCAATGTTTCTCAAAGTCTCTTTTTCTAATCATTTAATCCATAATCACTGGATATAGGTCAGAACATTATTGATTCTTGGGACCCACTCAGGACTTATTGAATGAGAATCTTTAGGAGTTGTTTTTGAGTGTCTGGAATTTCCACCAGTGCCTTGGGTGATCTTCACAAGTGTAGAGCTTGAGAAATAGTGATGTAATCTTCATATAATGCTTGATTCTTCTCATTTTACTTATTCATGTGCAAAAATAGTGATTTGGGTTTCCTGAAGATGAAATGATTTGAATCCTTGCATTCTACTCATTTGTCATCACCATATTTATTCCTGAACAGGGGCTGTCACGGATTGAATCTTCTAGGCAGATGCTAGACCTTGAATTCCCAGCCAAGGCTATTGCCAGAGCTCACATTACACTTCCATATTTGTTTTCTGACTTAGAGCTGTCTACCAACTTCGAAACTTTGACTCTTTTCCCACCAGGCAGCCAAGTGCCAAAGCCATTGCGATTTCTTCACCTCTATTGCTTCCTTTCCATTCTCACTGTCACTCACCTCATTCAAACATTCAATCTTCCCATCTAAACAATGAATTGCCTGCCACCGGGGTACCTTACTCCATCTCTTTTCCAATGATGATACTTCCCAGGTTAGTCTTTCCAAAGGCCGCTCCAATCCTGTTTTTTTTCCTTTCTCATAAGCTTAGGGTAGCTCATTCCTATAAGAGCAGCCCACTGAATTAAGACTACAACCACTGACCTGGCTTTCAGCCCTTTTTTGCCTGACCCCAACCCTCAATTTTATTGTCTTCTTCCTCATATTCGCACTGAACTTGTCCTTGCCTACTGGTGTGCCTTTGCTTCTACTGTTAGAATAACAAAAATTTCTTCCCTTGTTTCTACTACTCAAAAGTGTAGCCATCAGGTTTTACCTACTTCAGAAGACCCCTCATCTGTAAGACCTTCATTTTCCCTCTGAGCTAATATTCTCTTGCTATCCTCTGTACAGCCCCTTCATTTTGTACCTCTCCTAGGAGACATTCACATTTATCCTCATAAAAGTTATTTCTATAATTGTCTCATCGTCTGTAACAACTAAATCAGAATGTTTGCACCTAAGATAGCTAGGGCCAGTATCTTGTGTTTTCACATCCTTAGTTTCTTCAGGGCTCACTGGCTCACCATTCAGGCAATTGCTGATTACTGTGACATCTTTGTTGGGCTTCTCAGGTGGTGCTAGCAGAAAAGAACTTGCCTGCCAATGCAGGAGACATAAGAGAAGCAGGTTCCATCCCTGGTTTGGGAAGAGTCCCTGGAGGAGGACATAGCAACCCACTCCAGTGTTCTTGCCTGGAGAATCCCATGGACAGAGGAGCCTGGTGGGCCATGGTCCATATGGTCGCAAAGAGTCAGACATGACTGAAGTAACTTGGTATGCACATATGTGACATCCTTGCTTACTGATATGCAGGGAATAGCCCATTTCTTATGATATATTTCCTCTCAATATATATTTCTTAAATGAAATATCTGAGGTTGAGTGTTGATG
Source organism: Cervus canadensis (assembly GCF_019320065.1). Lineage (NCBI taxonomy): Eukaryota > Metazoa > Chordata > Mammalia > Artiodactyla > Cervidae > Cervus > Cervus canadensis. The sequence goes on along the minus strand of NC_057388.1, from coordinate 75,207,493 downwards.
TGAAGATTAAATGAAATAATACATTATTATGTAAACCACTGTGCCCAATGGAAAACAAGGGGTAAACAATAAGTGGTATCTAACAAACAGTCCACATTGGCCCTTGCCTACTCCTTCTATGCCACATAAAAAGCATGGTGACCCAAGCATCTTTCTCTTATCTTTCTGGTGGCTTCAGTTAAAAGCCTGCTCTTTGATTCCACTGGTTTCAAATCTTAGGGATCCCACTGACACACTCACTGGCAGGCCTGTGGCTTGTGGGGAGGCATGGCAGCTCTGTAGGTGAACGCACTAATAGGACACAGCTGTGAACAGCAACTCACGGCTCCTCATTGCTTTTGCTGCACTGAATACAACAGGGCCAGCAGACAGCGTTGAATGCCATCAGACAATATGTGAAGAAGTTGCCTCAGGAAGCCAAATTGTTTATATTCACTATTGTCAGACATGCCATTCGATAAAGCTTTTAAGGAAAGCTTATTCCTTTCCAAGAAGTAAATCCTGTAAGTACTAGTGTCAAGTCTGCTGGCTCTTTTGTATGCAGTTTTGATTTTAACTAACTATGAGAGAATATATTTTGCCCTTAAAAAACTTTTCTTTCTACATAAGCTTAGAAAATTAGATAGCTCTTGCCAGGATTTTGAACATCCATCCCTCAGAATTTTCATGGGGCAGTATTCAGAATTCAAGATTGGAATGTTTATTTCTTAATCAAAACCCTATGGAAGAATATACATTTATTCAGTGACCTTACAATAGAATGTTAACAACACAATTCTTGCTTTTAAATAGACTGATATCAAAACACATTAAATCCCATGGCTCCAATTGCCTCTCGGACACAATAGTTAACACTCACAATCTGAGAAGAAACACAAAAGAAGAATCCCAGATTCACTGGAGTTGTATTTAATCTCATACAAATCATAATACTCAGTGTATCTTATAATCTGCGTTATATAAAATTATAGATTCAGGCAACTTAGTCTTCCTCTGTTGCAATGATATCACCTTTATTTGACCCAAAAGAAGAGAGTCAGGATGATCTGATGGTTAAGAGCATGAAATTTAGACTTGATCCATGCTCTTCAGTTCCTGACTTTGACCTTTACTACCCTACTCGCAGGAACCTATCAAATTAGTTAATATGTCTATTTCTCCTCTTTGTTTTTTGTAAAGTAAAGATGATGATAGTAGTGGTGATGATGTATGAAACCTACCTTATAAAGTTGTGAAACGATGAATGTTAAGATGGAACAATCATCAAGTTACATAAGGGAACAAGGGACACCTACTACCTAGGTGGTTTTTTAGAGAAGACAATTTAGGAGCTAGATAGTGAAAGAAAAGTAATTGAGGGCAAGGGTGACTAAAGTGCCAAAGCAGCAGCTTTCGGGGAAACAACTGAGAAAAAAGTAAGCAGGAAAGTACTGACAGATCCGTGCTGAAGAAGATTGCCCCAGCAAAGTTTTAATGACCCTTGTCAGTCATATTATGAGTGTTCAGAGTTTTCTAAAGACAATAGACTCATTGGAGTGTGTTGAGCCATACACACTGCCATGGTACCCTATTTATAATTTATGACCATGAACCTCAAAGAAAGACTTGATTCTCCTTGACCATCATCCTTGACCATCAAGCATACTGTTCCCAAGTACGCTTTCCCTCCCACTTACTAGATTATTATTTTGTATTTTCTCTCACTCCAAAATTCCACCCTCTCCTCCTCCATCCTCACTCTCCACTGACAACCTTGCTTTCTGCTTTACTAGGAAAATAGAAGCAATGAGGAGAGGATTTTTATAAGCTTCTCTGCATCTACTTACCTCCGCTACTTGTAGTCCTGTTCTCCATGCCCACTTCCCTTCTGTTTCCAGGGATGAACCATCCATGCTACATCCATGCGTAACCTCCCCACTTGTGCACTAGATACTACTCTCTCTTGTTCAAAAACATTCCTCCAACTTTTTCTCCTGTCTCTCCTCCACCAGCAGTCTCTCCCTCTGATATAAGCGGGCTGTTATTTCTTCACATCTTAAAACACTCTCTCGACTCTGCCTCACACTCCATCTGCTGCCCTATTTCTTTCTTTCCTTTCACAGAGAAACTCCTGAGATACTTGTCTCTTGCTATGCCCAATTTCTCTTCCATTTTCTTTTGAACCTGGTCCAGTTAGTTGATGCTCTGACCTCAAGTACTCCTCTGAAACTTCTCTTGTCTGGGTAACCAATAAGTTCCACCTTGTTAAAGTCAATCACTTATCCTCAAACATCCTCATCTTAGGTGACCTATAAGCAGAAATTGACACAGTTGATAACTGTCTCATCCTTAAAGCTCTGTCTCTGCTTGGCTTCCAGAATGATCTATCGGCTTAATTTTCTTTCTCCCTCTCCAATCCCTTCTCCCCATTCTCCTCTGTTGGCTCCTCCATCTTTCTGACATCTTCACGTTGAGTTCTCAAAGTTTTGAACTTCTCTGTGTCTAACTGCATCCTTGTGGCGAGAACTCTAAACTTTAGGCCATCAACCCAGACCTCTTCCCTCAATTATGAACTCATATATGCAAACACTTACTTAATATCTCCTTTTGCTCTTATTTAATGATACTTCAAGGTCATCATGCTCCAAAACAAACCTGTTTTTCCTGAGTTCGCTCCATCCCATTCCCCAGTAGCTTAGTCCAAAAAGTTTACGCATGTCTCATGCTTCTCTTCCTTCACACTCTACATCAGAAACCTCAGCATGCCCCTCTGAATCTTCTTTTAAAAGGATTCCCAGAATCTGACTTCTTTGTACCCTGTCCTTTCTTTCACTCCTTTCCCTTCCATTGCTTCATTTTTTTCTGCTAAGCACTTACTACCTTATCATAGACCTTACAACCTACAGTCAGCTCTCTGTATCCACGGATTCCACACCTGCAGATTCAACCCCTGAATGATCAAAAATAATTGGAAAAAAAGCCAGAAATTTCCCAAAAGAAAAACTTGAATTTGCCACACACTGGCAACTATTTTCTAGCATCTAAAGTGGATTATCTCTGGGATCTCTGGTGGCTCAGATGATAAAGAATCTGTCTGCAGTGCAGGAGACCTGAGCATCCACTCCAGTATTCTTGCCTGGAGAATTCCATGGACAGAGGAGCCTGGCAGGCTATAGTCCTTGAGATGGCAAATAGTTAGACACAACTGAGAGACTAACACACATGCACACACACACACATATAAGTATCTAGAGAAAATTTAAAGTATATGGAAGAATGTGTGTAAGTTATATGCAAATACTCTGTCATTTCATGTAAGAGATTTGAGCATCTTGAGTTTTGGCATCTGCAGGGGCCGTACACTGAGAAACCACTGGATTTGGTTTATGTACTGACTTCCTCCCCCAGGTAGTCCTTACTTTTTTCAGTCTTTTGTATCCCAAGAGAATTCTTTGCCTCTTTTATTACACCTGTTATTCCAGTCACCTGCCCTTATTGAGGGCCACCTTGTGCACTGTAGACATTCACTAGATGTTTGCTGAATGTCATGTGGAATGTGGATTTCCATTATTTTCTTGTGCCCTTCCTGGTAAGGTCCAAAGTCATGCTGACTTTTGTGTGAGGCTTCAACACACAAGAACAGGACTTTAGGGAAAAAGTTCATTTTTCTTAACATTCTTTCTCTGGTTTATAGCTGATAGTTTGGCATTCATTATTTTATAAATCGAGTTTAGATGACTTCTCTCTAAATTTCTTTCCTTCCATTTGCCCACACTGAACTATATCTAGCCCTCTCTCTACCACCCACATAGCTTTCTGGTGTGGCCCTAGCTCTCTTAGAACAATGGGTGAGCTTAATATCACTTTCAGAACTGGAAATTCCATTGTGCGTTCCATCATCAAGATCTCAAACCAAAAAGAAACTGATTTCAGCTCTAGAGAACACACTTACATTGTGGTCTTCAGAAAATTGTCTGTATTTCCTTAACATTTGCTTTCTCAAAATAAGAGAGTTTCCTATAGATACTAAAACATGTCTCTTTTTATTTACTAAAGTTTAAAAGATATAAGTCCTTCATATTCTTAAGTTTAGGCATTGGTGTTTTATACATTTTATTAACAACTGCAGATAACTGTATCTTCCCCAGTATATTCCTCACTAGTTAAGGAACTGGAAAGAAATCTACAGAATGGTGGCCATCAACCTATGAGGAGGCGGTCAGTGAAAGAGCTACAGAGTCATTACTGTGGCTTTTGAACCAGTAAACTATTGTTGTAGCTCCTAAGCAAAATGGCCATTGCACTGGTGGAGGACTGGCTACTTTTCAAATACAACATCACAAAAACCCTAGAGCTGAAGCACACTTGAATGCAGAGTTCCAAAGAAAAGCAAGGAGAGATAAGAAAAACTTCCTCAGAGATCAATGCAAAGAGATAGAGGAAAACAACAGAATGAGAAAGACTAGAGATCTCTTCAAGAAAATTGGAGGTACCAAGGGAAAATTTCATGCAAAGATAGGCACAATAAAAGACAGAAATGTTATGGACCTAACAGAAGCAGAAGATGTTAAGAAGTGGAGGCAAAAATATACAGAAGAACTACACAAAAAAGATCTTCATTCCCCAGATAATCACGATGGTGTGATCACTCACCTAGAGCCAGCCATCCTGGAATGTGAAGTCAAGTGGGCCTTAGAAGCATCACTACGAACAAAGCTATTGGAGGTGGTAGAATTCCAGTTGAGCTATTTCAAATCCTGAAAGATGATGCTGTGAAAGTGCTGCACTCAATATGCCAGCAAATTTGGAAAACTCAGCAGTGGCTAGAGGACTGGAAAAGGTCAGTTTTCATTCCTTCCCAAGAAAGGCAACGCCAAAGAATGTTCGAACTACCGCACTGCCCTCATCTCACATGTTAGCAAAGTAACGCTCAAAATTCTTCAAGTCAGGCTTCAACAGTATGTGAACGTGAACTTCCAGATGTTCAAGCTGGTTTTCGAAAAGGCAGAGGAACCAGAGATCAAATTGCCGACATCCGTTGGATCATGGAAAAAGCAAGAGAGTTTCAGAAATGTCTGCTTTATTGGCTACGCCAAAGCCTTTGACTGTGTGGATCACAAAAGACTGTGGAAAATTCTTCAAGAGATGGGAATGCCAGACCACCTTACCTGCCTCCTGAGAAATTTGTATGCAGGTCAAGAAGCAACAGTTAGAACTGGACATGAAAAAACAGACTGGCTTCAAATCGGGAAAGAAGTACATCAAGGCTATATATTGTATGTCACCCTGTTTATTTTGCTTATATGCAGTGTACTTCATGCAAAATCCTGGGCTGGAGGAAGCACAAGCTGTAATCAAAATTGCTGGGAGAAATATCAGTGACCTCAGATGCAGATGACACCACATTTATGGCAGAAAGTGAAGAAGAACTAAAGAGCCTCTTGATGAAAGTGAAAGAGGAGAGTGAAAATGTTGGCTTAAAACTCAGCATTCAGAAAACTAAGGTCATGGCATGGGTCCCATCAGTTCAGTTCAGTTCAGTTCAGTTCAGTTGCTCAGTCATGTCCGTCTCTTCGCAAACCGGTGGACTGCAGCACGCCAGGCTTCCCTGTCCATCACCAACTCCCAGAGTCTACTCAAACTCATGCCCATTGAGTCGGTGATGCCATTCAACCATCTCGTCCTCTTTCGTCCCCTTCTCCTCCTGCCTTCAATCTTTCCCAGAATCAGGGTCTTTCAAATGAGTCAGCTCTTCACATCTGGTGGCCAAAGTATTGGAGTTTCAGCTTCAACATCAGTCCTTCCGGTGAATAGTCAGGACTGATGTCTTTTAGGATGGACTGGTTGGATCTCCTTGCAGTCCAAGGGACTCTCAAGAGTCTTCTCTAACCCCATAGTTTAAAAGCATCAATTCTTCGGTGCTCAGCTTTCTTTATAGTCCAACTCTCACATCCATATATGACTACTGGAAAAACCACAGCTTTGACTAGATGGACCTTTGTTAGCAAAGTAATGTCTCTGTCCCTGTCTCTGTCTGGGTCCCATCACTTCATGGCAAATAGATGGGGAAACAATGGAAACAGTGACAGACTTTTTTTTTTGGGCTCCAAAATCACTGCAGATGGTGACTGCAGCCATGAAATTAAAAGACACTTGCTCCTTTTAAGAACGTGAAAGTGAAGTGAAAGTGAAGTTGCTCGGTTGTGTCCAACTCTTTGCAACCCCATGGACTGCAGCCCACCAGGCTCCTCCGTTCATGGGATTCTCCAGGCAAGAATACTGGAGTGGGTTGCCATTTCCTTCTCCAGCGGATCTTCCAGACCCAGGGATTGAACCCAGGTCTCCTGCATTGCAGGCAGACACTTTAACCTCTGAGCCACCAGGGTTAAGAAAAGTTATAACCAACCTAGAAGTATATTAAAAAGCAGAGACATTACTTTGCCAACAAGGTCCATCTAGTCAAAGGTATGGTTTTTCCATTGTTAGTCATGTATAGATATGAGAGTTGGACTGTAAAGAAAGCTGAGCACTGAAGAATTGATGCTTTTGAACTGTGGTGTTGGAGAAGACTCTTGAGAGTCCCTTGGACTGCAAGGAGATCCAACCAGTCCATCCTAAAGGAGATCAGTCCTGAATATTCACTGGAAGGACTGATGTTGAAGCTGAAACTCCAATACTTTGGCCATGTGATTTAAAGAACTAATTCATTTGAAAAGACCCTGATTCTGGGAAAGATTGATGGCGGAGGAGAAGGGGCTGACAAAGGATGAGATGGTTGGATGGCATTGCTGACTCAATGGATATGAATTTGAATAAGCTCTGGGAGTTGGTGATGGACAGGGAGGCCTGGCGTGCTGCAGTCCATGGGGTCTCAAAGAGTCGGACATGACTGAGCAACTGAACTGAACTGAACTGAAGTACACTGAGGCTGTCTCTTTTCTCAAAGAACCTACCAAGCGAAGTGACTGGCCTTCTTGTCTGCCTATCTTATGCATGATAATGGTTTGTTTGTTTGTTTTTCATATTATTCTACTGTATTTTCTGTACAGGCAACATACCATCTGGGAGTAATAATACATTTATCTTTCTTTTTGTTTGGGTATGTTGTCAAATCAAAATGTGATAAATGAACATCTTTTCTCCCCTGACTTAAATGGTAGCATCTTGAATATTTCATCACTAATTTTTTAAGTTGGATATTGGTGTGAGATATATATATATATATTTTGAATTTTTCATTTTTTCTATAGTTTTCATAGGTTACGCTCTATTTACAGCTATGACAGTATAGTGGCTATATTCCCCATGTTATACAATACATCCTTGTCTTGTAGCCTATTTTACATCCAATAGTTTGTACCTTCCACTCCACACTGGTAACCACTAGTTTGTTCTCCACCTCTGTGAGCCTCCTTCTTTTCTGTTATATTCACTAGTCTGTTGTATTTTTTAGACTCCACAAACAAGTGACATCATACAGTATTTGTTTTTCTCTGTCTTTCTGACTTATTTCACCTAGCATAATACCCTTCAAGTCCATTCATGTTCCTGCCAATAGCAAAATATCATTCTTTTTTAACCTTTATCATGCTATAAATGTATTCTTATATTCTTAGTTGACAATTTATTTTAAAAAAAATGATGTTAAGTTTAACCAAATGCCTACTCAGTATCAACTAAGATAACCATATGATTTTTCTCAATTGACTAATATGATTAACTAAATTAATCAAATTCTCATTATTAAATTCCCCAGCCTTCTTGCTTAAATCCTAGTTGATTTGAAGGTATCACTTTTTGAGAGCAGAAGGGAAAATTGAGTAGTTAAGAGAACTTAAAACTTATATTTATGGGCTTGGTCTCAGACTTTCTACTTCTTTCTGCAGGACATTTGTTCTCATGTATATTGTGATTTTCAGCTTCACTAATGATAAATGAAATTGAAAACTACAGCACACATCCACAAAATTAGCAAATTTTTGACATGATAATGCCTTTTATAGAAGAAGATTGTTTGAAAGAGGTGTCTATGAAGGGCTGTATGCAGTGTTGTGGCAGTATTAACTTTTGCCATTTTTCTGGGAAAAAATTTTTTGTAATTTTATTAAAAATCTTAAAACATATTCTCTGACCAAGTAATTTTATTTTTATAAAAATGCTAAGTAAATTATCCACAAATAACAAAGATCAATGTATGATTACATTTCATCACAGTGTCATTACATTAATGACTAGAAACAACTCAAATGCCTAATGCAGAAATAATGAAGTGAATTATAGATTATCCATATTAAGCAATGTTATGGTGGTTTTAAATTATGCTTATGAAGAGTTTTCAATGACATGAGTAAAGAAGAACATAAAATGTTAAGTATAAAAGTAGGACAGAAAATTGTATACACAGTAGGATCTCTGTGCATAGCATAAAATAAACTTGGAAAAATTTAAAATGTAAAGAGTACTATTCTCAGGTGAAAAAAGTTACTTTCAAAGTTTTAATATATTTCAAAGTATTTTAAGCACAAAAATAATGAACAAATACGGTTGGCCCTCCTTATCCACAGGTACCATATCCATGAAATCAACTATGGATCAGAACTAGTCAAAACAATAAATTCCAGAAACTTCCAAAAGCAAAACTAGAACTTGCAGCAACTACTTACTTGGCCATTTACATTGCATTTACAAGACTATTTACAAAATATTTTCACTGTATTAGGCGTTATGAGTAATATAGAGGTGATTTAAATTAGATAGGAGGATGTGTGTAGATTATATGCACATACTGTTATTTTCTATATAAGGATTTGAGCATACGTGGATTCTGGTATCTGCAGGTGGTCCTGGAACCAATTCCCTGCAGATACGAAGGGATGACAGAATACCTTTAATTTGAAAAAGTTTTCTTGTGCTCTTCTTTATGGGACATTGTGTCTCATGCCCTCCCACTCCCTGGACATCTTCTTACTAGTGCTCAAGGTTGGGGTTCACTGCTGCCTTCTGGTCATAAGTTCCTTCCAATGATTCTCTGTGACTGTCAAATGGACTCCAATATCCTACTCACTTTATTCATTACCTTTGCTCCAGGTTGTGCGAGCACTGTCCGTCACTTTAGGCCATCATTAAATAGATGCAATTCTTGTCCTTTCCTTGGGCTTCAGACAGCTTATCTACTAAAGGAGCATTCCAACCTCTAATGTGTTCTCTTGCTGCTTATAAATTTCCCTGAGGCTCTCACATTGCTCCTGAAAACCACACCCTTCATTTCCATGGATACACCTGGAGCATCACAGCAGCCTCTAGAGTCATCCTTCCTTCCAGTCTGTGTGATCTCTGTAGATTCCTTTGAGGGGACCAGTATTCTACTGGTGCGAACTTTATTCTTGGTGTCCTCAGAAAGCAGAACTGGGATTTGTCATTTTTTACATTATCAGAAGGGAGGACTTTCTAAAAATTAAAGCTGTGGAAAATGAAAAGAAGGATTCAACATAGAGGGTTTGGGAAAGAAGAGCAGGAGAGGAGAGAATTTCTGCAATGGATGGAAAGATGTGATTACTGTATCCTGAGGTTCATTCTCAGTGAGTTCCCTCCCTGGCCTACCTGCCTAACTTAGAGACTCAAAAGGGTGAGGTGATCTCTAAGGAAAGGACTTTGTCGGTGTGCAGTCTATCCTTGTTGTTACCTAGTAGGGGGAGGAAGCCTGAGGGGATCCTGCAAAGATGGAGGAGGTGGAGAGAGGGAATTTTTATTTTCCCCTGGTCAAAACAGAAGGACAGGATGAACAATAAGATTCTGAGGAGAGAGGATTTGCTAAGGGAATCCAGTGACCAGAAGCGCAGATGTTAATCAGACTTTCTAAGGTTCAAAGAAGAGAGACAGTCAGGCTTTTCTAATTAGCCCTGCTGCGAGAAGTGGAGAAAAATGAGGAAGACCAAAATCCACCAAATGGGGTTTTCAGGGTAAAACTGGGAATACCCTGGGTAACTATGATGACTGATCGTCTACTCAGGATTTTGCAGGATGATTGATCATCTACTCAGGACTTTGGTAGGTATAGCAGCTACTACCCAGACTATGAGAACTGATTGGGGGAGCTGCAGAGTTTTCTGGATCTACTGACTCATAATCTGGTCACCAATCCCCGGCCAGTTTCTACTGATGATACATCAGTACCAAATATGCATGTATATTATCTGTGCATGTACAAGATATATGCATGTACATTATATATGCATGTACATTATATATGCATGTATAATATATACATACATACATATGTATATATTCCATTGTAGGAGGGTGGGGTATAATGGCAGGTGCTTGGACTCTAGAGCCAGACTCTTTGGGTTTAATGCAAATGGTCTTCCATTTTCTCATTTGGAAAATAGAGAAACAAATTCTACCCCTTAGAGATGTTGTGAGATTTAAGTGAGCTAATTGATACGAAGTGCAATTAGCATCATACCTGGCAAATAATAAACAGTACATTTCAGCTATCATTATGCTCACTCTTGATCCTTTTTTCATGCTCTCTTCTTTTTGACTGGGTCCTACTGACCCAGCTAATCTCTGTCCTCTGCTTCTCCCTTTCTGTCAACAGTCAACTCTCTCTACAGGTCAAGTTCCTATCAAGTTAATTATCACCATCTCTGCTGGTTGGAGCTTGGACACCAGGCCACTTTCACAGGACTCCCTAGTCCAGAGATGGGGCACAATTATCATCTAATCAGCATTCTTAAAAATAATTGATAAAATTTATAAAGCATGCTTCCAAGAGTGGCAAGGTCACACAGTACGAGCTGGATGACCTCATATTTCCTACAAGGAACCTGTATGTCATTCTATTTGTAATTAAGAGAAAAGGTTATTTTAAAAATAGTGTGAGTAGACCATGACCTTGTCTGTCAGGAAAGCTCTGAGGGAAGCCTCACGAGTCATGTTCTCTGTCCCTAGAAAAGGGCAGTGGTTCCTGAGAGCAGGAGTGAGTCTATTGATAGAGGACAACCTCCTTGTGGCTGGACTGCACAGTGCTGAGCTGGGGCCTCGGGACTTGCTCTGTGCTCTGACCCTCTCTTCCATTACGGCCCTTAACATCCAGCATTGGAGCCACTGACATATATTTTGCCTGCTAGTGGTAACTAGTTTCTCAATGCATCAGCTGAATCAAAGACAGATCCTGTATTTATACCCACAGTGCTCAGAACAGAGCTTGGTGGGTAGGAGGTACAGTAACACCCACATGTTCAGTAGAATCAAATGCAAGGTCCCAGGAGGCATTTCTCAAGGTGGGCTTTCCTTTGACTTTGACTTTCCAATCCTTTGACTCATCCATTCTTGGTTATTCCTTCAAATGAAATACCTTAGTGCCCATTCCTGCTTGTGCAAGAGCCTTGGACTTTGTTCTTAAGGGGTTTGTTGTCTATATGCCTGGAAATCTGATTCAAAAGGAAAATAAAAGATCAAAATCCAACAAACTGTAATCCGCCAGGCTCCTCTGTCCATGGGATCTCCTGGCAAAAGACTACTGGAATGGGTTGACATGCCTTCCTCCAGGGGATCTTCCTAATCCAGGGATCGAACCAAGGTCTCTTGCATTGGAGGCATATTCTTTACTGTCTGAGCCACTGGGGAAGCCCATGGATAGTAAACTCGATAGCAAATCTACAATGCTGAAACCTCAAAGTTAAAAAAAGAAAGTGAGTCTGCTTATCCTTCCTGAACTGAAACCTAGAAAAAACTACCAACTGCAAGTCAGAGTGTGCTGGAGAAAGAAGCTGGGGTGGGATGGGGGGGATGGGCGGTATCAGGCTCAGCGTTTCTATTAGCATTTCAGCCTAGTAATAACCCACAGCTCATCAGAACCCAGTAGGAGTTTAAGCAGTGCTAACATCTGATTGGCTAAGGCAAAGTTTCAACTCTACCATTTAATTAGAGTAGAGTCTTCGTATTAAGTTAGAGTAATTGTCACTTTCTCTCCTGTTTAGCCACTGAAACTACTGGGCTAAGAAGAGCAGGAAACTATTACTAAAAAAAGCGGGGAGTGGAGAGTGTCACTGCCCTTATCAAGGCTTTGACACAAATATTTACACTGCATTTTACATGTTTTTTTTTTTTTTTAACTTCCATTATCCTGAAAGGGATTTTATAGTTTTTCTGACATATGCCAAAGCAGGTTTTTACATTTTGCAAGTATGCAAATAGCAAATGGAATAAGAAATTCATGCAGATACTTTCCCAGATTTTCAAATGCAGAACATCGTGTTATGCTGGTTCCAGAAGTTATAATTGCACTTAAAAGTCCTGCCTTGGTGTGGCATTCAGGACTTGGGGAACTCTGTACGCTAATTCATGTCTGGCTTTTACAGCTTTGTAATCAGCCCTATTCATAAGAACTGGCTTATGGAAAACACATTTCTGCTTCGGAGGGAGAAGCAGTGATTAATGATGATTTGGAGAGTGCCTTCTGGGTCCTGGAGAAGCCTAGTAAACAGAGGATACTTTAGCCATTCTCTGGAATCTCTGCCTCAATCCCCAAATCCCCCTCTTTCTGCAAACTCTGTCTTGTGTTGATGGGCAGAAGGCAAAGTCCCCTCTGGACAGCACCTATTGTCCCTGCCTCTCTGTCTCCTGCTCTCCCTGGATTCTCTTAGTAATTTATCCAAAGTGGCAAACTTTTAGGAATGCCCCCTTCAAGAGTCTGACAAAAAGTGTAAGCTTGTATCATCTTCTCCTCAAAAAGAAAGGAAAGCTCTTTGGAGAACTGAAAACATTTCCTTTCAAACAAAGGCAATCAAGTACTCTCAGGGGCTAGCCCAGAGAATTATTCCTCATCCTCCTGGGACTAAAATGGTGAAAAGCACGAGTGTCTCCCCTTCAAAGAGTTCCAAGATCCTTGCTCTGAAGGACACTCCCTCCCAAATGTCTGCACACAACCAGGCAGACAGTAGCTCCAACTCCTATGTCAGTCTGGTTAATCCAGGACATCTGGTCACCCCATGTGGGAACCGGATTCTGCATGCCCTCCAGTGTAAGGAGAAGGGCCTGTCCTTTGCATGGTAGATCTGGCTGCCATGGCAAAGAAAAGGCAACAAGAATAGAGCAGGGTGGTAAATCTCCTTCATGGGCTATGTTGGCCTTAGGAAATAATTGCAGGCAAACAATCAGTCACTATAAAATAATTTTCAAAACAGGCAAGCAATCAACCTAAACTTCCTAGATGTTTCTTGCTAGTTTTCTTATGATTAACTTAATCTAGTAGTTTTTCATCTACAAATTCTGGATAATCAGCTGTGCAGGTTTACAGTTACTATGGCAATATTTTGGAGAGGGAAGATGTGTTCCCTTGAAGCCCCGGAAAGAGCAGTGGGCTCCAGGAACTAGCACTGCGACTCTGGCCCGGGGCAGTGTGAGTGTGGTTGACCTAGAGCCTAGTGTGGTAGTTTTTAAACCTTAGTAACCTTAACCTATGGGCTTCCCAGGTGGCTCAGTAGTGAAGAATCTGCTAGCCGATGCAGGAGATGCAGGTTCAAACCCTGGGCGGAGATCCCCTGGAATAGGAAATAGCAACCCACTCCAGTGTTCTTGCTGGGGAATTCCATGGACAGAGGAGCCTGGCAGGCTACAGTCCATGGGGTGGCAAGAGTCAGCCACGACTGAGCATGTACACACAACCTTAACCTGGGAGACAGAAAACAATTCTCACTCCTGTTCACACTAACTGGCTCTGAAAGTTTAAGTCAACTACTTACCTTCTCCATTTTCTTACTTTTAAAATAAAATCGTAGAATTGTAAAAGCTACAAGCAACCTTTTTAGGGGTCGGGGAGGTAACCTAGTTCAGCTTCTGTACTTCATTTCACAGATGAAGAAACTAATACCCTCATTATCTATCTCCCAGCCAGCCTGAGAAGGTCAACTGAAATTCCAAAGTGCTTTGAAAATGTTGAGGTTGTACAAACTGTTCTGCGATTGAAAGGAATCAAAATTATGACTCATGATGTCAATGAGAAAAATCCTTCAAGTTTCAGTCCAAATACTAATATTTTATTATCATTAATAATACTCATGTTTAGCTAGATGTGGGTATTTTTATTGCTCCCAAATTTTCAGAAGTTTGGAAGAATAAAAAAGATTTTATTTTCTCTCTGACCAGTCAATCTGTTACATGCCCTCTGAAACCAACAGTGGATTTCATAAACAGTGCTCTAAACTTGTACAGAGGGTTACTTACAAAGCTTTCAAACCACTTCAGTCAGAGGATACCAGTCATGTCATTAAGGGACAAACAGTCATGTCTGTCTCTATCTACATGTCTTAATGGTTTGGGTTGGCAATGCACATGAGTCTTTCAGACCTCAGAAGTAAAACTCTCATCTCTCATACATTTTTCCTGTGAGTTATTAATACACCTTAGCCTGGATTCCCTTGAAAGCTGAGACAAGTAGGTTGTTTGATGGTATTTGATTTGAGAACATGATCCCAGGGAGCAGGAGGGGAGAGTGTAATGGAGGACAAGAAATTCAACTCCGGGATGCAGGATCAAGTCAGATTCCAGAGACTAGTGCTCAGGTTCTGGGGACCTTCTAAGAAGCCTTACAAAGGTGTGTCCAAGGACAAAGAGTGAGCGCTTTTGTCTGTTGGATGTCTGAACTTCAGAGTTATAAAGGTATGAGTCCAGAATAAGATCCTGCAGGTTCCCCTTGCTATGGTCAGCAAAGCTCCAGGGCAAGGGGTGCCTGGTCTGATCAGATTGTACCTAGTAAAGCTGGTTGAAGCTTGCACAAACCTGGTCACTGCAGCAGTGGCTCGATTAAGAAGTGGGCCTGAGAGAGTTAAAGGCATATCCTTGAGGTATCTGACACAGATTAACTCCCGTGTAAAGCTGTACGCTGTCATTTATTCACTGAGTACTGCTCTTTGGAGGTTCCTGATTCCTAGGATGACCCAGCTCCCCTCACCCTGCCTTTTTTTTCTTTTTTAATCTTTAAAAAAAATTTTTTTTTTGGCTGTGGTGTGGCATGCAGGGTATTAGTTCCCCAACCAAGGATTGAAGCCATGGCCCTTGTAGTGGAATGAAGAAGTCTTAACAGCTGCACCACCAGGAAAGGCCCCAGCTCCCCTTAGTTACTGAAACAATGCGTAGTTTAGCACTGGGTACCTCTTAGCATCACCTGAGGGGTAGGGAAAGTGTGTATTTATCCAGGCTTGGCCAAAGGAGTGTTTCGATGTCATTTAACATGGAGTAGGTTTAGAGGGCTTTTGTATAAAGTAGATAACTTTCACTTAGGTGTATCTCTGTGTCACATAAGGCAAGAGAAGACCTTCACCTTATAGGTATCTGATGTCACACTGTAGGATCAAGCCACCTTTGCACAGCTCCATTTAGTCCAAATCTGAAACATCTCCAAGTTTTAGGATTGACTTAATAGGTATAAAAAAGAGGTGAATGGATGATGAGAAGGGGTAGTCCTGGGACCAGCAGTCTCAGCACTACCTGAGAAGTTGTTGAAAATGTAAATTTTAGTTCCCATCCTACACCCACTGAATTAGAAATTCTAGGTGTGAAGTAAAGCTATCTGCCTTTTAACAAGTCTTCCAGGTAACTCTGATACATGTTAACATTTGAGAACCATAGGATCCTCCACATAAAATCATAGAATCTTTCAAAACATTTGATGGCTTCAGAGAAACAACACAAAACAATGATCAGACATGCACCATATTGGAGCACATGGTTTCAACACTTATTAAGAGCTAGTTACATTTACTGCTTCTAGGAATACAAAAGTGAACAAGGCCAACCCCTTGATCCCAAGGAGTTTACCATCCAGACAAGTAGTCTCATAAGAATAACACATTGGAAAGAGGAACACCTAAGTGGGACCCAATCCAAACTAGGGGAGGGAATCAGAAAAAGGAGGGACTTTCAAATTAAGGGAAGAAAAACCAAGGGTGCCCTGGAATGAAATGGAAGGACACCTGTTACAGACCAGACAGGTCATTCAGTGTTCTAGGGGAAAACTGAGTCAGCCTGGTGAGGGCTTACAGGAAGTCCAGGTGCCTGGAATGCAGATTCCAGGAAGGGAGTAAGAGAAGAGAGATTGGAAAGATGCCAGGGAAAGATCGTGAATTGTTTAATATGTAAAGAATCCTGGATTTTATTCTGAGAGTCAGGAGGAACCATTAAAGCATCTCAGCAGGAACCACATCTTGATATGTCTGTTGGGTCCTCCTTTACATCCTGGACACAAAAGTGGGTGTGCCTGAGAGCTCAGCCTCCCTATCTCATCCAACTCAGAGGCTTGACATGCTGACCATGTGCTGATGGTCTCCAATTCCATCTAGTCAAACCTGCCTCATCCCCAGATTTCCAAATTGGCATCTCCACTGGGATATTCAGAAGACATTTCTAACTTAACTTGACAGGATCAGAACACTCGATTCCCTCCCCAGAGCCCCCCATCCCACCCCCCACCACCCTTAATCTTATGTCTCCTTCAATCTTCCCTCAGCTCAGTAAATGGCAGCACCATTTACCCAATTTTTCAGCAAGAAAATCTAGGACACATACAAGAGTCCGCCCTTCTCTCATTACCTACATCCAAGTCATAAGAATATCCTGTTAATTCAGCAAGTTTTGTTGGCTCTACTTCCAAAAACTACCCTGAAGCATTCTATTTCTTTTGAGTCCTTCTACTTTCTTCTTGATGGCCAGATGACTTCTCAACAGCTCAAAGCCCATAATATGGTCCATGCTCTGAGCATCTTTTAGTCTTTCCCACAGAAGCCCCATGCTGGGTTTGATTTGCTTGGGCTGGGTTTCATGTTCATCCATGAACCAATGGTTATGGCCAAGTGAGATAAACACTCTTTTTCACTCAATGCTGGGTCACAAACCCTTCTTGGCAGGCAGAGCCAGAAACAGTTTCCCTCAAACCACACAGTGGCAAGGGCTGGAAGGAGCTGTGGGGAGACCAATTGAGCAGGGATTGTGGGGGTCAAGAGTCCCCTAAGGAGATGTAAAGTCTTATGGAAAGAAGGATAATGGATGCTGGGCAAGCAGACAAGAGATTTCCACTTGAGTAGCAAACCAAGAAACCACTGAATGATGAAAAGAGAAGAGTTTCTTTTTGAAATGTACTTGAATATTGCTTTTTCTTTAGGTATTGGCATTTCATTTCTAAGAGTTTAAATTTAAATGAAAATTATTTTACGCGCCCTGGGCACTCATTCACCAGCATTAGCATTAGCATTAATACCTGGTTACTTGTAACATTGTGTTTGCTGGGCTACACCGATGGCTTTGATTTCCATCTTCTAGTAAAACTAAGTCTCACACAAAGTGTGTCAATATCCAAAGTCATACTAATCCAGTTCATACACTAAAGGAATTATTTACTCTCCCACATCTGACCATACATGACTTGTATAGTATATAATGACTGTACAGGGCATATATAATGATAATAACTAGAAGCAGTTTTGGAGGGGTGTGTCCATGCCACAAAAGTAAAGCCAAAGACTTAAGAGTGTAGTCCAGACCAGAAATGGATATAAACAATATAGAAAAACAGAATTCCATTTTTTTTTCCTCTTTAAAGTTACTGAAGGATTTCAGGGAAAGACAAATATAGTGCTGACGTGGAATAAGAATGTCAGTGGGCAAGGTGTGTCGTCCTTTCTGAGAAGCCTGCATGTGCAGGCACCTGGACCATCTAAGTAGAAGAATCCGGCATGACCCCTGTACTTATAAGCAGAAAAAAAAAGAAAAGTTCTTTACCTAAAGGACTCCCTTCTTTCTTTATAACTTTCAACCTTGTCCCCAAATAAGGACTTTTGATTTGGAGATCTCTCCTTACCCTAGTTGTTGGTGTCATGGGATTTGATCCCTGCTATTCTGAGCTGGCATCTTGCCCCATTTTGCTGTGCCAGCCACAGCTCATAGGCAAACACATTCTACCTGTATGGTGGGACTTAAGTTGGCCCAAGGGGAGATAGTTTATTTTAAGAAGTATCCATTGCTATACACATGCACACACACACACACACACACACACACACACACACACACACAAAGACTGACTGCTGTGTTCCCAACCTGAAATACTTTTGGGAGGAAATTAGAAGGATACAGTTACAGACTGAGGAGAGAATTAAAGGAAGATAATGGGTATTTTCTTCCCAGCTGATCTTATCTGTTGAAATGTGTAGAAACTATAACTATTTCCTCTGCTTAAATAATAGAAAAATAGCTATATTTATGCCAAAAGCTAAATTCTCACAGCAAAAAAAAAAGACACCTTAAAAACTGAAGGCATAAACCAACAAAAAAGCAAATAAACTGATAGCTCCTCAACCACAAAGCATTTAATACTGAAGCCCTTTGACAGCTTTATTGGATTTTCCTACAAAGATCACAATAGTTACCCTTGCAATCAGCTTTTGAAATTAACTTGGAGTGCCCTACAGTTAGAAGTTGGCTTAGTAAGCAAGTATCATGTTTTTCTTTTTGTTACCCCATTCTCTTTGCCTCTCCCTTGTTTGGACTTCTACTTTTTTTCTCTTCTTCTTTTTGAAGATTTCAAATGCACTACTTTATCATATCTCAGGGCCTCAGAATCCAAAACTCTGTAGAAGAGTCTATTGACAGCGGAGCTCACTAATGTGACAAAGGCACCAATAGAAGTATGTTGTCGAGAATGCAAAAGAATTCCACTAGATAAATGCTTAAGCCCCTTTTGTTCTGTTTTGCAACTTTTCCAAGGCAAGATGCCTAGGCCCTTCTTTCACAAAAAAGTGCAAGGAAAGCGGACTTGACCTTTGCAGACTGTCTTAAATTTTAGGTTCTGTTTGTCAGCTGCTAGAGGCCTCACCAAAGCAGTGAATTGAGAAACAAAGAGAGTGAAACTGCTCATGCTGCCTGAGAAGGAAGCATTTATCCTATCACAATAGTTCTTTGTCTTTCCTGAATTTGGATTGGGTATCTGGGTTAGTGTCCAGATACACTAAACATGGACACCTGATTTTCTCAAGGACATAATGTGGGGGGGTGGGGGGGGGAATGCAAAGGTATTTTAGCTTCCAAGCAGTTGTATGATGACTTTTTTGCTAAGATGACTTTTTACTTTAGAAATCTGGGCAAGCAAGGATAGTAATTTTCATGCAGAAAACTTCAGGCTTCCACTCATAAGATGACTTGGTCTTCCCTTCCAGTCCTACCCAAAGGCTCCTTTAACCTCAATACATACAGCAATAGATGTTCCAAAAGAGACTTATAAAAAGAGGTATTGTGCAAGGGGCTTGGAAAAAAAAAATGTTTGCATTCAAAATTTATAGTAAAAGCCATAGAATTTGTTCTCATGCTTCTTTTTCATTTACAACCTTCTGAAACTTGAAACAATTGGAACAATGAACTTCCTCTTGTTTATCATTCGATCAGGATCATCAGACTCCTTTGGCCATGCCATGACCGTTTGCAAGAGCAGTGTATCCCTAAGTGAGGACCAACTACTGTACAGAAGGACTGAAATCTGAAAACGACTTAGAATAACATTTCAGGGCTTCACTGCTGCTTGATCTGTTTCTTTTTAGCTTGTCCTAGAAACAGTGAGGCTCTGCCACATTTTTAAGGTGGGGTGGGTGGGGGGGATAACATCTAAATTCCTCGTGTATCTCAGAAATCTAAATTAAAACATTGAGGAAGCAGTTACTAGGTTGTTCTGACAAAGATAACAAGGCTGTGAGGATTGGATTTAGAAATGAACATTGCAGGGCTCTCTCGGTTGTATCCAATCTGGAATGTCACACTCCGACTTACAAGTAGTTAGGACGAACTTAAATAGCCCGACCCCATAAAAGAAAAAAAGTAGCATTGCACATGATTATGAGCTGTAAGGCTTGGGACCATTATTATAGAATGCTGTACCATTTTGTTTCAATTAAGGAACACAAATAAATCACAATAAAAAATTGTTCAATAGGCTTGGCATCACTCTGTATAGTCATAACAAAGCTACCACACTGCTTAAATCGCCTGTTGAGAACCACTTGGTAATGACTAACAGAGCAAGGGGACTAAGGGCCTCTTTCCCAGTGTTCTGAAAATCACTAGGAGTCCCATTCTCTTCTGATCCCCCACTAACAGTTGTGAGGATGGATGAGAAGAGACAGAAAGATCCCAGGGTCACAGACAGACACTTGCAGCAGATAGCAGGAGACCAAGGCCATGGAATCCATCCCATTGCTACTTGGGAGAACCAGTGTCAAGATAAGCCAGGCTCAGTCCCCCTGTCCTTGTGGCTCGAGTCCACCTCCCTATCTTAGTGTGATATCCTTCTTTGTCTGTCTGAGTGGGGGGTGGGTAGAGAGAGGGTGTCCCCAGGGGCCTATCATTCTAGCAGGTGGGTTAGCACAGAGAGACCTTGAAGACTGAGACATCCCTTTGTTTGAGAAAGACTAGTAAATGTCCCCCATCCTCTCCCCATCCCATCACCAAAGCCGTCCAACTTTATTTGGGCAGTGCTGATCAGACCTATCCTGAAATTTTCATTCCATCAATACTATAGTTGTCAGAACAAAGCATGGAGCTCTCATCTGCTTTACAGAATTTATTTGCACTGCTCATTCTGACTTTGTTAAGCCAGCTGCATGTAACTGGTGAGCATATTCCCAGGAAATAGTTCCCTGATAACTTCGGAGCCTGCAAGTCTGCAGGGTGTTGTTCTAGTTTCCTTAACAAAGAAGTGAGTGTTGGGGCTTCAAATGAAAGTTATTTTTTGCCCTTCTATAGTTGAGGTTGGGTGAATTTCCAATGTCTATTCCTCCCCCTCTCCCCCGTTTTTTGAAAGAAGGTGTTTGTTCATTTTCTCCTCTCGATTGTGACTGTAGATCATTTTGTTGTGGGATTCCTCTTGCTCATTTTTCTCTCTACCTTCCCAGGCTGAGGATTATGCCATCCCTCAAATTTGTTTTACTACTGTGAGCATAAAAAGCAGCACGTTTGCATTTTGAACAGAGCAGAGATTAAGGCACTGGCAGCCTTGAAATAGTTCTTTCTCAATTTCCATTCCCATGAGGTTATCCACAGCAAGTCGCTGTTAGTACAGGGTCAGTGTGATGAAATGTATTTGTTGAGTCTCTTTGGTGCCAGAGTTTTTGCCAACAATCTGATCTACCTGATAGTAGTGCTATTTCAGAAATGTCCAGTCAGTAGAGCAAATACAGTGCCTGCAGACCTTCAAGCCTAGCAGTGATAACTGAAACTCCAGCAAGCAAGAACTTTAATTTTTCTCTTTAGAGACAGGCAGGCGGGAATGGCAATATCAACAGAATTTGTAAAATGAGAATGTTAATTTTAGGACTAAGCCCTAGTTAGACCTCAATTGAAAATCCCGCTAGGGTTATGATATTCCTGTCACTATCCTTTAGCACTCTCTCAGCTACATACATCAGGGCCCGCTTGAAGAGGTATTTAACACGAATACAACATGTAGAAATGTTTAAAAAGAGGTCATTGTATGTTTAAAGTTTTTAAAACAGGGATACATGAAAAACATACCATGTCAGCATGGCGAAAAAAACCACAGCAGTAATAAAATAGCCAGAGTGCATACGTGAGGAAGGTAATCATAGCTTACCTGAATGGTCTTTGCTCTGCTAGGAAATGGAGAAATTGGGTTTTTCTTACCTTTCCATTTCCCATCTTAAAATTAGCTGATTAAATGACCCATGTATAAATCCAAAATATACCAAAGTAAAACCAGCATTTATATTTCACTTGCTTGATCTGTAAGTGACCTCTTATAACCTTGCATAGATCCCATGCCAACCTTACTAGGTTAAAGTAACCTATACCTGAGGTCTTGAATCTAAATGACAGGTGTGGGAAGCAGGTTGAAAAGCTGATGATAGCACTTCTTGACCTTCAAGATAAGAACTGAAAGAGAACAGAAAAAATAAGGTCATGAAAGATGTATGTGTGTATGTGTGTGTGTGTGTGTGTAAGAGAGTAGAGGCAGGAGGAGGGGTCGTGGGGGGCAAGTGGACCAGGTCTAATATGTGATAACCTCATCTTGCCCAGCTAGAAACTATGAAGTCCAATGTAAAAAATAAATTCTTGACAGAATTTACAGATGTCTATACAAATGATGCCTCTCTATCCTTTTCTTCCTTATCTCATACATAAAGTCAGTTTTAACAAAATTCACAAAAGCCTCTGAATTCTGAAACAAAGAAAAGTCTTGGCCTTGATCATGATTTCTGCATACCAGTCTGAAATTTAGGGCCAACAAATTATAGAGCTCAGAGTTCCACCCTGCTGCATGGAACCATGCAGGAGTCCCACAGTGCTCTGGCTTGTCAGCTCATCTCCTAACCTACCAAACATGGGGAAAAATCAGTGGGTTAAATGCGAGCATAGAGACTTGGTTTAAGTTCCAAGTTCTGTAGTTTTTACTTCTAAGTGTGTGGACTTGAGTAAGTTGCTCTCCTAGCTCCACTTTCCAATCTTAAAAATAGAATTAAGGCTCTATATAAAATACTCTGTGATGCCTGGCACATAAACATGTTCTGTAGACATTATTATTATTGTTATAATTATTTCTTTCTTCAGAACTACCTGATAGCTGACTTCGAATTTCCTGTGTTCTGAATGGCTGTTCCAGCTTTCATATCCGTTTCTCTATATAATCTTGACAATCCTTTCCTTTAACCCTTTGTAACACCCCTCACCACCACACACATACACACGCATGAATGCACACACACATGTCGCTTAGCTTAGGTTCATCCCTCCCTTCTCAGATTCAGTGAAGCCTCCCCTGAGGACCACCTGTCCTGTCTTCACTCTGTCCAGCAGAGATCATATACATTTGTTACCTGCTCTTCTAGGAATGTTTCTTTCCTTTAGAAAGTCCCCTAAATTTGCAATTGAACAGTCATCAATGTATTAGATTAACCTTCCCTGTTTGCCTACAAAATACAAGCCCCTTGAGGATAAGACATGAACTCCTTTGCCCTTTATTCTATGTCTACCACCTGGCAGTGTAAAATTGTTAAGTATTTAACAACTTTTGCTCAGTGAATGAGTACAGAAATTAATGAAATTAGGATTTTATTTCTTATTGTATACACTATTTGGGTCACTTATACTTCTTCATGAAACTTTTTAAATTCCCAAATAATCAACCTCAGAATAGGGATGGCAGTCCTAGATCCACAGAGTTATGATGGACATAAGACCTGATGGCCAGTAAAGTGACCAGAAAGACATGGCTATTCAGTACTTGAGAGTTCTTTTTCCCTTTATCACCAGCCAGCATATCATGTAAACCAATGCCAGCCTGTCAGGGATGGAAGACAATCTGACAGGGGGCTCTCACAAAGAAGGTTTCAAGCAGAAGAAAACACAGTAAAGGCCTGTGCCCCAGGGTAGCCAGAATGTAGAAGTCAGAAGACTTGGGGGATGACCCTGGAAACATGGTGGCTTTGCAGAAACCTTACACATGTTTCCTGGTTTTAATATCTCTGCTGTAGTTCACAATCCTCTTCCAAGTCCAGCTTTCACAGACCTTTCTGAGAATGGGCTTCTAAACGTGCTCCCCATCTCACTCATCCCTATATACAAAATGTATTAATCCCATATACGTTCTTCTCCTTGCTTCTCTGATGATCCAGTCCAGATAGAACACCACTTTCCCCAAGTGAATGGTGGTGGAATGTACTGGGCTCATTGTTTTTGGAGTCAGACAAGTTGAGAATGAAATCCTAGTTTGGCTGTTTAATAGGTCAAGGTAAATTTGAGTAAGTCTCTAGACCTTTTAAAGCTTTGGTTACAAGTATATAAAAGAATTGATGTGAGGAATAAAGGAGATGATTTCTATTAACGACTGAGTCCACTTGCACATATTGAGATGTTCAAGAAATGCTACCTTTACTGTGCGTGTCTGTGGGCAATCAGAACACCCTAACCTGAGACCCAAATTGGTGCTTCATAGATATCTGCCCTACCAGGAATGAGGCCCCTCACAGTTTTCCTTCTGATTCAACTAATAAAAGCAGCTTCCTTTCTCTCCTCAGGTTAGTGAGATTTTACTTGTTATATAGAAAATCCATTCATCAAAAAATGTAGTTGTTATATCCAAAATGCATTAATCCAGAAATATATTTGTTTTCTCCAAAAACCTTTGGGACAAGGGCATCAGCAATCTCACCAGGATGTAGCAATCATGAACCAATAAACCAAGCAATTTATAAAACAAAAAGTGGGCTTCTAGCCCTGTGCCCAAAGGCAATGCAATCCAAAGGAACACAAATGCTGTGTGTGCCTCAGGGTGTTCCCAGTCTTGATGAAAATAGAAAATCTGGAAACTATGAAACATTGGGGAAATATTCAAGAAAATTCCAAACAGGTTATTTTTGATGATCAAATGTATAAATAAAACATTTTATAGAATTTCTGAAAAAGAAAGTCTAATATAGAGATGGTCTCTGGGAAAAGATTAGGCTTCCAAAGACAGTTGCTTACTGTTGCATGCTCGCTGACTCTTTGCAACCCTGTGGATTATAGCCTGTCAAGCTCTTCTATCCATGGGATTCTCCAGGCAAGAATACTGGAGTGGGTTGCCATTTCCTCCTTCAAGGGATCCTACTGACCCAGGGATTGACCCTGAGTCTCCTGTGTCACCTTCATTGGCAGACATGCTTTTCCATTGAGCTACTTAGGAAGCCCTCCAAAGGTGGTAAAGATCCAATACAATGAACAAATATGTAGCGTTATAATCAAAGCAGAGCTGGGGTTAAGTCTTAAATCTATAAGTCTATAGTTGTTTGCTCTCAAGTAAATTACTTAAATGATCTGAATTTCCTTATTTGTAAAATGGAGAAAAATAACCATTTAATAAATGAAAGAATGTAGGAATACCTGGCACATCAATAAGTGGATGCTATTTTTTTTTTTTTTTTTCTTAAATCAAAGGCTTGAGTTCAAAAGCATTGGGCACAGATGAGTTAGGGCAACAAATTTACGTTCAAATCCTAACCATCCCACCAGACACTGCATGACATCTGGCAAGCTACTTAGTCTACCTGAGTTTCAAATTCTTCATCTCCAAATCTGATAGAATTACACCCACCTTTCTTGACTGTTAAGAGATGCAGGTTAAATGCATAAGAAATGCCCCATAATGGTAGCTGTTCTGTTGTTTTTATCCTAATATTATTGCTATTATTAGCATTATTATTTGTTAATATTGTATGAATGGAAGGAAAGAAAGGAGAGAAGGCAAAAGACAATGCAAGCCCGAACCAAGAAGCTGGAGTGCAGTAAATGAAGAGGCAGCTTTCAGGTGAGAAGGAGCTTGGATCTGGAAACTGATAGACATAGAGAGATAGGAAGAAGTCAGGTTAAAAATTGATTTTAGGGAGCCATCCAAGTGCCAATACGTCCATATAATCTTAGAACCCTCCTAGAGATTTTTAGGAACGAGACATCAACCGCTTTTCTTAGTAAATCATTTCTTACAATGCCTGGGATTTTTGTATTTCCTTCTATTGTTGTTGTCATAGTCTAATTTTTCCCCCAGTTTTATTGAGATAAGTTGACATGTAACATTGGATAATTTTACTTATTTATTTTTAAAAAAGTTTTTGGCAGCACCATACAACATGTGGGATCTCAGTTCCCCAACCTGGGATCGAACCTGCACCCCCTGCATTGGAAGCACAGAGTCTTAACCACTTAACAGCCAGGGAAATCTCCCACGTTGGATAGTTTTAAGGTGTACAAAATGTGATTTTATATACATACATATTGTGAAATAATTACTGAACTAATTGGATGGATGTTTAGTTAACATCCATCACTTCAGAGAATCTGATTCTTCATTCTGCTTCAGGGCACATGGAAAAGAGTCAATAAACACTCTTTAGGGAATACATTGTATGCTATTTAGTGCTTCTTTGGGTAAGGTGAACTGATCTTGTTGAATAATGTTGCTCCAATGACAATCACTATAGCATTGAGCACCCACTGGATGTTGGACAATTCACACCCAGTAGAGCTGATTTTAGTGTTTTTGTTTGCATATGAGAACCTGATTAGAGAGACGTGAAACAGCCTCTCACTTTACGTGGCCATAAGAAGGTACAGCCAATACGTGACTATATCTATATAGTCAGCAAAGTTCTTGCCCCATTTCCAGGAGGAATTTCTTATTGGGTTCTTGTGGCTATCTATCAGCATTCTCTTTGAAGAGGGTTGTTGAAGGTGTGAACACAGGAATATAAATTTATTTACTTCTGATCTTTCTTCAGCGGGTCATTTTTGTTTCTCACTCTCCCTGCCCACTAGTATTACCTAGATGCTTACCACATACTGGCCTCAATTAGATCCAATTAGACATGAAGAAAAAAAAAATCAGGCTATTAATGGAAAGAAGATTGAAATAATGAAAATAATTCCATTCCCAAATGCAGTGTTGCCATAGTCTGTTGATTTGTAATAAAATCTGTCAACTATTTACACATATATTCACATTGAAGACCATTTTCAGATTATAATTAAGAAAAAATAAAACAAATCGTTCTCAACCTCCCAGAGACTCTCCGATAAGGAGTAGAGTTTCTTCAAAATGATCAACAACCGTGCATCTAAAGGAAAGTGTGTGATGGTGATGGAAGACACACATGCTTACATGACAGGTCGCCAACAGCAGTGCGCAAAGCAGAAGGCATAATGCTTTAGACTAGCAAACTCAGCTTTGCACGGTGGAACACACACTTTGTCTTCACTTCCACACAGAAATGTGCTCTCACATTTTTTTTTCTTGAAATATATTCTTGAGTCAATTTTGGCTTCCTTTTTGACTTTTACTAAAGACATGACTACAGAGAATTGTCTCTTTGCCATGAGATAAACAGTAGAACAGAGAGCAGTGTGAGCTGGTATGAATTGTTGCCTGCCTGATCCCCTGACTCTACCAAGAAATTGCACCTGCGATTTTTTTTTTAATTTTCATTTATTTTATTTGGGTGCATTGGTCATAGTTGCTGCATGCAGGATCGTCCTTGCATCATGCACGACATTATATTACAGTGCACAGACTCTAGTTGTGGTGCATGAGCTCAGTAGTTCTGGTTGCTGTTGTTGTTCAGTCGCTCAGTCATGTCCAACTCTTCGTGACCCCATGGACTACAGCACGCCAGACTTCCCTATCCTTCACCATATCCCAGAATTTGCTCAAACTTATGTCCATTGTGTAGATGATGCCATCCAATCATCTCATCCTCTGTCGTCCCCTTCTCCTCTGGCCTTCAATCTTTCCCAACATCAAGGTCTTTTCTAATGAGTCAGCTCTTCACATCAGGTGGCCAAAGTTTTGGAGCTTCAGCAGCAGTCCTTCTGATGAATATTCAGGGTTGATTTCCTTTAGGATTGACTGGTTTGATTTCCTTGCAGTCCAAGGGACTCTCAAGAGTCTTCTCCAACACTACAGTTCAAAAGCATCAATTCCTCCTTCTTTATGGCCTAATTCTCACATGTATACATGACTACTGGAAAAACCATAGCTTTGACTATATAGACCTTTGTTGGCAAAGTAATATCTCTGCTTTTTAATATGCTGTCCAAGTTTGTCATAACTTTTCTTCCAAGGAGCAAGCGTCTTTTAATTTCATAGCTGCAGACACCATCTGCAGTGATTTTGGAGCCCCCAAAAATAAAGTCTGTCACTTTTTCCACTGTTTCCCCATCTATTTGCCATGAAGTGATGGAACTTGATGCAGGCTTAGTTTCTTCATGACATGTGGGATCCCAGTTTCCTGACCAGGGATCAAACCCACATCCCCTGCATTGCAAAGCAGATTCTTAACCACTGGACCACCCGGGAAGCCCCTGCATCTGAAACTGCTATTGGTACAAACCCAGAATAAAAGTGCTAGAGCAGAGGAAGTGCTGCAGTGATGCTCTGTGTGTTCCTGCTCAAACTCATCTTCTCTCTCCCGAATATCCTGACAAACATAATAGCTCTAATCACACAGTTTTCATTATGACCCTTCCTCTAAAATGTTTTCCTCCTTCCAGAAGAAGATAATGGGGATACATTAAAAAGAATACCCAAGATGGCAGATTGAAGTCATTGAAATCTGAAGCTTCCAATACAAGCTAACACAAATAATTGACTGAATGCTTTAAAAGAAATCCTGTGGACCACGACCAGAGATCAAACCCATGGAAGGAAGCAAGGAAATAAGAGTATCGCTGTTGGTGCTGGGTCTTTGTGGGGAGATCCAACTCTATGTGACAGGCTTTCTGCCTGAAGCCAAGAGCTGGGACCAAGCTGCTTCTTATGAATGAGGGTTGCAGGAGTTCCCAAGACAGGAATAGAAGCAAATTTACCACTTGAAGCTAAGACCCACCACGCATAATAAGAGGCCTGAATTTTGGTCATCTTTGTGGCAGGAGAGTATAACCTCTAGTTTAGAGCCACATACTTTATAAGGCTAAGGCAAAAGCAGAATTAAAGCCTTCTTAAAAGCTGGGGGATATTCCTACAGATGAACAAGAGTTACCAAGCAAGTGAAAAAATCTAGCAGTATAAAAATTTCAACAGATTCATTAAACAAAAATTCCCAAGTAAACATACATGTTATAGAATGATTTTCAATCATAAAATGAATATGATGTTCTCAAAGAAATGAAAAATGGACTACTATCCTTGGGAAAAACATAAACAAAAACAAGAGATTACAAAAACAAAGACAGGTGCACATGCCAAAGAAAATGTTATTTGTTGACTTAAACTGATCAGCTGACAGAGGTAAAGACAGAGAATCCTTAAGACTGAAGACAAAACTAAGGAGGTATCACAGAAAGCATTATAGAATGCTAAACTATTGGCAAACAGGAAAAAGACAAGAGACAGAGGATAGATCAAGTACTTCCAACTTAACATCAGATTCAGATAGAAAGAAGAGAAAAAATTGTTGAGAGACAATGTTCAAACAAATGGGTCAGAATTTTCCAGACTGTTAAAAACCTGATGTCTTCCACTGATGGACAGTTGGGAGAGTTTAAAATGAAAACAAACCCCAAACTAGTGTCATTTTAGTGAAAATACATAATCTTCAGACAAAGAGGAAATCCTAAAAGCTAGTAGACTAGTAGGAGACAGACTACTTAAAAAAGAATGGTAATCATTTGATGATACTCAATAATAAGGCACTAGAATATGGGCTTCAAGGTAGTAAGTGAAAATATAATTATCAACCTATTTTGTATAACACACAAATAATCATTCATAAAAAAGTAAACATTAAAGCTATTTTAGACTTTAAATTTATTATTGACAATGAACGAGTTTAGAAGGGAAGTGGTAAATGGAAAAGCATAACTTCCAAACTGGGGGGAGGGGCAATAGAGGACTAAAGTAAAAAGAAATCAATCTATCATAATTTAAATAAATAGAAACAATTAGGTAAGGGGGAAATCATATATGTATACATATATACATTTATATGGCATAAAATATGACCAAAACAATAAGTAATGTCAGCAAACATAGTAAGGATAAGTGAATTCTCTTAGTTAAAAGAAAGAGATCTCAAACTAGATTTTTTTTAATCCAGTTTAAATATTTACAGTATATAAATTTAAAGCAAAACTATAAGACAACTTATATTTAAATACAGGGAATTTAAATACAGGGAAAATACTTCTAAAATAGATGTCTGTTCCTTAAAAGGTGCTATAGCTATATGAAAATAAGTCGAAAGAAAATTTAAGCTAAAATGTAGTGCAGGCTAGATTTCAAATATTGACGTGTTTTCTTTTTAACCATCTATTACCCAGTCCACTTTAGAGTAAAATATCAGTAAGGGAGGAATTTAATGAGCAAACAGTCATGTTTCATTCTCTGGATAACCACCTATCTTTTGGACAAGCGTAGTAGAGACACATCTTGAATTGAAAGCTGATCTCTCTCCAACATATTTATTTTCTTTAAAAATCAGACAACCTAGGATTTCTTTTTTGTGATGGAAATGATGAGTTAATGATAGGCTGGTTTTTTAATTACTGAATCTTCTGACTTTGTTTCTGGAAACCAAACAAATTAAAACCTATAATAAACCACAAAAGCAAAATAATATTAATAATGAATAGTCTAAGAATTCAGGGTATATGCCCATCACTGTTCTGGGCACCTTCTTTTAATCCACCATGAGACAGGCTTGCTTTCAATTCCATATCCCATAGTGAAGTGATGTGCTTAGAAAAAGCAGAGCCTGGCTAGGCACCCAGATGTGGCTGACCTCTCAGTTCTGTACCTGCTCCCTGGTCCACATTCCCATCATCAATTCACACTCCTCTCTCTGGGATGGAACTGAGAAGCAACTAGAAGCTTATGCACACTGGAGAGCTAGTCTCTTCCTCTGTCTCCTGAGATGCAACCTAGGGAATCAGAGAATGACTTTTAAAAAAAGTCCAGAAAGCCTCAGTAAGCTTAAGGTTCTTCTCTTCTGAAAAGCCACAAGAAGAAAAACAAACATGGGATCAGAGCATCTCCATGGCTTCAGGGAGGACACTGGCTATGCCCAGGGTAGGTCCCGGCTCCCGGCCAAGGAGTAACCAGTTGCAGCTGTGTGGGCCCTCAGGAGGGGGCAGGGTGGGGCGGACACTCAGATCCACAGCTGCTCCGCAGGGGTGAGGCGGAGCCCCCACTAGGCCAGGGGACCTGCCTGGCTGGAAGCTGCTGGAGCTGTGTGTGGTTTTTGAGAGGCCAGGTGCCCTGCCCAGCCTCCAGAGAGGAGTGGTGATGGACATGCCTTAAAATAAAGCAGGGACAAAGTGACGAGTCTCCAGGAGAATGTCACAGCTTTATTCTTTGCCTGCCTCCTCTTCTAATGGGCATTGTCCAGTGAAGCTGGTTCTCAGGCACAGAAAGGAAAATTCAGTGAATCGTGATAAAACAAGAGGCTTGAAATCACGAAAGAAAACTCCACACACCACATGTGTGCTGTTCTTTGAAACCTTGTTCTTTCTCACACTCAGGCCTCTTGGAGGGTGGAGTCGGGCTTTCCTCAACATGGAATCCTGGAGTGAGTAGCAGAATGCAAAGGGGAAGCAGGCTCTTCACTGATGTTTGAAGAAAACAGCAGTCAAAGACTTCTCTCTAACAGATGGTCCCAAATGTACAAGGATCAAGGTCATTTAGATGAGAGAAGTCTTGTGACTTTCAGAAAATGGGATTGCTTTTCCTTGATAGCCACTGGAAAATAGGTCTCTGTGAGAGCAGTAGAACCAAGGATAAGGGCCAAAGAGCACAGGAAAAGACTTTCAATAGGGAAACGCAAATCAAAACTACAATGTGATATCACCTCACCTCTGTGAAAATGGTTCTCATCAGTGTAATAAGAGATAACAAGTGTTGGCGATGATGTGGAGAAATTGGAACCCTTGTACACTGTTGGTGGGAATGTATATTGAGCAGCCATTATGGATAAGAGTATGTGAATTCCTCAAAAAATTAAAAATATAATTACTATATGATCCAGAAATGCCACTTGTAGGTATCAAACTGAAAAAAATGAAACCCTTATCTCAAAAAGATATCTGCACCCCCATGCTCCCTGCAAAATTAATCACAATAACCAAAACATGGAAACAATCTAAGTGTCTATTGATGGATGAATGGATAAAGAAAATATATATCAGCCTTAAAAGAAAATAAATTCTTGACCTGTTTGACAAAGTGGATGAAACCAGAAGATGAGGACATCATTCTAAGTAAAATAAACCAGTCACAGAAGGACAAATATTGTATGATTCCTCTACATGAAACAGTCAAATTCATAGAAAAAGAGAGTATAAATGTTGGTTTCCTAGCACTGGGAGGAACATGGGAGATGGCCTTTCAATTGGTATGAAGTTTCATTTATACAAGATGAATAAGTTCTAGAGATCTGCTATACAACTTGGTACCCATATATCATGTTGTTTAGAAGTACAATACACCATTCTATTGTACATCTAAAAAGTTCTTTAAAGGGTCAATTTCATTTTAAGTGTTCTTCTCACAACTGAAAAAATTCCCACAGTTAGGTGGTAAATTTACAGATCATCACTCTATGCTATTATACACCACAAGATACATAACTGTAAAAAAAAATATGCATTTTCAAGTTTTAAATCTTGGGATAGCTTCATATTGAAGCTTCAAATTGAAGATATCGCTCACCAAGAGTTGATAATTAAAAAGTGGCCTTGTGTCTGTGTTTGGCAGTCTATGAACTCACTAAAGGTTTATATGCATTTATAAATTGACATATACATTGTTACAGGAAGTCACATTATATTTTTTTAGGAAGGCCATATGGTTTCATTGATTCATTCAGCAAATATCAGTTGAACATTCACTGGGTTCCACGTAGAGGGGCTGGAGACATGGTGATAGGTAGGTGCATCACAAGGCATGATTCCAGCAGGGGAGACAGACAGAATGTTTATATGAAGGAAGGCCATGGGCTAAAGTCAAATAGTGGATCTGAAGCTTTAGGGGAAAAATCACTTCAGGCAGAAGGCCTGACACCCACAAAGATCCCGAAATGGGAATGAATTTGGCCTATGAGAATGAGCAGATAATGATCACAAAGGTAGGTTGTCATAAAGCATTTTCATTTTATACCAAGGATAATGAGAAGCCACTGAATGGTTCTGAGCAGAAAGAAATGTTTCTTAATTTATATTTCACAATGCAGTAGATGGAGGCAGTAGTCAAGCATGGATTCGCCCATTTATTCATTCAATAAATATGTATTGAGCACTTCTTATGTACTCTACTAAAGGTTTGTATAGTCAAAATTATGGTTTTTCCAGTAGTCATGTATGGATGTGAGAGTTGGACCATAAGGAAAGCTGAGTGTCGAAGAATTGATGCTTTCAAACTGTCATGCTGGAGAAGACTCTTGGAGAGTCCCTTGGACAGCAAGGAGATCAAACCAGTAAATCCTAAAGGAAACCAACCCTAAATATTTATCAGAAGGACTGATGCTGAAGCTGAAGCACCAGTACTGTGGCCACCTGATGGGAAGAGTTGACTCATTGGAAAAGACCTTGATGCTGGGAAAGATTGAAGGCCAGAGGAGAAGGGGGTCAACAGAGGATGAGATGATTGGATGGCATCATCTACTCGATGGACCTAAGTTTGAGCAAACTCTGGGATATGGTGAAGGACAGGGAAGTCTGGTGTGCTGCAGTCCATGGGGTTGCAAAGAGCTGGACACAACTTAGCAACTGAACAGTGAACAAGAACATCAACTAACTAATTATGGGGCAAATTAAGGGCTTCTATGGCCCTATGTTTTTTTTTACCTATAAAGTGGTCTCCCTGGTCTCCCTTACTACAGTCAAGCTTCTGTCCCAGGAAAGGGGCAGGCTCTCTGGCCTTATTCATCTGCATCTGAGACAAGTCCGCCCCAGGACTTCTGTCTTAGACACAGTTTCTGGAAACCTTCATTTAGAGGTACATGAGACACATTGGGTCCTGGGTTTGTATCTGAGGAATAAACTCAGAAGTCTAGGCCAGCATAGATCTAAAAAGAATGTAGCAGAGTTTTGAGGCCTATGAAGATGAAAGTAAGAGCGTCCCTAAGAGCAGTGGAGCTGGGGAGAATTTTAAGTAAAGATACATTTAACTTCTGTGAAAAAAGGAACTGCAGCAAAATCAGAAATTCCATAGGAAAACAGTTAGGTTCAAGGCAGAGGTAAAATTTTCTGATGGCCATGACATGATGGAATAACACTGAGGTACAGATAACAGCCTTCCTGGAGGCTCAGCTGGTAAAGAATCCTCCTGCAATGCATGAGACCCGGGTTCAAACCCTGGGTTGGGAAGATACTCTGGAGAAGGTAATGGCAACCCACTCCAATATTCTTGCCTGGAGAATCCCCATGGACAGAGGAGCCTGGCGGACTACAGTCCACAGGGTCGCAAAGAGCTGGACATGACTGAGCGACTAAGCACGCACAGGCAACAGCCCTGTGGCCCTCATATAAAGTGACAGTCCTATTTGCATTCTGCCCCACCTGGTTTCCCTGGTGGTTCAGACAGAAAAGAATCTGCCTGTAATGCAGGAGACCCAGGTTTGAACGCTGGTTTGGGAAGATCTCCTAGAGAAAGGAATGGCTATCCACTCCAGTAATCTTGTCTGGAGAATTCCAAGGCAAGAGGAGCCTGGCAGACTACAGCCCAAGGGATTGCAAAGAGTTGGACATGACTGAGTGGCTGACACCACCAGCACCTGTAAAGTGTACATCAATCAGGGCAGGCACATCCTCTTGGCCCCAGGGAGCCATGAGATGCACTGTGGACCAAAATGCAGTTACAGCCAAGGATCAGGGAGCAGAGTGTCCCTCTGGTGGGGAGAACTTTAGCCAATTAGGTTGACCACAAGCTAGTGGCTTCAATGGTACCATTCTGTAACCAGAGACATTTTGTAAAAAGAAAAGAAACTATCATTGGAACAAGGGAATTGGTAAGCATATGGGTTCTTGAGAAAGATAGCCTGGTGGGTTCATTTCCTGCCTGCACCATCATGTGACTGAGGGAAAGTCCTCAACATGTCTAGGTCCTGGGATCCTCATTTCTCAAATGGGGCCATGTCACAACTTTCTTTCATAGTTGATATGAGAAATGTCAAATTATGATATGAGAAATATATGAAATTATGTATATGAAGACCTTGGTGCAGTGTTTGGCATTTGACAAATACTCTTTAGGTATAAGCCACCACCATATATAATTAATCAGAACATTAGAGAAGAATGGATGCTTTTCTGCTAAGCCCAGGGACTGCACTTATATGGTATCTCAGACAGTTATGATAATCAAGTTCCTTCCTGGAGTTATAGGAAAGTGCTTTAGCCCTTCTGTGGGCACAGTTTAATTCTCTGCTTTTACGGCTTGAGATATCATCAGCCTGCCTCCAAAGAAATTTAGTAGGGAGAACTTTATTATCTCAGGGAATTTCCCATGGTTCCAGGTCTAGCCCAAACCTAGGCAGAGACACCTGATTTTGTAAACACTATGATCATGTGTTCACTTCTTTTGGGCAAAATCACCTGAAACAAGATAAGACTGACCTAAATATCAGAATGTCATGGAGAGAGGTACTCAGAATCTCTCTGACTCCATGTATTATTTATCTAACTGTAATCACACAGCCATATGAAGAGAATGCCAACATAGTGATCTGCAATGCAAATGATGCCACAAACATTTCCATGTTCAAAATCTGTAGGGCCAGTGCACAGTGACACTGTGGGCTGAGTTTCACAGGAAAAAAAGGAATCATCAGAGAGATATTTGGGATGAACATGGAACTAAACAAAGAAGAGTCATTAAATGGAATGTTTGAAAGGATCAAGCTAATCCATTTCACCACAGGGCTGGACTTTCCCGAGGCACAGTGATTATTGGTTACAGTGCTCTGCTTCTATCCCACATGAAGGATCATCTTGCCAATAGGTCTGAAATCTTTGAAATCCTTTGGTTACTACTCCCTGCCCTCACACATTCCTCCAGTGAGCACTGGATATGTTTTCTAGTAACTCATTCTTTCTTGGCTAGTCAGTTCCCTTATCACCCCCTTTGGATGGACTTGTCTTCTCTTTGTTGTTATTGTTCAGTCGCCAAGTCATGTCCAACTCCTTGTGATCCCACGGACTGTAGCACACAAGGCTTCTCTGTCCCTCACCAACTCCCGGAGTTTACCCAAGTTCATGTCCACTGAATCGGTGATGCCATCCAACCATCTCATCCTCTGTTGTCTTCTTCCAATATCATGAGTCAGGTGGAGAGTTCATGAGGATGAGGATGTGGCAACATCTTTTTCTTTAAGATATTCATATAATCTCTGAATTATTCTACATTCTTAATTCCAACGATTTCCAAGTTATTACAAGAAAATCTGTAGAACCCTCCAAGTGCTGACAATAAAAACTAATCTCTTTGGAGTCTTCATACATTTTTCCCCTGTTCGTCTTCTCATTTCCTGTCAATTTCCTCTTTATTCTCTTTTCAAATCTCATATACCACAAGGTCACATTTCTCAACAGAGCAACTTTGAGCTAGAAGTGGAAAAGAAATCTTTGCCCTTCCTTAAACCCTTTCTCACTCAATATGGGCTTCAGTGACTCCCAAGGGGATCTGATGTGGCAAAGAGCAGATAATGTTCCTCAAAGCAGCAAATATCATTTAAAGTTTTGTTTTTGACAAAAGAGTTAATGTAGAGCTGAGACACCAGTCTTATGCTAACAAACTTTAAATTTTATCAAGTTAATAAATGAATTTGTCATGTAAAAGTCAGTCATGGCTCAGACAGTAAAGAATCTGCCTGTGATGTGGGAGAACAGGGTTTGATCCCTGGGTTGGGAACCCCTGGAAAAGGAAATGGCAACCTACTCCAGTATTCTTGCCTGGAGAATTCCATGGGCAGAGGAGCCTGGCAGGTTACAGTCCTTGGGGTCTCAAAGAGTTGGACATGATTGAGCTACTAACACTTAGTCATGGAAGAATGGAAGAATGTAACAAAGATATCTGTCCATGTCAGTAAAGGTTCTGCTGATCTCAGAAGAGAATGTGGTTCGTGTCAGAGGACATGCAAAGTCATCACAAATACGCTTCACATTTGTGTTTCTAGCTTAATTGCTCATGGTTAAATTGAAAATAATAGAAATGAGGTTTTGTTTACATAAAGCATGAAACTTTGTCCTGGGAACTTTTGTCCTCCAAAGAATTCCCAGCAATGTAGGCTTTGGAAGGTGCCCGACTATGTGGAGTTTTAACAGGAAATGCAAAGAGAATCAATGTAGAGTTTAAGAAAATGTCACAATGTCAGTGGGTATGAGTGATTTCCGCTATATAATATCAAATGGGGAGGAGATGTAACCGCTCCAGTGAAGAAAGAGATGCGCTTGTCACATTGTCAGTATCTTTCCTTTTGAAAGACTTTGTTGTTCTGATAAATCCAGTCAAAGACTCTGTTACTCAACACTATAGTTTCGGGGACCACTGTCTGTGAAAAGCAGGGTCTTCTGGAAAACTCCATTTCACAGTACTGTACTATTAGTTTTGAAATTGATGTAATAAATCTACTGAAAAAAACACTCTCTGCCTACATAATCGTGTCTATAAAATCATCTAGCTGTGCTTTTCTTACTAATGAACATAAACTTTGGGCCATGCTCATTAAAGGCAAGGTTACCAGGAGGGTATTTAGAGCTGTCTTCAGGTCAGACCCATGGCTGCCTGTTTTCATTTCCCTCTGACGCACTGGATCACTCTCTCTCCCACATACCCTTAATTGTCTTGGCTATCTTTAGGTTCTGCTTCCAACTTGCTTGAAACTGCTTGGGACATTTTCATGTCCTCTCTTTCTCAATAAACCTCCCCAACCCCCTTCCCCCTTTGCTTCTCTCTCAGTTAACCCCTTGTCCAGTTTCCTCTTCCACCAATAACCACAATTTTCTGCCCTCCCAGTAACCCAGATCAACTATTTTCTAATCACTAAGGCACAAAAGTGCTTTCCTCATGTTGTCAGAGATTTAACTTCCCAGGCAATTCCACCCTCTCTCATCTACCTAGAGTTCACAAAAAAAGGATTTTAAAATAAGGCTTTAGAATCTAAGCACAGTAAGATGTACAGGGGGTTGAGATCAGTCAGAAGTCTTCTTAGAAGGAACAGAGGCAAAATAAACATTTTAAGAATTTATGAATGAATGGATAAAGAATGTGGTACATATATATAGTGGAATATTACTCAGACAAAAAAGGAAAGAAGTTGGGTCATTTGTAGCGATGTGGATGAACCTAGAGTCTGTCATACAGAATGAAGTAGGTCAGAAAGCAAAACAAATATCGTATTTTAATGCATATACAATGGCACCTAGAAAAATGGTACTGATGAACCTATTTGCAGGGCGGGTATAGAGACACAGATGTGAAGAGGAAGGTGGGGCGAATTGAGAGAGTAGCATTGTCTTACGTACACTACCATGATAACCCAGTTATCTAGTGAGACACTGCTATATAACACAGAGGGGTCAGTTTGGTGCCCTATGATGACCTCGAAGGGTGGAATGGGGAGTGGGTGAGAGGGAGGCTCAACAGGGCATGGATATAGGTATGTTGCTGCTGCTGCTAAGTTGCTGCAGTCGGGTCCGACTCTGTGCAACCCCATAGACGGCAGCCCACCAGGCTCCACTGTCCCTGGGATTCTCCAGGCAAGAACACTGGAGTGGGTTGCCATTTCCTCCTCCAATGTATGAAAGTGAAAAGTGAAAGTGAAGTCGCTCAGTCGTCTCCAACTCTTCGCGACCCCATGGACTGCAGCCCACCAGGCTCCTCCGTCCAAGGGATTTTCCAGGCAAGAGTACTGGAGCGGGGTGCCATTGCCTTCTCCAGGATATAGGTATACTCATAGCTGATTCACTTTGTTGTATGGCAGAAACTAACACAATGTGATGGAGCAATGATACTCCAATTTTAAAAAGTTTATTTGAGCATCAGACTAGATGTGGTTAAGTGTCCCACTGACAGGCGCTGGGGAAAGACTTTCATAGAGAAGAGGCAAAGAACAAAATGAGGAAATCACGTGATTGGCCGCAGCTGAGATGGTCGCTCTCTTTAGGAAAGCTTAATTGGATATTTGTGATCAGTAGTCCTAGGGTTTTAATTTCTTAATCTTGAAGCATTCAAACGTAGTTTTGGATTTGCCTGCTTGCTCCCAAGGCATTAGAGCCACCTCAGGCTCATGGCCTCCATGTTTAAGTAATTTAAAAATTCACCTTTTTTGTCATCCACTCATATGTAACAGAGAGAAAAGGCAAGTAGGGAAAAGGCAAGAGAAAATAAAGCTTTCATATTGTGGTAAAGAACCCATCTGCCAATGCAAGAGATGTAAGAGATGAAGGTTTGATCCCTGGGTCTGGAAGATCCCCTGGAGGAGGAAATGGAAACCCACCCCAATATTCTTGCCTGGAAAATTCCATGGACAGAGGAGCTTGGTGGGCGACTAAGAGGCTGCTAAGAGTCAGACACAACTGAACAACTGAGCACACGCACACACCCACATCATTGAAGGTAAGGCTCCTGGTCTGTGATCTCGGGGGCGCTGTCCACCTCAAGATGTCATTGCTTTGGAGGAGGAACCTCCCTGATCCATTTTAACTTTAGATCTCCAACTGGTGTGCAGTTCCAAGGCTGTGGAGGAGGACTTTCTGGCAGGCATATGTGGATGAAGGTTCAAGGTCCTCAAAGTTTGGCTGCCATCTGAGTATGACCACTGGTATGGTCCCTTCCAATGAGGTTCAAGAGCCGTCTTTGTTCTTTGTGATTCCAAGTCAAATGGGTGGGAGAAATTTGGATATATTATTATGGAGAGTTATAGGCAGATATTTGAGAAAACAAGAAGAATTCAAGACTCAGTCCAATTTCCAAGTAGATAACAAAAATCTCAAGTCCTCAGGGAATAGGAATTGAATTTAATACCCACAAGAGTTGCTATATTCTTCCACCAAAATACAATGTTTTTCTCGATAGTTTCTCCTATTTCTATAAAGGTTAATTGAAGTTAGGCTAGTTTGTTTGCAAAACAAGTCTAGTTTTATTAAACTTGACTATTTACACAAGTGAAGCAAGAACAGCAATTGACCATATAGGCTCTTTTAAAGTTAGTTTTGCTGGACCT
The DNA here is from genome assembly GCF_019320065.1 of Cervus canadensis. Lineage (NCBI taxonomy): Eukaryota > Metazoa > Chordata > Mammalia > Artiodactyla > Cervidae > Cervus > Cervus canadensis. The sequence goes on along the minus strand of NC_057388.1, from coordinate 75,167,774 downwards.
TTTCATAAGGAATCCCTCATGGGCTTTCAAAGGGTTCTCTAGGCTAGGGAGCCAAGCTGAAAACACCATCAGATTTTGCTAGGAATTTCTATAGATCTGGGTGAATTCCTTTCTTTTGGAGGGCCCCAAATTTCCTCATGTTCCTCAGGGTGTCAGGAAGTGACCTTGTCACCTCGTAAGGCTTGGAAACTTGTCAACAAGGTATCAGGTGATTTTTCCAAGAGGCTTTATTGATTCTGTAAAGTCAACCTTAGCGCTTTTAAAACTATCTGATCAGATGTGATTTTATGCACACGACTCAAACATGATATTCCAGTCAAAGACTCGGTAATGTAACTGATGCTTCCAATTGTGTCCTGTTATAAAAAGAACAGATTCTTATTGAACTTATGCCAACAATTATATTGCCATGAAAATAAGAATGCTCAATGAGTTTTCAAATTCTGGAGGGATCAGATAGGGAGAAAAAGAAAATGTTTCAATTTTGTTTACAAAGACATACTTTATTAAAGTGCTGTAGGTCACAGATAGCTTCAGGGAAGAAGATTTCCTTAAACCTGGAAAATCAAAATGTTAAAGAATCAGCAAAAAGTCATTAAAAACTAGAATTATTCTCATCAGTTTATTCAATCTTGCATTGTTAATTCTTATTTTGCTTGAATCCAGATTTTCCATTAGATCTTTGGAAATTCTTACCCAGTTTAGGTATCTAATCTTAAAATTATCAGAAAGCTATATTCTAGAGTACTTGTCACAGTCTTTTCCGTGATTTTCTCTGAAAACACTTTTGCAAGCATCAAAGTAAAACAGCAATTGTCTATGAATTACAAAAAGAGTTTAAAAATGGCTGTAAAGATCTGATGAAAGCTTATTTGATAAGAAAATTTAGTTATTTCTGTGGCAAATACTAACTTAAGATAATAATTGGACAGTAAAGAAACTGGTAAATGTATATTAGCTTCAATTTCTGGAATAACTATATAAGTAACATATATACCTATATAACCTAAGAAGATTTACCAGCACTTCTTATTTGATAATGCTTCCCACGTAATTTAGCATGAATATCTATCATGTAACTTAATTTAGTGTAACAGTATGCTTTCAAGTTGCCAAAAAGATTTTGGTGACTATTTATAAGGTGACATAAAACATAATTATTGTTGAAGTTTATAAACTTTTATCTTGCTTGCATTTGTTTTTAAAAATTATGTTTAGCTAATTCATGAAGATTCCCCTATACATTACATAGCCCACCATCATCTTAAGTTCTTTTTCTTGCCAACAGATTTTGAAATAGAGATTACATGAGTTTATCTGACTTTTAGTAAACCCAGAATAAAATGTGTATGCCTGAATTACGTAATATTGGTAAATCTGAAGTGCTTATTTTAACTAAACCAACAAATCTTGCACTGTTTTTATTTACCAAATATTATCCAAGATCATCTGAACTTGAAAAACATTTGGGTTAGTTTCTATATTTTCTGAAAGAATATATAACTTATATAAGCACTTATTTTTCTTTCAGCCAGTTAAAAAGAGTTCTTTTACAAATTAGGTTTGGCAATACCATTTGGTGGTAGAAAAAGTCACGCATCTATAACACACATATATAGACATACATAAACATACAGGCAGATGTAAGCAAATATAATAGCTTTCATTTTTAAAAATTTTAGCCATCAGACTGACAAGATAATACAAAACTTACTAGGTTCTAAAAGAACAAATGAATCCAAATTGTGTTTCTGGCAAATGAGTTCTGGAATAAGTTAAGTTTACCTGTGTAGATGCCTTAAAACTTTTACTGATTGTATAGAAGACTTTTAAGGTTAAGATCCTTGTTTCCAGGGAGCTTCCCCACCCCACCCCCCATCTTCTAATAAGAATTATCTCCCTGAAGTTTGCATTCCAAAGAGATTGTCTCTTTGGGTTCCAGGAGAAGACCAGGAAGGCGTATTTACATAGCAAAGTCACAGGATGTAAGTTTTCTCCCAAGTCTTGTTTCCACTGTCCTGATCTTTATAGTATCTGCAAGCATTTAAGATGGTATAGGAGGTCTGGGGATTAATCAAAAAAAAAAAAAAAAAAAAGGTGAGCTTTGAGTTGCTTCTAGAGCCACATATCTGTTCTTATAAAAACTAGATTTCTTAAACCACTGCAAAGTCACAAGTGTTAGTCACTTAGTCGTGCCTGACTCTTTGCAACCCCATGGACTGCATGCAGCCCACCAGACTCCTCCGTCCATGGGATTTTTCCAGGCAAGTATACTGGAGTGGGTTGCCATTTCCTTCTCCAGGGAATCTTCCTGACCCAGGGATCAAACCCCCGGTATCCTACACTGCAGGCAGATTCTTTACCACCTGAGCTACCAGGGAAGCTACCAAGACACTACAGTCGTTTTTAATTCCTCAAAGGATTGGGCTGAAACCAGAATGATATCCAGAGGCTGACTCATCCATCTGACTACACTGTATTCAGTTTGCTTCTTCATATCAGGGAGAAGATTTCCAGTGAAGATGGAAATCAATAGATTTCTATGTCCATTTTATTTTAGGGGAGGAGACCTAAAATTTTCTTTTTTTTTTTCCTTCTATCAGGTTCCCAATAACAATTTCCAATTTAGTCAACTTTTGACCACAGAGCTCATTTTAAAAAATCCTTTCAGGGATCCCCCTAGTGGTTTAGTATTTAAGACTCCTGAGCTTCCATTGCTGGGATGTGGGGGACACAGGATCAGGGAACTAAGTCCCCCCAAATGCCCCATGCAGCCAAAAAGTTAAAAAAAAAAAAAGGAAGAAAGAAAAAGAAAATGAAAGCTAAAATAATCCTTTCAAATATCTTATTATCAGAGTTTAGCCTGAACAAAAATAATACAGATATTGCCCACTTTTCAAAAGTTCACCTTAAACCACTTTGCTTTTACAAAAGACTGACATTAGTACCTGTTTTTGCTAGCTAAAAGAAATATGAAGAAGAGTTTCACTGTTATGAAAAAAGCAAAAAGTGGAAATAATGTCCAGCATGTGTTTTGCATCTAGCCAGTACAGAGGCAGCACACACCCTGAGCAGTAAGGGTGGCACAGCCAAGTTCCTCCCCCAGAGCTACACTCGGCATCTCAGCGTCAGGCTGCCGTAACTTAAAGCTGTGTCTGTGAACTTCAGTGGCTTTATCTAGATGGATTTTGTGCAGCCATTAGCAAGTTGCAGCCTAAGGTAATTACTTCTTCATCTTCTGCCATTTTAGCTTATGAAAGGTTTCCTAGAAAAGACTCTACTTTCAGATACCAGGGGAAAGCTGTATTCCTGCCAGTATTGAATTCCTTTTTTTTTCCCCCTCTTTTAAACCAAAGAAATGCCTATGAAATGACTCAAAATCAAAAAGCCTTTTATGGCTTACAGACACCCAGAGGCATCCCCAGGAAGGGTGCAAAAGATACAGCCCTGCCAAGATCCAGAGCAACTCCCAAAGAGAGCCAACAGAAAGAAAGATTTAGACAATTCCCATGGGAGCTGCCAACCTTCAGTAGCAGCTAGCTGAAAATGGGTACAACTCACATTTCTATCCGGTCATATTTCAGGGTCTCCAGCATGATGGTTGAGATGCCTGGACTTGTAAAAACTGACAGCCAGTGTGTTCCAAGCAGGCAGAAAGTCAAGCCAATCCCCAGGACATGCAACGAGACAAACAAGAAAACAATAGCTGTCTCTGGGAGGGGAATATCCACAATCATTGAGTATCCTGGAACCAAACTCACAGTCTTCACTGGGAAAGGAAAGGATAATCTGAAATTTTACCTTTTTCTCTTCACTGGGCACAACAGATATAGATTTGTTTTTTTAAGAATTCTCACCCTCCCCCAGCTTCTACCAGTTTTCTCAGGATCCTGTCTGCCAGCTCCAGTGTGAGCAGGGTATCCCAATGGGTCCCATCTGTATTACCGGAAATTGTAAGAGAGGAAAAATTATTTTCCCTTTATATAACTGGGACTTCTTTTTCCTCATCAGTGGATAAGTTTATCAGGGCTAAATGTCTCCCACTGTGGCCTCTGTAATTCAAGATTATCTTTGGTAAAATTAACCTACTTATTCAGACAAAGATTTGGGCCCATAAATGTTGCACAACTAGTTAGCCAGAGTCCAAGGTGGAAGACTCCCAGCTCTGCACTCATTTCTCTTTCTCTCTTTCTTTTTTATTTTCTAACAAAAATTTAACTGAGGTCTCATCCTGGACCCAGTCCAGTTTATGTCAGACTCGGTTCAGCTCTGGACTGAGGTAAAATGAATGCTCAAATAAAGTCTAAGAATCCATAAATGCAAAACCTGTGGAGTTGGGACATCTGAGAAGGGTTTACCTGGGACTTCCAGATGCAGTGAATATCAGTGAGTACAATAGGTTGGAGGGTACCTTTGTTTGCTCATTGCTCGCTACTCCCAGGGGCCATCAGGGTTTCCTTTAGATCCCTCTTCTGACACTAGAACTGTTATACGATAGAGACATATTAACATGTTTAAGTCTTTTGGAGACAAAATTGATTTGAATTGAGCAGTGCCTAACCAGAAGTGGTTAGGAACACTCAACCAGTGGGAGTGAGGGGAAAGACTTTCGGAGAAGATGAAGTAAAAAGCAAAGAAATTATTTGACTGATTTAGCATATGAGGTTGACTCACTTAGGAAAGCCTACTTGGTTGTTGGTGATGGGAGGTCCTTATGTTTTTTGTTTTAGTATAATTGCTTTAGAATGTTGTGCTAGTTTCTAATGTACAACCAAGTGAATCGGCTATATGTTTACATATATCTCCTCTCTCTTGGGACCTCCCCACTCCATCCTACCCATCTAGGTCATCACAGAGCACTGAGCTGAGTTTCTTGTACTATACAGCAGGTTCCTACTAGCTATCTATTTTACACATGATAGTGTGTGCATAGGGCTTCCCAGGTAATTCAAATGGTAAAGAATCTGCCTGCAATATGGGAGACATGGGTTCAATCCCTGGGTCTGGAAGATCCCCTGGAGAAGAGTATGGCTACCCACTCCAGTATTCTTGCTTGGAGAATTCCATGGACAAAGGAGCCTGGTGGGTTACAGTTCATGGACATGACTGAGCAGCTAACACACAATCCTAGCCATTTGTTACTCTCTAGTTTGCCTCCCCTTCCTCCACTGTGTCCACAAGTCTGTTCTCTACATTTGCATTCCTACCCTGGAAATAAGTTCATCTGTACCAATTTTTTAAATTCCACATACATGTGCCAATATTTATTTGTTTTTCTCTTTCTGACTTATTTCACTCTATTTGAGGGACTTTAGGTCCATCCACATCTCTACAAATGACCCAATTTTGTTTCTTTTTATGGCTCAGTAATATTCCATTGTTTTGATTTATTAACCTTGAGACAGTTCAGGCTTAGACTTTAGTTTGCTTATATAGGCTGATAAGGTATTAGAATAGCCTTAGTCCAATGCCCTCTTTTAAATCAATTTAACAATCTGAATCTTTGGTAAATCTGTTCCTTCATAGAAACAACAACAACAAAGGTGAAAAGGAAAAATGGGTTTGGCAATAAGGACCTCAGAGCTGTGATGGTTAACACTACATGTAGAAACTTGTCTAGTTTGTCCTCGACACTCAGCAAATGCTCAGCAAAATTTGTTTTCTCCCTTTTAATGTCAGTCACTAAACTTCGAAGCAGACCTTTGCTTCTTCTTCTTTATTATAACTTTTTCATCTCCTGCTACTGTGTATTTATACATCTTTTAGCAAATTGATTTTTCCTTATTTTAAAGAGTTTTGTGCCCTCTCCCAAGTATCCACTGATTGTGCAGTGCATTCAACAAATACTTCACATGTCTAAACTGCCGAGTATATGACTCATAAGTCCTTTTTGGTATTTCTTCATCCAACACAGGCATAAAATTAGTCATATTGTTTCAAAGAAAGCTGTAACTTCCTAGGAAAAGCAGTGAGAACCCTGTGCCTAGGCTGAGTGGAAACACACACATCCTCTCCCACTGGTGCTCACCCCCATCTCCAGCTCCCACTGCATCTGGCTTTATTCAGGGGAAAGAGGGGTGGGGTGGATTAGGAGTTTCTTGGGAAATAATTTAAACCTTGGGCTTCCCACATAGCTTAGTGGTAAAGAATCCACCTGCCAATGAAAGAGATGCAGGTTCGATCCCAGGGTCAGGAAGTTTCCCCTGGAGAAGGAAATGGCAACCCACTCCATTATTCTTGCCTGGAAAATGCCATGGACAGAGGAGCCTGGCAGGCTCCAGTCTGTGGGGTCTCAAAGAGTCAGACATGACTGAGTGACTGAGCAATTTAAACCTTGTTCATAGGTAGACTTCAGACCATTCATGATCATTTTTAATTTGTCATTCACTTACTCCTGCCAGGCCCTCTTCCAAGACTGTAATGGTCCATTTCATCTTGTGACCACCACCACCTGACAGGCAGGTACTCCAAGATTATTAGGTAGAAAATGGAAGCAAGTCAGGCAAAGTGGCCCCTGGTGGGACTTAAGCTCAGGCAGTCAGGGTTGAAAGTTCCTGCCTTACTCTCTTTTGTTACTGTTAATTTTTATTTTATATTGGACTATGGTTGATTTACAATGTTGTGTTAGTTTCAGGTGTACAACAAAGTGATTCAGTTATATGTATACATGTATCTATTCTTTTGCAAATTATTTTCCCATTTAGGTTATTCTAGAATATTGAGCAGCGTTCCCTGTGCTATATAGTAGATCCTTATATACAACAGAATATTACTCGGCCAGTAAAATGAATGAATAATGCCATTGGCAACAACATATATGGACCTGGACATTATCAGATTATCAAACTAAGTGAAGGCAGACAGAGAAAGACAAAAATTATATGATATCACTTATATGAAGAATCTAAAAAAATAATACAAATGCACTTATTTGCATAACAGAAACAGACTCACAGGCCTAGTAAACAAACATATGGTTACCAAAGGAAAAAGGTGGGGGCGAGGGAGAATGAACTAGGGGTTTCAGTATATAAAATAGATAGCAAACAAGGAGCTACTGCCTTACTCTCTTGAACTGTCATGGAAGGAGTGGAGTCATAGAGAGGTGCACAGAAGCTAAATCATGAGGGACTCCAAAGGAATCTGGAGATCGATTCTATCCTGGGGGAAGGAATGAGGAGTAATTAGCTATGGCCAGCAGGGCTTAAGGTTGAGAGGAGAGCAAGTGTCCCAGTTGGTATAGGGATGTTTGATATCTACCTCTAGACTGATCCAGGCTCACTGCCCCCCAACCCCGCCACAGTGCAAAGCCCCAGCCTGGCAGGGGGACATGGATGTGGGAGGGGCTGTGACTCCGTGGCCACATGGCTTCCTAGGTCCTTGGGGGTCATATTTAAAATGCAGCATTTTGTCCAGCTGTGCTCCCACCAGGAGGGTTTGAGAAAACCTGCTTTCTCCTATCTGCCCTAGAAACCATTAAGCATTTTCATTTCTGACAAGTTAGTGTAGGAAATTTTTGGAGAAGGAAATGGCAACCCACTCCAGTATTCTTGCCTTGAGAGTCCCATGGACAAAGGGGCCTGGTGGGTTACAGTCCATGGGGTCGCAAAGAGTCGGACACGACCGAGCGACACACACACACAGAGCATAGGGAAAGTGTTCTCTTATGGTTTGACTTTGTAGATCCCTTTTTTGCTGGGAAGGAAGAATGTTTTTCTATATGATCATTGACCTTTTTTTCTCTCCTCTGAATTGCCTTTCCACAACCTCTGCCCATTTTTTCCCCTTTTATTCTCTTGGCCTTTTGCCTTTTCCTTGTCATTCTGGAGGAGTTCTTTATATAATTCTGGATCGTAATCCAGAAACATGCCATATGTTGCACCTTGTTATATATGTTGCAAAGATTTTCTCCCTGATGATAATTTATATTTCAGTTCAAGGTGTCCCGTGGTGGTGGGAAGTGGGTGGTCAAAAAACTTAAACTTCCTTCAGCAAGGAGAGGAGAGTCCAGTTAAAGTACATGACCTCCATTCTGTGGCCTGCTCGGCAGTGGATTCAAGGAGTAAAGTGGGTCTATTTTTGTGAATATGGAAGCATATCTAAAATTTATTATTGTTTGAGGAAGAAGGTTATAGAATGAGAGCTCAATATTTACTGTTTATTAAAAATATATATGGACCTTCCCTGGTAGCTCAGCTGGTAAAGAATCCACCTGCAATGCAGGAGACCCTGGTTTGATTCCTGGGTTGAGAAGATCCCTTGGAGAAGGGATGGCCTACTCACTCCAGTATTCATGGGCTTTCCTGGTGGCTCAGACAGTAAAGAATCCAGCTGCAATGCAGGAGCCCTGGATTCGATCCCTGGGTTGGGAAGATCCCCTGGAGGAGGGCATGGCACCCACTCTTAGTATTCCTGCCTGGAGAATTCCCAGGGACAGATGGGGCTGGCGGGCTATAGTCCATGGGGTCACAAAGAGTCGGACATGATTGAGTAACTCAGCACAGCACACCAAAAAATATATATATACAAACAACAATACCACACATTTCCTATGAGTGTGTATATATATAGAGAGACACAAAGAGTCAGATACAGACACAGAGAGACACATTGTATAAGTTAGAGCTCTCTTAGCTGACAGACTTACTTCTTTGGGCTCCAAAATCACTGCAGATGGTGACTGCAGTCCTGAAATTAAAAGACACTTGATCCTTGGAAGAAAAGCTATGACAAACCTAGACAGTGTATTAAAAAGCAGAGGTATTACTTTGTCGACAAAGCTATGGTTTTTCTAGTAGTCATGTATGGCTGTGAGAATTGGACCATAAAGAAAGCTGAGCACCAAAAAATTGATGCTTTTGAAAGGTGGCATTGGAGAAGACTCTTGAGAGTCCCTTGGAATGCAAGGAGATCAAGTTAGTTAGTCCTAAAGGAAATCAATTCTGAAGGACTGATACTGAAGTTGAAGGAAGTAGTGGGAGATACTTATTGAGATCCTGCTTCTCAGTAGGATTGATTGGAAGGACTGATAGTGAAGCTGAAGCTCCAATACTTTGGCCCCCTGGTGCCAAGAGCCGACTCATTAAAAAAGACCCTGATGCTGGAAAAGATTGAAGGCAGGAGGAGAAGAGGATGACGGTGGATGAGATGGTTGAATGGCATCACATACTTGGTGGGCACGAGTTTGAGTAAGCTCTCGGAGATGGTGAAGGCCAGGGAAGCCTTGCGTGCTGCAGTCCATGGGCTCGCAAAGAGTCAGACACAACTGAGTGACTGAACAACAACAATTAATACAGTCTCTACTCTTGATTTCCAGATGATGAAGTTAGGGGAAAATGACTTAAACTGCATTCTCACTATCCATGATGTGTCACCTGTTATGGGTCCTTGCCTCCCTTTGTTGAGATTGCCAAGGGTCTGGGTTTCAAAATTTCCTTTGTGGACCTTCCTTAGTTCAGGGAGCAAAGTGACTGCTGGAGAGTGGATAGCAACCTTGTTTCCAACTAGGAGTTCTGTAAGCAACTTCTTTAGATCTTCTCTGGTAGTTGGAACTAACTCTATTTGCATCACTGTGTTTTATATACCTCAGGTTACAGAAATGAAGGGAAGGAAAAGAATATTTCTAAGGTTGTCTTCCAGGGTTGGAGGAATAGCAGAAATGAGAGTAACAAAAAGAGAAAGGATGTCTCTGGCTGTGGGTCCCTGATGACTAGGATGACAATGTGGCTGAAGATCTGTGGAAAGAATAGTCTGTGAATTAAGAAGGGCTTAGTTCACAGAAACCAGCTCTTCTAGAAACTGTCTGAGTCTTCTTAGGTGAGTTATTTCACCTTTTTGAACTTTTGCTTCCTCATTTGAGAAATGGTGATGATATTAACCCAAAGATTTGTAAGAGTTTTACATAAGATGCTTGCATATGAAACCTTGTTCTATTCTGCCAAGAAGCAGGATCTCAGTAAGTATCTCCCACTACTTCCTCCCCACAGAGGTTTGAAAACTGATAAGAAGCCTTATGAAGAAAGTGATCACAGAGTCTATCATCCAAACCAATATTTTTGAGACTAAAAGGGGCCACTTTCAGTAACCATATCAGGACAATAGGCATTAACTGAAATTGTCCGTGGAGAACAAGTCACTCTTCTAATAGAAGTATACAGGAAACAGGGAAACCTCTGGTCCAGGAAAGCCATATAGCCATGCTGCCAGATACATCCAGGAGTTTCTAAGAGTAGATTTGGAAGGGAAATGAAGTTCACAGACTCATAAAAACAGACAGGCTTCCTTATAGATAAATAGAGGCTAAACAAGAAAATAATTGACTTTGGGCCTGGGCACTCACTAAGTTCACACTAAGAAGAGATACTGGAGACAGGGAGAAGGAAAGGCCTGAAGGACAAAGATCTGTACATAGCTCCCATTTTCCTCTCTGCGTCTTGGAGTTCATCATAATATAACAACTCATGTTCTTACATTCCGGACAGCTGGTTATATTTTATTCTGTGGATGACCCATTTTTAAAGGGGAGTGAGGGGTATGAGGCAGAAGTATTATGAGATCAAGGTCTGCAAACCCAGGCTAAATTCAAGAAGCCCCACTCACTCAGCAGCAAGTAGCAGGCTCTGTTAAGATCTGCAAAACTTTCGTCCTAGAGATTCCTGCAATGCGGCATAGAGAGGGTGGGCAACGGGGGGCCGGGGCGTTGCTCTTGACATTGTAATATGGCAATCCTCCACCATCAGTGGTTTTCTCTGGAAGTCTGCGGTCTAGCAGTTTTATATTTGAGCACTCTTTGATTGATGTAGTCCAGTCCTCTTAACCAAAAGGGGCGTTCAATAACCATCCCCCCTACAGTGTCCATGTGGGCAGATGGAGGGCTTAGAGGGAGAAGAAAGCAGAGCAGGCTCTACCCTCTCAGCAAAGAGGGCCCTGAAGTATGCCCATAATTTTTGAAAAGGTCAGAGAGACAGAACTCACTTTATATGCAATCGTTTTTTTCCAAGACAAGCCACAATGGAGCAAGGGAAAATACAGTCTAAAACACACTCAATTTCAAGTAGTTGGGGCCAGTTCAGAAAGTTAAAATGAGGTATCAGCTAAATAAAGAAAAATTATGGAGGAGAATCTTCCCCAGCCAACTTTGGAGTCAACACAGTCAGATTTTCTAAAAATAGAAAGGTTGACTTTTGGTGGATTGTCTATTGGGGAAACATTTTAACATCAATATATTTAGTTTAAAAGTCAATTCCTTCTCAAAGTTTTGTTTAATGCCTTTTTAAAATGTGTATATGACTATGTTTGTCTACACATGCACACACACACACATAAAAGGTGTCCATAAAATCTGGAAACACAATTTTGTTCCACAAATTAAATATGTCTTTGACAACATTATACACATTCATTTATCTTTCCAAACTTTATGAACATCCTGTGTATCCAATGCCATATTTATTATTTTTATTCCAAATTTCTATTTTCTTCAGTCTAATTTGTTGTTTTGTCAAGCATGGACCTTTTCTGGAAAAAAAAAAAAAAAACCTCCTCCCATATTGTCAAGAGCTGACAGCAGTATTGTTAAAATAAGCCTTTTGTGGTTTTAATGCTGAATCCTTGGTGCTATTTTTCACTGATATACACATGTGCATTTATATACCCAGAAGAGTCCTTCTTTCTAATAATTTTTATTCACTATTTGGTTTCTTCCTTTATATTTACCTATAACTACAGTTCACTGGGTCCCTGCTATGCCAGGCAGTGTGCGAGGGATCTCATATATAGTCTTCACTTTTTAATCAGAATTCTGAAAGTTATTATAAACCATTTTCCAGTTAGAAAAGTCAAAATTTTGAGATTTTCCTTTATGTTCACACTCTCTTCCATGCTCCTGACCCACCCAATTATCACATTTTATTGGTTCATTTTCCAAATCATTTTGTACATCCATCCCATCCTCTCCATCTCATCCTCTCTCTCAACCACTCTACCCTTAAAGCAAGAAGCCCCACATAGGCTCTCTCAGTTGCAGTGAACTTCTAACTGGTCTGAGCCTTACCTTTCTCAGGAACCTTACCTACCTTAGGAACCACTAACCTAAATCTATAGACAACTATCACTTTCTGTTTGAGCCATCTGATAGCGTCCTAGCAGTCGAAGAACAGCTATAGATACCACTTCAACTTTCAGCACTTACTCTTCATCTGACTGTGAATGAGATCTTCAATCTCTGTTGCCTTGTCTATAAACTGGGGATAAAGAGTGAGGATGACACTTTCGCAGAGGAGGCATCTGTATCATTGAGAGGTGAAGTAATATCCCCAGTTCACACGTCTTTTTCCTGGTGGTCCTGCTCTAGAACTTGTAGGCTTACCCACTGCACTATGCTGTTTTCCATAAGCACATCTTACATCATGCACTTCATGGAGTTGTGATGAGCACTAGAGAAGCTAATACATGTGAAAATTTAACCAGAATCTGCAACATAATCGTTATTTAACCAATGTCCGTGTTTTGTCTGTTTATGGAACCCAATAGGTAATTCCCAGCCCTAAAAACTGTGTGGTTCTGAGCTACCTCCTAGGATCAGGGAGGGTGGTAGACTGCTCTGCTTTGACTGTATGGGAAAGGTAAAGGTTAATTAAGACAGGGTGATGATTAGAGACAAAGTGGTACCTTCTTCTTCAGAGTTCTTTTCCACTTCACATATTCAAGCTCTCCACCTTCGGAAGTGTCCTCAAGGCCCTGCTACTTCAGAATCCTTTCTACCACAGCAATCTCCTCTCCAAACTAGGTACCAGTTCACCCAGAAGAGGGAGCCACCTGTGTTGTCTCCCAGAGAAGGAAGCCTGAGGATGGAATGAGAGAACTGATTTTGTGAAAAGCAAAACTAGAAAGCAGAATATAGGGTCTTCTATGCTGAACACAGGAAATGTTTTATGCAAGTTTGACTTTGGTTAAATTACTCAACACATGCAATCGATGTTGATAACTGACCAAGTGAAAAATGTTTCAACGTAACTTTAGAAACCTTTTCAATATTTTAACCTTGCTCCAAATTTGTTTTTCACTAATCTTTTTCTTCTAGTTTACTGTGATGCTGTGGCAAAAAGTTCCAGTTTTGACATACAGAAAACTACGTGTGCATTTTAAATGCTCACATTGTGTTACTCATTATACATGAGACACTGTGCCCCTTTGTCACAAAGCCACTTCCTCTTCAGCAGGATGGTTCCTGGCCTGGAAGGGGGAGGGATGGAGGTTCGGATGTCTGGAGCCAATAGACGTCTCTGGAATTAGCCAAGCTTGCAGACCGTCATACCCTTCTTGGATTTCATTATCTGGGGACATGTCATCTAGTTCTGCCATTCATGGGACTGTTGATGTAGAATTATGAAAAATGGGCATCTGAAGGTGCTACTGAAGACTTAAGAGGAATTACAGAATGACCTCAAATGATGACAGCAATTTCCATTCAGAGGTTTTAGAATAACCACATGGTGTGATCTCGGAAATAAGCGACAATTGCAAAAGTGAGATGGTTTAACTGCTCTTTCACTCACTGAAGGTTCTCAGTAAAAGACTTCAGTTGTCACCCTAGGGGGAAATATGGTTCCAGAATAGCCGGCTTTTGACATGCTGTGGAAACTGTTTACTTCTCTTTCCCTTCCTTTGTGTCTCAAAGCTCACAAATTCCACAGAGACTCAAGAAAGAATGGTTAAAATGAAAGTAAATATTTTCACACATGTGGACCTTTGGGAAAAAAGCAGTAATACACTGTTCAGCTGCTACTATACTCATGGTCTTCTAAACTGTTTAATGTCATTCCAGTGTTTGATTAGTTCAAAATATCCCCATCTGGGGTGCTAAAAGGAGTTTGAATGGTTATATTGTGAAAGGCAAAAATCCTTACTTTGAAAATTCTAAAATATACTGATTTATTTATTTTCGATGAAGCTCATAACTGTAAAGATAAAACATCTTTAAACAGGTTCAAGACTTTTCCACATTGTTGGCTTGATAACCAAGTGTTTGGGGCCAGGAAAGCCCCACTGGCCAGTGGAATTTTTAGTGACAAAATTTAGCCCTGATATGATTTCCAAGGGTGAAGATTTCCAACAGTTAGGGACAGAGGAGCCTGGTGGGCTGCCATCTATGGTGTGGCACAGAGTTGGACACAACTGAAGTGACTTTGCAGCAGCAGCAGTAGGACTAATGGGCCTCATTAGGGGAGCAAATAGACAATATGTGGTGGTTTATTTGCTAAGCCGTGTCTAATTCTTGCTACCCCTTCTCCAGAGGATCTTCCCAGGGATCGAACCTGGGTCTCTAATATTGGAGTGGGTCGCCATTTCCTTCTCCAGCAGATCTTCCCAGGGATCAAACTTGGGTCTTTTGCTTTGCAGACAGTCTCCTGCAATGCAGGTGGACTCTTAACCAGGAGAGGCTAAATAGATAGTATTGGAGGAATTAAAATAGAGCATAAGAATAAATACAGTAAAGAAAACTGGGGGAAAAAGCAAAGTGAAGAGGTAAGAAATTTTATAGCATCATTCCTTGGTAACATGCTCTAATGGTAACTTTAGGCTTTCCATGCTTAGTAATAAGTCATAACCCAGTGTATTATTTATGGAACCACTTTCAGAGTAGAACCTGACTCTAAACTATAGTAAGTTGCCTTAGTATATGATCAGTCAGTCAGTTCAGGCACTCAGTCATGTCTGATTCTTTGCTACCCCATGGACTGCAGCACTCCAGGCTTCCCTGTCCATCATCAGCTCCTGGAGCCTACTCAAAATCATGTCTATCGCATCAGTAATGCCATCCAATCATCTCATGCTCTGTCGTCCCCTTCTCCTCCTGCCTTCAATCTTTCCCAGCATCAGGGTCTTTTCCAATGAGTTGGTTCTTCCCATTAGGTGGCCAAAGTATTGGAGTTTCAGCTTCAACATCAGTCCTTCCAATGAATATTCAGGACTGATTTCCTTTAGGATGGACTGGTTGGATCTCCTTGCAGTCCAAGGGACTCTCAAGAGTCTTCTCCAACACCACAGTTCAAAAGTCTCAATTCTTTGGTGCTCAGCTTTCTTTATAGTCCAACTCTTACATCCATACATGACTACTGGAAAAACCATAGCTTTGACCTGACAGACCTTTGTTAGTAAAATAATGTTTCTGCTTTTTAATGTGCTGCTAGTTTGGTCATAGCTTTTCTTCCAAGGAGCAAGTATCTTTTAATTTCATGACTGCAGTCACCATCTGCAGAAATTTTGGAGCCCCCTAAAATAAAGTCTTTCACTGTTTCCACTGTTTCCCCATCTATTGGCCATGATCTAGAAGCTTAACTTTGTGGGCAGCACATATGCTAAGAAGACCAAATCAGAAGCATTAGATTCATGTCTGGGGAGTCTCCAGTTTTAGGAAGGATGTTGACAAGTAGTAGTTAATCTTACAGAAGGTAGCTAGCATAATTAGGAGGGTGCAAAAAACTGAAAGAGGGTAGAAATATTTGTAGTGGAGAGGATAAGGAGAGGGACCATGAAAGCTGTCCATACAGGGCAATTTGCAGTGGATAAAAGAGAAGAGCCCGGGCCTGTGCTGCTCAGAATGAAAGAACTAGAAACAGTAATCTACACTATAGGGACTGAGTTTTCAGCTCCACCCAAAGAGTCATTTTCAGACAACCAAAAGGGTCTTTGGACCCTTTGTGTTAGTATATTTTCTGTAAGCATATAACCATAGCTTGTCAATGTTATAATAATAGCTGAAAACTCTAAAATATTTTACACTTCTTTTTAAACTACAGCTTAAGTTTTTTACATAGAAAATATCTTCAGAGTACATTCTCTGGTTTGAAGGTTAGATATTTTGAGACCTTTCTGGAATCTGGATTTTTCACAAGAATGTCTCATGATTTTCAAGAGAGCTGGTAGTCTGGTGGACTTTTGCTATCAGAATTTCAGCTTTTGGCCTTCAAGTCAAGCCCTGTTTTTAATTCATAACAATATTCCATTAACTACAGTGGTGTCACTGAAACAAAACAAAGCAAAACTTGGCAGAACTTTTAAAAGGCAGCCAGAAACATTGTGTAAAATGAAGCTGCCATGGACACCTTGGGAATATTTGAACTCTCATTCCAAATAGATCAGAGAAAGATAAGAGGCTGCTTTTTGTAAATCCAGTGTATTGTCCAGGACTCATCCTTGGCAAAACCTGAGCCAAATAACCAGTAACCAGTTGTCATCATGGAGTGATTCTTTACAAGTGGGCAATGAACTGTGCCAATCCATTGTGAGACCGATATTACAGGAAGAGCAAACTTTGAACTGATCTACTTTCCATTGTCTTGGCTGTGACATTTTCTTCATAATATCCAAGGACTTAATAGGAAATGTTGTACAAAGATCAAATGCATGTGTGTGTTCTCAGTCATGTTCAATTCTTTGTGATCCCGTGGACTGTAACCTGCCAGGCTCCTCTCTCCGTGGGATTGTCCAGGCAAGAATACTGGAGTCGGTTGTCATTTCTTCCTCCAGGGGAATCTTCCTGACCCAGGGATTGAACCTGCATCTCCTCTGTCTCTTCATTGGCAGAGAGATTCTTTATCACCAAGCCACCCAGGAAACCCTACAAAGATCAAATAGATGACTGCAAAACTGGATGACATTTAACCTTTTCCTTCCCTATCCTAAAATAAACCATTTCCCAAAGAACTTTTACAATGAGGGAAAAGCAAAATCATCATCATTAACATCATCATAGTTGCTTCAGTGTTGTAAATTATGTGAGTCCCTCCAAGTGATGGAACATTCCCAAGAACTTCTACTAGATGTCTTACAGGTGGGATCAAGTTCTGAAAGGACACCCAGGGCTGATATGAAACACCTCCTCCAGAAAGCCAAGAAAAGCAACAAGGCTTGTCAAGAAAATGGCAGAGAAAATCATGGACCCTACGGCTAGCTTAAAGTTTAAAGACTTTGATCTGGTATTGGGGTCAGATACTGAAAGAATCCCATGGACAGAGGAGCCTGGCAGGCTACAGTCCATAGGGTTATGCAGAGTTGGACATGACTGAAGTGACTTAGCACACACGCACTGACATATATATTTAGAAATGTACATATGTGTGTATATTAGTGGTAGTAGTTGAAAGTTGGTCTGTGTGCATTCTTATTGATAGGCAATGGATTCCTTAAGTTTTCAAATTCAGGTCCTTGTCTAGGGCAGGAGAGTGTTTTTTCCTTGGTACCTCTGCTTTATTTCTGTTCTATTTTATATGGGTCTTTTTTTCCCCCATGAGATCTCTCCTGCCTATCCTTTTAAATAGTCAACTTCTCTCAGTTTCTCAACCTGGTCCTCCACATTACTAATTATATTTTCCAATTCCACTGATATTCTAAAGACCTTCCATATGGATTCATTTGGTCAGCTCTCAAGCTTCCTAGAACAGTTTCTCCCCCAATCTAGCTGGTTCCTTCTAAGTGATGCTTCCCACTGTGTCAAGAAAGTTTCCTTCCTTCCTCATCCTCTATCAAAGAAATGCTGCCAAAGCCCTTCTGTTCCATTCAATAGGTGAATACCTGAATTCTGACAGGAAGACCTGTCATCGGCTCTTCCAGCTATGTAGAAAATCCAAAAGATTGGCCAAAGAACTCCTGCTATTACACATGATTATAGCACCGTTGCAATATACAAAGCTAATATAAAAAAATCTTCTCTTTCCTATGTACCAGCAAGGAACACATGGAATTTAAAATTAAAAGCACAATACCATTTACCTCAGCACCTCCCTTCCAAAATCAAACACTTATGTATAGGTCTAACAGAATATGTGCCGGACTTATGAGAAAACCTCAAAATTCTGATGATAAAAAACTAAATAGAAAGATATTGCATGTTCATGAATAGGATGCTTCTGTATTATCAAAATATTAGTTCTTCGCAAATTGATCTATAGATTCAATATTTCACTTAAAATCCCAGCAAATTATTCTGTGGATATTGATAAATTGATTCTAAAATTTTTGTGAAGACACAAAAGACTCAGAATAGTCAATACCTGTTGAAGAAGAATAAAGTAGTAGGGCTGACACTACCCAAATTCAAGATTAACTATAAAGCTACAGTAATCAAGACAGTGCCTGAAACAATATTTCTTTTTATTCCTACTCTTTCACAAGGGTAAGTCTCTAAACTCCTCATGAATGGAAAATTTCTCATTATGACTATTTAAAGGAGCCCAAATCACAATTTTCCACTGTACTTCTTCCCTACTTTCTATCTTTTGTCAACATCTATTGTCCCTCTGCTACAGCCCCCAAAACAACTACTGACTTCTAAGTCAAGGTCAACAGTATCTCTTTTGCTGCTTGTGTGGTCCCACTCTTTTGTGTCTATGTATTTGGCTGCACAGAAATCTTTGCATCACAGTAATGGCCTGTGACGGGTATGTGGTTAGCTGTAACTCTTTATACTGTATAATCATCATGTACTGAAAGGACTGTTCCACACTGATAATGACTTATTGGTTGGAAAGATGGAGAGATATTCCATGTTCCTGGGTAGGAAGAATCAACATTGTAAAAATGACTATACTACCAAATGCAGTCTACAAATTCAATGCAATCCTTATCAACCTACCAATGACATTTTTCACAGAACTAGAACAAAAAATTTCACAATTCATATGGAAACACAAAGACTCTGAATAGCTAAAGCAGTCTTGAGAAAGAAGAATGGAGCTGAAGGAATCAACCTTCCTGACTTCAGATTATACTGCAAAGCTACAGTCATCAAGACAATATGGTACTGGCATAAAAACAGAAATATAGACCAATGGAACAAGGTAGAAATAAACCCATGTACCTATAGGTACCTTATTTTTGACAAATGAGGCAAGAATATACAGGGAGGGCAAAGACAGCCTCTTCAATAAATGGTGCTGGGAAAACTGGACAGCTACATGCAAAAGAATAAAATTAGAACACTTCCCAACACCACACACAAAGATAAACTCAAGATGGATTAAAGACCTAAATGTAAGACAAGAAACTATAAAACTATTAGAGGAAAACATAGGCAGGCCACTTGATGACATAAATCAAAGCAAAATCCTCTATGACCCACCTCCTAGAGTAATGGAAATAAAAGCAAAAGTAAAGAAGTGGGGCCTTATTAAACTTCAAAGCTTTTGCACAGCAAAGGAAACTATAAGCAAGGTGAAAATACAACTGTCAGAATGGGAGAAGACAATGGCAAATGAAACAACTGACAAAGGATTAATTTCCAGAATATACAAGCAGCTCATACAACTCAATACCAGAAAAACAAACAACCCAATCAAAAAGGACCTAAACGAACATTTAGGGAAAAAGACCTAAACAGACATTTCTCCAAAGAAGACATGCAGATGGCTAACAAACACATGAAAAGGTGCTCAATATCACTCATTAGTAAAGAAATGCAAATCAAAACTACAATGAGATATCATCTCACACTGGTCAGAATGGCAATCATCAAAAAGTCTACAAACAATAAATGCTGGAGAGGGTGTGGAGAAAAGGGAACACTCTTGTACTGTTGGTGGGAATATAAATTGATGCAGCCACTATGGAAGAATGTATGGAGCTTCCTTAAAAAACTAGGAATAAAACCACCATATGACCCAGCAATCCCTCTCCTAGGCATATTACCCTGAGGAAACCAAAATTGAAAAAGACACATGTATCCCATTGTTCATTGCAGCACTCTTTACAATAGCTAGAACATGGAAGCAACCTAGATGTCCACTGACAGATAAATAGATAAAGAAGTTGTGGTACATATACACAAAGGAATATTACTCAGCCATAAAAAGGAATGCCTTTGAGTCAGTTCTAATGAGGTGGATGAACCTAGAACCTGTTATACAGAGTGAAGTAAGTCAGAAAGAGGAAGATAAATATTATAATCTAATGCATATATAGACTCTAGAAAAATGATACTGAAGAATTTATTCATAGTGAAGCAATGGAGAAACAGACAGAGAATAGATTTATGGACATGGGGAGAGGGGAGGAAAGGGTGAGATGTATGGGAAGAGTAACTTGGAAACTTACATTACCATGTGTAAAATAGATGCCAACAGGAATTTGCTGTATGCCTCAGGAAACTCAAACAGGGATCTGCGCCAACCCGGAGGAGTGGGATGGGGAGGGAGATGGGAGTGGGGTTTGGGAAAGATGGGATATATGTATTCTTATGGCTGATTCATGTTGAGGTTTGACAGAAAACAAAAAAATTCTGTAAAGCAATTATCCTTCAATAAAAATATAAGTAAATTTTAAAAAATAAAAAATAAACCATACATATGATAATATGAATAATGGCACTCCTCTTTTTCAAGTAGATCTGTAAATCTATATCACCTTGCTTACTTCTGGATTTAGTTATATGATTGGTCAACACCAGATTGGTAAATCTTCAAAATAGGTTATATTAAGATTTCATTATTTATCACAAGTGATAAAAGCAGGCTAATTTTAAGAGCTACCTAAATTAAAATTAGACTTAGCATTTGCGTGTTTAACTGATAAAATCTATTTGGGGCATGTGTCTCCTGTGATGAGATTCAAATGTAAGTTTCCTATGTCGGCAATTTACTGATTAACCAATTAGAAGTTTTTAAAATCCACTATCTATAGCAAATAGGAGTGATTGGAAATGCTGATTAATGTCTGACTTATCTTCAAAATAATTGCTCTTTATTCCAGTGTATCCTTTCTGGCAATATGGTGGAGAATTTCTGAAGTGAAAATCCCAAGTTACACCACTGTTAAGCAGTTTCTGGTCCGATGCTAATGCCCAACTTTTATTGCATTGTCAGACAGTAACAGTTACATTGTCTGAGAACATTGTGAACTTGCTCTTTTAGCCTTTGGAGAGCTTTCTGTGCTGCAGACTCCATTTATAGGGTTTTCCTTTGGTAAGGCTTGGTTTAGCTAATTTTCAAACCACAAGTAAGGAGGAATTTTTAGTAATAATGCAATATAAATGGCATGACTTATGTTCCCTATTTCAATACGGTAGGAACTAGTCGTAGGTCAGGCCAGCCTCGTCCTTGGATCCCTCAAATATCTTCAACTGCTGCTCAAATGTGTTGGGTTTGGCACAACCTGCAAGACCCTGGGCCAGGCACTGTTTCCTCTTTGATTTTTAAGCCCCTGTGTATTTCAAGGGAAACTTAATCCATATGTTTCTGATTCATTTACACTTAACTCATCAAAATGTTGTCTTGAAGGAGCTATTTGATATCCAACAAATCTTTGGAGCCCTTTTCTAGAGGACTTTGAAAATCTTTATTTTGATCCCCATAGAACAGAAAGTTAAGAGTTACTCTTTTGGTGTGTGCGTGTGCATGAGTGTGCTTCAGCAAGCAAATTCAGCCACCCTCAGGCATGAGTTCAATCTAAAACTAACAAATAACATGTCAGCCAGAATTTTAACATGGTCTAATGTCCTACCTACTAATTAGAGCCTCTTGTTGGGGGAGGGAAAGATTCTCACTCTGATCTAAACTGGTCCCAAGTCCATGAAAATGTTCACCATCTGTTAGCAATACAGGACCTAGCTGTGGCTGACAGTCATTGCCCTGTTCTTGGGTTCCAATCCATACTGAACTAGTTAGAAATATTTTATTGTTATCATGGGTTCTGTTTTAAACTTCTAAAGTCTTGGTTAAATTTTTATTTCCTAACCTTAGAGGAGGATAAAGAAACGAAACTGCCGGAGTCTGATAGTTATCTTGCCAATATCCTGGGTTAAGACTGCTTAACTAGCTTAATTTATACCCTTAGAATCGACCAGATTGTTGGTTTTAAATTCTTTCACTAAACCCTTTCGCTGTTCATGGAAGTGGTTCATTTTTCCTTTCTCCAAAAATATACAGTATGACAAGTTGAGATGGTATTTTCTGCCATTCAAATCAGCCAAAGGGAGGCTGATGTCAGAAAGGAAAAAGCACTTATGTTACAATCTCCTAAGTGACAAGCACTTTATGGATTTATTCATTTAATATTCAACAAGATTTTAATAAGGACCCATTAAGTCTCAGTGTTGGAGGCACTGTGATAGGTGAGGGGGAAACAGATGAATGAGATGAAGGTCTCCATGTGCCAGAGACCTGTGAGATGGATGGTGTTGCTGATAAGCACAGTGAAAGGGGAACAGAAAGGGTGGTACCACCTAGTAATGATACCTGTCAGTTACTGGATGTGAACTTTGCATGAGATACTGTAGGAAGTACTTCATAAGCATAATCTCAGTACTCTTTACAAGAATACTGTTACTTGCCCTGTTTTAAAGGTGAGAAAGCTGGCCACCCCAGCCTTTGGGGACAGGTCCTGTGAGTCTGTGCTCTTATTCTTCATATGTGACTGCCATGCCCATGTTACTCATTGAGTCAACTGTATTAAGCCAGCCACAGTACTTGTCCATCTTTACTCATCATACTTATATTTTCTCATTATCTGATCTATTATCTGTGAGCTAAGTTAATTCTCAATAGGTTAAAAAGGCTGAGATTCAATGGCTAAGAAACTTGTTCAGGGTCATCTAACTGGTGGGTATCAGAACCAGCATTTTAACCCTCATCTGCCAGGCTGTAAATCTGGGAAACTTTCCCTACTACATCATGTTATCTTGCCTACTGTACTCAAATCACCTTCAAATGTATCAATTTTGCTCTTGAAAGGAGTGATTTCCAGCCATAATGGGTGGGTAAACATACCCTTCCTTTTGCTAGCCGGTTTCACAATTCACAAAATAAAAGACAAGCTGTTGCAAACATTTTCATCTTTTGTTTTCATTTAACTCACTTGCCAAGACCTCAAGAGGGACTCGCAGAGCGCTTCTAAGGACCCGTTATTTCTGAGGCTGTTAGTCATCTGTCTGGTGTCCCTGGTCAGCCGTGTTTGGATTGGGAGGTGTCTTTTTCGGTTCATTTCATTTTGCATTTCTATCACCTGAACACAGAACTTTCCAGAGTCCCTTAAAAAATGCACATCGGTACGTCTTGAGACCTCATGGAGGTTATTAAATAGCACAAGTGCAATTCTGCCTTCGGGGCATGGGGTCTGTCAAGGGGGACATGGTAAGCTGAGGTACCTGAGCAAGGGCGATGACAGGCTCTGGGGGAAAGCCCAGTATTTCATCCCATCCAGTTTTGAGTAATCCTGGAGTGCTTCGACATATTCCTGGCTCCAGCTCAGGGAGCCTTCCCCCCTACCTTGACATGCTTATGTGCAAATAAATGCAAGCATTGCCCAAGTATAATAATCACAGAGAGTTCTGTGTAATGAGGAAAATTGCCTGTAAATATCTGACAGCTGATTTAGGCTCCATTTGAAGTGTATGAAAATCAACACGTTCCATGAACTTAGCCTTGCGTCAGAATCTCCTAGAGTAAAAGCTATTCCCTAGGTAGAAGCGAGGCACTTTGGGGAAGCTCTGTTAACCACTTCAGGGCCCAGAGATGAATGAAAAGTTAGTTAGAGACCTAGAGATGTGGCATTCCAGAGGCTCGCTCCAGGGCATCTTTTCAAGACACCAGGATATCATACTCCCTTTTCCTGCGGGCCACAGAGTCACTAATAAAAATGAAGCCTTTTTAATAAAACTCCTCTGACGGTAGGAATGAGTCAAATATAGCCCTTTTCTTTTCCTCCCCAGACACTCCTCAGGCTGTCTAGAAGCTTGCCCAGAAGCAACAAGGAACATGCTTTAAAAGCAATAATTAGCAATAATTGCCACACATCTTTACTTTTTGAGCCTCAGACCCTATCCTCTTTTCCCTAAAACTTTCAGAAGGCTGGAGGAAATTGCTCGTTTTCTTGCCCATCCTTTCTCCCCACCATTGTACAGACACTCCTTCCTGCCCTAAGTTCTTCTTCATGAAAGAGCTGTACCCTCTGTGCATCTCAGCCACTCATATGAGTGCTCTTGAGCTGAAGTTCAAAACTTCTCAGGCACATTGTTTAAACCCTTCATTTTTTACCACCTTTCATGGAAAAACAAAAACCATTGATCTCAATCCTTTCCTTCCTCCCATCTAGCTGTTCTTATTTTTGCCTTATCTCTGCTTTTTCTTTCAGACCTGCTTCTTGAAATGATCAGAACATTACATGAGTTCTCTGCTCCCTTTCCCACTCCCAGCCCCCACTGCTCAGCTGAACCTGCATGGCCAAAGTTACTGTGAATCTCTCTCTAGCTGAATCCTAGGAAAGGTTTTCCCTTAAAAAAAAAATTAATTTGTATTGGAAAATAGTTGCTTTACAATGTTGCATTAGTTTCTGCTATATATATATATATATATATCTCATATATATGATATATATATATATATCTCCCCTCTTTTGTGGATTTCCTTCTCATTTAGGTCACCACAGAGCACTGAGTAGAGTTCCTTGCACTATACAGTAGATTCTAATTAGTTATCTATTTTAGACATAGTATCAATAGTGCATCAATGCCAATCCCAATCTCCCAATTTTTCCCATCCACCTTTTCCCTCCTTGGAGTCCATACATTTTTTCTCTACATCTGTGTCTCTATGTCTGTTTTGTAAATATGCTCATCTTTACTATTTCGCTAGATTCCATGCAATTTCTGACTTAACTTCACTCTGTATGACAGTCTCTGGGTCCCATTCGTGTCTCTGAAAATGACACTGTTTTGTTCCTTTTTATGGCTGAGTAATATTCCCTGCTGGCTCAGTGGTAAAGAATCCACCTGCCAATACAGGAGACCCGGGTTCAATCCCTGGGTCAGGAAGATCCCCTGGAGAAGAAAATGGCAACCCACTCCACTATTCTTGACTGTGAAATCCCATGGACAGAGAAGCCTGGTGGGCTACAGTCCATGGGGACACAAAGGAACTAGACGTGACTTAGTGACTAAACAACAACAATGTTCCATTGTATATATGTACCACATCTTCTTTATCCATGCATCTGTTGATTTAGGACATTTAGGTTGTTACCATGTCCTGGCTATCGAAAATAGTGCTGAAATGAACATGGGGTGTATATATCTTTTTGAATTATGGTTTTATCTGGATATATGCTCAGGAGTGGGATTGAAGGATATAGTAGCTCTATTTTTAGTTTTTTAAGGAACCTCCATACTGTTCATCATACTGACTGTACCCACCTTTCTAGCTTTGATTGCCATCCTGGTGGCATGTCATCCTTCCACCTACTCCCTTGAGAAAGGTGATTCAATGACTTCCCTCATATTCACTCTCCTTGTTTTCCCTTCATCCTTCTAGAAATACTTTCCATTTTTCTTCTGTGGATATGAAACCCCTTCTTAAGGGGCCTCCATCATTGGTGCACTGGGTCTTGTAAACCCCCCAGGTACAGATTCTCTGTCTTTCTCTCAGACTCTTACTGGATATATCTGGACCTAAGCATTATATATACAATCAAATGTATATTTGGAAAGATAAATACACCCACACAATTTTGGAGGTTTGCCCAGGACCGTGCTTTCTAAACAAGCACTCCAGTTGATTGTGATACTGGTGACCTGAGGGTCACACTTAAACAAACTCTGCTTGAAAACCGAAGCCCCTTATTTCATCTTTGGTCCATGGTCCTCCTGGGAGTAACTGACCAATGGCTTAAACACCTATCTACCCACTGATGCCTCTTTAATCTTTATTTCCAACTTAGATCTCTCTCTCTCTCTCCACCTCTCTTATTCTCAATTTATAGATTCAACTTCCTTCTTGGTATTTCTAAACGGATGTTACATAAGATACTGAAACTTAACATAACCAAAACTGGTCTCATTGCCTTTCGACCCAAACAACCAAAATAAACACACACATACACACACACACACACACACAAACAAAACCAAAGACTGTGTTCCTAACTTTTATTAATGCCTCAACCATTGGTCAGTGACCATCTTCACTCTATGACTCTATGAATCAAACATGGAGACTTTCAGTCCCACAGCCAATGGATTTCAAGACCTCTTGATTCTGTTTCTGTGTTAACTCTAAAATCAATCTCTGGTGCTACTGTATTAATACCTCATTTTTAGGTAATTGTATATTTACAGTGCTTTCCCCATTTTTCTCTCTACCTTGGCCCTTCAATCCATTCTCCATGGTTCCATCAAAGTGACCTTTCTAAATGGAAATCTGACCACATCACGCCTTTACTAAAATAGAGGCTGCTGCAGGTTGATGGTAAGATTCCTTAGGTACCTGGGGTCCTTTTTGATGTATGTGACCTTGTCCTAGTTCACCTTTCTCAATCCTATCACACACTCCAAAACTTAGACCTTGCAGTTACTTTGGAGCCCTCTTACCTTTCCCTATTTCCCTCACATCTGTTTCCTTAAGTTATTGAATAGAATGGCATTTTCTACTATTTCCCCCTCTCCAGGATCTCTTGTACACTAATTATAATAAGGATGAAATAACATAATTTCATAACAATGAAATAATAAGTCACATTTAATGATTGCTTACTCAGTGAAAATCAATATTCTGTACATAAATATATCTTACTTACCCCTCACAATCTTTGAGTTAAAAATTACTACTATCCTGTTTTTACTGTAAGGACATTTATCACTGAGAAACTAGTTAATTAACCTAAGATCACACAATTGATAAATGGTGAAGCAAGAGTTCAAACCCCAGTAGATGAATCTAGAGCCCATCCAGTTAACTATGGCCTTAGATCTGGGATCATTTCCTCCAAGGAGTTTTTCCTTATTATTTTCCTGTCCCAGCCCCATAGTACCTTTCCCTCTGTCTCTCTGCTCCTGTGATACTCTACTGTTAGCTGGTAGACAAACCCACCTCCTCCTATTAATTTCCTTGAAAGCAGAGCCTCTGTCATTTATTTTTATATCCCCAAAGCCTAGCACAGTTTGCGTGTATCACAGAGGCTTAAATAAAAATTATGGGGTGGGAGGGAGTTAAATTAAGAGTATTAACCCATACACACTGCTGCTGCTGCTGCTAAGTCACTTTAGTTGTGTCCGACTCTGTGCAACCCCATGGACTGCAGCCTACCAGGCTCCTCCGCCCATGGGATTTTCCAGGCAAGAGTACTGGAGTGGGTTGCCATTGCCTTCTCTGCCTATACACACTACTGTTTATAAAATAGATAAACAGGTACCTACTGTATAGTGCAGGGAACTATATTCAATAACTTGTAATAACCTATAATGATAAAAATAACTTAAAATGAAAAAGTATATATGTATATATATGTGTGTGTATATATATGTATACATATATATACATATATATAATTGAATATATATATATATAATTGAATCACTTTGCTATACACCTAAAACTAACACATTTTAAATCAACTATATTTCAATAAAAAAAATAAGTAAAAATTGTTATAAAAATTGAAAAATATATTGGAGGAAAAAAGACTATGACTGAACAAATAAGATTGAGAAAGAAACAGGGGAGAGAAAGAGAATTTTGAGACAGATCTATTCATCTTCACACCCTCATAGTGTTTCCTACTCTTCCATGCACAATATTGCCTTGCAAAGATATACACAAGTCTCTTGAATTCTTGCAATAGGATGATGCTGATAATTTGATTTTTGAATCAATGATTCCTTTCCTTAGGTCTTCCCTAAGGAAAGACAGAAAGTGGGGAGCAAGGCCTCATGGCTTATTTATCTTTCTACCTGCACCATATTTCTCACAAAGCTGCATACAATATCTTCTCAAACAATTGGAAATAACTTTAAAAACATTGTGTTTACATTTAAATGAACTATATTAACTATACACAAATGTTCTTTTTAGTGGGAATTCATTTATTCAAACTGATTTTTTTGGGGGGACAGATACCTTGACTTAAAAATCACTCCTAAAGTAGATGTATAAATCTAGTCTTAAAGTTCTAAACAGATAAATATATGGAATGGAAAAGTTGGAATATATGGCAAAGTATATGAGGCAAAGTACATATATATATATATATACACACACACACACACATATATATATATATATGATGAATGTTCCAGAAAAGGATGGATTATATAAAATTTTTCTTATATGGGAGACATGGCAAATCTTTTACCAAAAGCTTGATGTTTCTTATGCTGAAGCTCTATGCTTTCATCATGTGTTTTTGATTACCACTTCCATTTTTAAACATCTCTTCCATTAGTTAATTAAGTCATTTATCTATTTCCTCAATAAACGTGCTGAGTACCCCCTCTATGCCAAGTATCATGAATACATTGTTGAGTGAACTAGGTTTGATATCCTCAAAGGGTCTCCACTTTATGATATACTAAGGGAAGAACATAAAAAGCAGGCAATAAATAAATATCTCAATATATATAATTTGCCTTTCTCGGATTTACTTCACTTAATATGATGATCCCAAGGTCCATCCATTTGCTACAAAAGGCATTATTTTGTTCTTTTTATAGCTGAGTAACATCCCAGATGCACAGCACCTTCTTTCTCTGGTCATCTGTTGATGGACATTTAGATTGCTTCAATGTCTTGGATGTTGTACATAGTACAAGAATGAATATTGGGGTGCATGTATCTTTTCAAACTATTGTTTTTATCTTTTCCAGATACATGCCCAGACAAATACAAATATCATATAATATAAGTTATATGTGGAATATTAAAACTAATACAAATGAACATATTTACAAAACAGAAAGACTCCCAGACATGGAAAACAAATTTATGGTTACCAAAGGGGAAAGTGATGGGAGGGATAAATAAGGAATGTGAGATTAACAGATACATACTACTATATGTGAAATAGATAAACATGGAAGTATGTACAACACAAGGAACTATATTCAGTATCTTGTAATAATCTCTAATGGAAAAGAATCTGAAAAGTATATATATATATATATACACACACACACATATATATATATATATATAAATAAAATCAGCAGCAGCAAGAAAAACCCCCTGGAACCAGAGTCAGAGTTGTCTCTAGCAACTGAAATACTCTCCTTTCACCAAATTTCACTCTTAGTCTTTGGCCAACTCCCACACAAATCAAGTCCTCATGCTCTAATATTTTTCAAAAGGATTTAATGTTCAGTATATACAAAAAGCTTCATAAATGAATTTAAATATGAGTCTAACACAGAATAGGCAGGTATTTACTCAGATGGATATTTGGGTTCATCTCTATGGCACAGAAACTTAACGAGAGTTCCTTAATGTAAGGACATGATAAGATTAGGATTGACTTCTCAGGGTTGGTGCTGTGGTTCTGTGGTGTTATCAGGGTCCCCAGTTCATTCTATCATTCTGCTACCTCATCCTTAGCATGAAGTTATCATCGACAAGCTTGTGGCCCCGTGTTTATATGATCACTGGATCATTGTTCCATGTCTAGCATCCCATCTGCACTCCAGATAAGAAAAAGAAGAGAAAAGGAACAATGAATGAAACTCTAAGGACACTCTAGCTGCAATGGAATCTGAGAAGTTACTGTTTATCTGGGCACATTGCCTCACTGAATAAAATTGAGTTTCTGTTACTAAAAAATAAAACAGTAGATATTGAGTAAACAACTAAGAGAGTCTAGGAGAGACCCATTCATTCATTTACTCAGCATGGGGATATGATGGCAAGCAAAACAGACATGATCCTTGTTTTCAAGATGTTTAAACCTCCTGGGGGAAAGCTAAGTGCATAAATAAATACAGAATAATTTACTAAAAGAAATGTCCCAGAGAAAGAATATGGTCATGTAAGTGTGCATTTTCATAGGGTTATTAAGTAATGTCATTGAGAATGGATTTAATAAATTGAAATTTAAAAAATCAGAAAAGTTGGACTATATGGCAAAGTATATAATATATATATATATATATAAAATGAATGTTCCAGAAAGAGTGGGTTATATAAAATTTTTCTTATATGGGAGACGTGGCAAATCTAAGAAATGAAGTATATTTATATATATAGATACAGGTCAGAGGAGAAGTAGACAGTGGTATGAGAAGGTGTTATAAGGGCTTACCAGGAAACTAGAGGTATGGAGCATCATCATGTTTGCACTGTGAAAGATCACTCTGCCTGTGCAGCGAAGGATGCATCAGTGACTGATACTGAGGAGTTATGGGGTCCAGGTGAGAGGAAATGGTGACTTGGACTAGAGTGTTGGCAGTCAGTCAGTCAGTTCAGTCGCTCAGCCGTGTCCAACTCTTTGCGACCCCATGAACTGCAGCACGCCAGGCCTCCCTGTCCATCACCAACTCCCGAAGTCCACCCAAACCCATGTCCATCGAGTCGACAATGCCATCCAACCATCTCATCCTCTGTCGTCCCCTTCTCCTGCCCCCAATCCCTCCCAGCACCAGGGTCTTTTCCAATGAGTCAACTCTTCGCGTGAGCTGGCCAAAGTACTGGAGTTTCAGCTTCAGCATCAGTCCTTCCAATGAACACCCGGGACTGATGTCCTTCAGGATGGACTGGTTGGATCTCCTTGCAGTCCAAGGGACTCTCAAGAGTCGTCTCCAGGGAAACGCAGAGGCAAGCAAGATGGCGGCGGCGGCGTCTCAGGGCGGGAGAGCCGGTGGCGGCGGAGGCAGTAGTGGGGCTGGCGGCGGCTCCGGCTGTGGGACAGGCAGTAGCTGCAGCGGTTTACTGGACAAGTGGAAGATTGACGATAAGCCTGTAAAAATTAACAAATGGGATGGATCAGCTGTGAAAGATCCTTTGGATGATTCTGCCAAAAAGATACTTCTGGAAAAGTACAAGTATGTGGAGAATTTTGGTCTAATTGATGGTCACCTCATCATCTGTACCATCTCTTGTTTCTTCACCATCGTGGCTTTGATTTGGGATTATATGCATCCCTTCCCAGAGTCCAAACCTGTTCTGGCCTTGTGTGTTATATCCTATTTTGTGATGATGGGGATCCTGACCATTATACTTCGTACAAGGAGAAGAGCATTTTTCTCGTGGCCCACAGGAAAGATCCTACAGGCATGGATCCTGATGATATCTGGCAACTGTCGTCCGGTCTCAAAAGGTTCGATGATAAATACACTCTGAAACTGACCTTTATCAGTGGAAGAACGAAGCAGCAACGGGAAGCTGAGTTCACCAAGTCCACTGCTAAGTTTTTTGACCACAGCGGGACTCTGGTCATGGACGCATATGAGCCTGAGATATCTAGACTCCACGACAGTCTTGCCACAGAAAGAAAAATAAAATAGCTGCTTCTAAAAGCTGCCATCTTTTGGCTGGATCATGCCGAATTAAGGGGTGAGGGAGAAAGAAACAGAGAACTTAATATGGATAAAGTAAGAAATGTTAAAAATGTCCCTGTTTTGTCTTGAAATTTTAGTGCATTCTGGATAAATAGAAACTTCTAGCTCAGATATGAGAAGTTGTAGTTCTGATATCTAGCTAATAGCCTCTTTGGTCTGCTGATTGCATTGTTTTGATTTGCTTTTCTGGAAAAGCATTTTTGCTAAAAGCCGTACAGACTTCCTCCTTCATACCTAGCAGTACTTTATATAGTATAGCTTTGTGCTATGCAGCATTTGAAGACTCAGTTTTTAAAATTGTTAACCTGTTGCTGACCTTTTTATGTTAATTCCTATTTCAACTGCTGTTTCCCTTAATTTCCCTTAATTCATACAACTTCTTGTGTATGACAGTTTCCCTTCACACACCATTTTTGTGGGTGTGTATATATCTGACTTGGGGAGAATTGGGGGGGGGGGAACATAGCTTTTTAATTTAAGAGAGACTTTCTGCCTGTTATGTTTTGTGCTTTTAACCAATTAAAGAAGCCAATGGCAAAAAAAAAAAAAGAGTCTTCTCCAGCACCACAGTTCAAAAGCATCAATTCTTTGGTGCTGAGCTTTCTTTATAGTCCAGCTCTCACATCCATACATGACCACTGGAAAAATCATAGCCTTGACTAGACGGACCTTTGTTGGCAAAGTAATGTCTCTGCTTTTTAATATGCTGTCTAGGTTGGTCATAACTTTCCTTCCAAGGAGTAAGTGTCTTTTAATTTCATGGCTGCAATCACCATCTGCAGTGATTTTGGAGCCCAGAAAAATAAAGTCAGCCACTGTTTCCACTGTTTCCCCATCTATCTTCCATGAAGTGATGAGACCAGATGTCATGATCTTAGTTTTCTGAATGTTGAACTTTAAGCCGACTTTTGCACTCTCCTCTTTCACTTTCATCAAGAGGCTCTTTAGTTTTTCTTCACTCTCTGTCATAAGGGTGGTGTAATCTGCATATCTGAGGTTATTGATATTTCTCCCAGCAATATTCATTCCAGCTTGTGCTTCCTCCAGCCCAGTGTTTCTCATGATGTACTCTGCATATAAGTTAAATAAGCAGGGTGACAATATACAGCCTTGACGTACTCATTTTCTTATTTGGAATCAGTCTGTTGTTCCATGTCCAGTTCTAACTATTGCTTCCTGACCTGCATACAGGTTTCTCAAGAGGCAGGTCAGGTGGTCTGGTATGCCCATCTTTTTCAGAATGGTATACTGGCAGTAGAGAAAGGGAAAAATTATATAGAGCTTTATAAGGTATCAAGAGGCAAAATGAGTAGAACATGTTGATAGTTACAAAAGAAAACGTCAAAGGAAAAATTATTGTAGACAATATTGGGATCCATGGAACATGAAGGAAGTTTAATTTTTAAAGGAGGAGAAAAAGATTCAGAAAATAAGAAAGCTCTTGGAACTTGAAAATATGATAACAGATATTAAAACATTCAAAGGAAGTATCAAAGAGTTGAGAAAATCTCTGCAAAAAGGTAGCAATACAAAGCAGAAGAGAAAAGCAGAAAAGAAAAAGAGGCTATGATGGTTAATTTTAGGTGTCAACATAACTGGACCACAGGATACCCAGATGTTGGGTCAAATATTATTTTGAGTATGTCTGCAAAAGTATTTCTGGATGAAATTAATATTTGAAAGTGTAGACTGAGGAAAGCAGATTGCCCTCCATAATGTGGGTGGGACCCACTCAACCAATTAAAGACATAAATAGAACCAAAAGGCTGAGTAAGAGGGAACTTGTCTTGCTTGACTACTTTGAGCTGGGACATTGGTATTTTCTTGCCTTCAGATTCCAAATGAAATATCGGCTATTCTTGAATTTTGAGCTTACTGGCTTTTGGATTAATACTTACATCATTTGCTTTCCTGGTTCTCGGCCTTCTGAACTTGGACTGGAACCACACCATCAACCCTCCTGAGTCTACAGTTTGCTGACTCTAAGTCTTGGGACTTCTCAGCCTGCATAATCACTAAAGCCAATTCCTTATTATATATGTGTGTGAGTGAGTGCATGTATATGTACACATCTATACATAATCCTTATTATCCTATTGGCTTTGTTTCTCTGGACAATGCTGACTAACACAGAGGCCATAGTTGTATCATCTGAATAGCAAAAGTTCTAAAAAAAAGAGACTATAGACACATCGAGAAGAAAATTGTTGAAGGAGTTAATATAAGAAAAATTCCCAAGAACCAAACATGAGTTTCTAAATTTAAAGAACCCAATGGAGACCAACAAAATGAACGAAAACAAAATCACACTAAGACCCTTTGGGAATGTACAAACACCAGGAATTAAGAGACGATCTTAAAGCTTCCAGAGAGGGGGAAAAAAGAAAAAGATAAGAAAAAAACAGGCCCCATACAAGGAATCAGAATAATGCCAGACTTGTCAGCAG
Organism: Cervus canadensis; assembly: GCF_019320065.1. Taxonomy (NCBI): domain Eukaryota; kingdom Metazoa; phylum Chordata; class Mammalia; order Artiodactyla; family Cervidae; genus Cervus; species Cervus canadensis. Next base: position 75,134,024 of record NC_057388.1, on the reverse strand, counting down.
TCAGCATAAATTAGAAATCAGTGTATCTGTACCTTATAAATTCTGAAAGAATGAATGGTGCTTTCTAGGACAAGTTGACATTTAAAGCAGACTCAAGAATTGATTTGAGAAATTATTTTTTAAATAAATAAATTGAAACAATTGTATCATTATTGGAATTAGGGACATGGATATCATACATGTCCTCAGCAAGAGCTGTTTTACCAGTGTTGGGACTAAATCCAGATTAGAATGAGTTGAGAAATGAGTAGGAGGTGAGGAAATATAACCCACAATTATAGACAAGGGAGGGTAAATTAACTAGCTAATGAGTAGGGAACTAATGAAAAACATTTTAACTAATGAGAAAAAAAATCTGAGCATATTTCATGCTAATAGAAATAACCTAGTGGAGAATGGCAGGTGGACACACTGGAGGGAGCAGAAGTGATTGAGTAGTATCCAAGTAGCATCAATGGCATTGGCTAAGAAAAATGATAGTCCTACCTAAGAGAGAAGGGAAAACATGGAGTCCAGAGCAGACCTTGATTGATTTTAGTTTGGGCAACATGCTGAAGCATTTCTACTGGAGTAAGAGAAGTTTGAAATACTCCTGTAGAAAGTGAGGGAGCAAGAAGACTAAGAAAGAGCAGAACATCTTACCAAAGGCTTTACTTCACTCTTGAATTTGGCCTATTGCCATAAAGCAGTAATTTTTTCCCACTGACCTTTTGTGAGCAGGATTTAAAGCCAGGGCCTCCTCCTAATAAAGCAGAAAGTGAAGTGAAAGTCGTTCAGTCGTGTCTGACTCTTTTCAACCCCATGGACTATACAGTCCATGGAATTCTCCAGGCCAGAATACTGGAGTGGGTAGCCTTTCCCTTCTCCAGGGGCTCATCCAAACCCAGGAATCGAACCAGGATCTCCTTCATTGCAGGCGGATTGTTCACCAACTGAGCTCTCAGGGAAGCCCCAAAGCAGAAAGAGTTATCTAAAAAGCTGAGCCTTTCTCTATTTTGATTCATGAGAGAGAATTTGAGCATATACAGCAAACTTTGAATGATGGTGAGCTTTTTCAGGGCAAGTACCATGTCCTGTATTTCTATGTATTGAACACCTACTATTCTATAAGGTAACTGCTTAATTTATCTTGAATGAATAAGGAAATGAATGATTAGATGAATAGCTTTTTTGTCTCCTTTTTGGCAAAGTCTCAACATCTTTCTTAATTTGGATAACTGAACTTTTGGCTAAGTATTGCTAAAGGCAGTGGGTAAATGGAGACTTGGAGATAAATACCTCTACAAATTTAAGACAGAGACAGAGATTTTCAGCATGCAGACCTCACAAAGAGAGATTCCTTGTCACACTAAATACATATCAAACACATTAACTGTGCTGCTGAACATCCCAGAGTCACAACTGCTTATGTTTAGTCCTGTTCATTTAGTTTTCAGTTAAACAGGGTAAAAATATTTATTACAGCGGCTAAAGATTTAGTAAGCAGAGTCATTTCCGGGTTTTTTAAGGCAACAGAATAGAGTAATGGTGCAAATATTTAAATAGAGAATTAATTTTTTTAAAATCACTATAATCTTGATTTAGAAAATATTACTGGTTATTCTACTGATTTCCTCCCAAGCTGAAATTAATATATATTCTCCTACACCCCGCCACTGAAAGTACACTGAATGTCAAGAAGAATCCAGGCTGGAAGTAGATATACTGTTTGAAATATATGGTGTAGGATTCCAAACCAATGTCGTTAGCTAAGTGATTCCAAAAGTTCAAAGACTTCAGTTCACCTTTTTTTTTCTCTCATATCCAACTTTCTGTAGCAAACTGTTGTCAAACATCTGAACTGAAAAGTTTGAGTTCCTCATCAAAAGGAAGTATCGTTCAAAAGGGATCACTAAAATTAAGAAAGAGGTACATGGGGCATGGTAGGAGTGAGAGGGGGAACTGACAAGCAAGAAGGAATAAGACTCAGATCCTTCTAACACCACAGTGATGGGAGAAGATACCTGAGGGTGACCTCAAAAGGTCAATGAAGAATGAGCAAAAGTATGGTCTGGCATGCTGGCTGAAGGAGATTCTTGTCTAAGTCTTTGCCCGATACTAAAAGAAGTGAAAGTGTTAGTTGCTTGGTCATGTCTGACTCTTTGTGAATCCATGGACTATAGCCCACCAGGCTCCTCTCTCAATGGAATTCTCCAGGCAATAATACTGGAGTAGGTAGCCAGTCCCTCCTTCAGGGGATCTTTCTGACCAAGGGATTAAACCCAGGTCTCCTGCATTGCTGGCAGATTCTTTGCCATCAGAGCCACCAGGGAAGCATGCCTGATACAGAAGTACCAGTTAAATCTCACGAAAAATTCTCTGAAGATATTTCAACATGATGGAGGGAGAGGGAAAGTGTTGTTCCAGGGCATTGACATCAGGGTGAGGCTAGTGTTGGGAGAATGTGATGTGAGTGCGTGAAGCTGAAACGGGAAGGACCAGACAAATGGAACATGACTGTCCAGTTACTGGCTTTGGGGACAATTCCATGTAATGCAAGGCGGGTGGTCACAAGAAACCCAAGCCAAATAGACTCCAGGGACTTTCAATGGAAGGAGAGAACCTGGCAAGCCTGAAACCCACGTTGTCACATTCACCCTCTGGCATTAATTACCATCAAAGAAGTGTGTCTGCAAGAGTGGTACTAGTTTTACACTTGCCATATTTACCACAGTGCCTCGCCATGGGCCGTGGGGCTGGGGCTCTGAAGAAGATTCTTGTCTAAGTCTTTGAGCGTTAATGTTCTTTGCTTTATTTCTTGCCAACCTGGGACTGAAGATGTGTTGAAGATGACTGTCTTGCTACAGAAAAGTGACTGTGTGAAGAGGAATTCTCTGCTCTGGGCCAAACCCAAAAGGCCATTAATTTATACCATAAAATGAACAGCCAAAGAATGCAAGAAGTGGCACTGCTCTGCTCAGAATCTTCTCGCAAGTATAAACAAAACCCTGGGTTGTTGCTGGTGACTGACTTTTTTCTTTTTTTTTCCAGAATCTGACCATGTTTTAGAATGGAAAAAATTGAACAGTGCTGTCAATGTCCCCATGGGGTCTAAACATCTTTTCTAACATTGTTTCCACCCATCACTTGGCTCCATCTATATAACAGAGTATAGCTTGGTTTCTGAGAAAACAAGTGAAACAAAGTTCAAAGGCATTCACACCCTAATTGATAAAGAATGGAGTAAATAGTTGGTATATGTGTGTATCTTAACTCTATACTATGCTGCAAAGGCCTACACCTTGGTAGAAATTTTTCATAAATAATCCTTGCTTTGTGTCCCATGATCTCACAAAGGTCCTCCAGAGCCACCCATAGGCTCATAAAGCTTAAAACCATAGCCCTGTGGTTTACTTCCCAGAGTTCTCTGCCCTGACTTCTCGTCACTGACCATGAAGCCTGTATTACAGAAAACTAAAATTGTGGCTATTCTCATGTGTCATTAGAAAGAAGATGGAAAAATAGCCCTTGACCTTTAAATAGAAAGTTATACACACAAACCTAAGAGAGAGTATGATAGTGGAATATTCTTGAAAGGGATGGTATCCTAGAAACCAATAACCACTTTAAAAGCCATCAAGAAGGGCAAATTATTGTAACTGAATGTCCTTAATGTTCAAAGATCTCCACTGGCTAATTTCTCCTTCTTTGATTGTTGTATCCTTCAGTGGGATGGCATTTTGTAGGAACCCTCATGCAGCTGCAAGAAGCAGAGAACATGCTAGACACATGAGCAGATGTACATCTTTATATTGGGTTGACCAAAAAGTTCATTCAGTTTTTTCCATAAGCTGTTAACTGAAAAACCCAACTGAACTTTTTGGACCAACCCAATATTTCAAACAGAGCAAACGCGACATGTCATGGGGTAACCAGACATCTCAGTTTTATTCGGTCAGTCCCACTTAATATCTTTTGTCCTGGGATCCCAGGCACCTGGATTTCCCAGGCAAGAATATTGGAATGGGTTGCCATTTCCTTCTCCAGGGGATCATCCTGACCCAGGGATCGAAACCATGGCTCCTGCTGCACCTCCTGCATTGTAGGCAGATTCTTGACTGCTGAGCCACTGGGGAAGCCTGTGTATCCTGCTGCTGCTGCTAAGTCGCTTTAGTCGTGTCCGACTCTGTGCAACCCGATAGACCCAGGCTCCTCTGTCCCTGGGATTCTCCAGGCAAGAATACTGGAGTGGGTTGCCATTTCCTTCTCCACCTGTGTATCCTAGCTTAGATAATAAATAATATAGGCACTCTCCTTCATCACTACACTGATTTTCTTCCAAAGCTTCAAGTCTCTGTGTTCTGGAGAAGGATATCATGGTGCAAGACAACATGAGCTGACCATGAACTGTCCCAAATGCCTGAATACTATAGTATCACTCAGTCATAAAAAGTAGATTCCAGCTCACTATCAGGGAAAGAAAAATGGTATCAATAAGACCTGATCCAAAAACTAAAAAAGGCTACCCTGCAAGGCAGTGAGTGAGCATCTCACTTGAAAGCATTCAAGCAGGAAGCTATCTGTTGGGAATGCCTTTGAGGGGTGCCCAGCAGTGGTTGAGTTTGTGTCACATCATTGACTACCAAATTATTTTAAGTCTATAAGAATCCATTGAAGGGCTTAAATAAACAGGCCTCGTATTCAGAGATTCTGCCTTGCTGGGCTAGTGTGGGGCCAGGAATATGCATTTTTTCCACAGTCATAAAAATCAAATATGGAAAATATTTTAAAATAGAAGGAAGCTAACATGATCTGAAATGTCATATACCATCAATGTTCAGGGGCCACCCTGTCATACATTTCTACACATGTATTTATGTTTTACACTATTTACAATACTTTTACATCAACTAAATCATACCAAGGGTTTACTGTCATTGATATTAATATATGTGCTTTTTTTTCACTTACTTCTCCCCTTTCCACCTAAGTGTAATCAGGATTGTCCACCTGATATACATTCTTTTATAAATCTGTCCATGTACTCATATGCAAAAGTATACACATATATATGTGTATGAATAATGGGTTTGTCTATTTTTCAAAATGGAATCATATTATACACACTTCTTAGCTTCTTGCTTTTTCTTCACTTATGTATGGAAAGCTGCCGAATCAACTGGTATTGATCTCATTCATTCTATTTAATGTCTTCAAAGTGTTCTCTGGTGTGAATATACCCAATTTATTTATTTATATCCTATTTTTGAGCACCCACTTCGAATTTTTTAGCATTACCCACAATGCTGCAATTAATGTCTTTGTAACTAATATTTTTAATATCTACATTAGTTTCTATGGAATAGAGTGTCAGGGTTGGAATTACTGGGCCAAAGACTGCATGTGCTTTTACCCATAGTAGATTTTTATCAACCATCAGTGTATGAATGGGCCCCCTTCTCTACATCCCCACCAATACTATGGGTTCCCACCTTTCTTCATGTTTTCCAGTTTGGTAGATGAGCAATGGTGTTACCCTAATTTCCATTTTTCTGACATGCAAAGAAGTTGAGCATCTTTTCATATGTTTATTGACACTTAGATTTGCTATTTGTAAAGAGCCTATTTATATTCTTTGCCCACTTTGGGGTTGTTTGTAAGAGTTCTTTGTATATTATAGACATAAATCCTTTATCTGCCATATGTGTTGAAAATAATTTTCTCAGTTTATAGTTTATATTTTAACTTTATTTATGGTTTCTTTTAAAATTTATTTATATTTAACTATGTTTACCTTTTTAAAAATGGGCTCTTGGTTTGTTTTCTTAGTCATAACTTGACAGTGAGTTTTGTCACTGTGATGGAGGACCATTCGGTCTAGATGATCTCAAAGTTCCCTTCACACTCTTATGATGGTAAGTCTGAGACACCATGGAGTTTTTCCATCTCTCTAATTCAAGTGCTGTGGAGTGAGATCTGCTGTCAGATTTTAAGGTAGATAATTAAAGTCTAATGAGAAGGTACTTAGCTCATGAATTAGCAGGATATCTATAAAACTTTAATATAATTTACAGAGCCTAGTTATGTACCATATTATCAGAATTCTATGGGAGATTTGACCCATAGAGTTGCCTTACATTCTTGGGGGTATTCATGACCTGGCACTCTATTTTCTAGAACTTTTCTTTAGGCTTGCTAGGGCCAAGTTGGTAACTAAAGAGGTGGGGTTTCTTTGGCTCATAACACCCAATACTCAGCCGAGAGGGTGTTTACCTCCAAAGGAAAGTCTGATGTGAACCAACAACCAGCAAATGAAATCCTAGTTTTGCATATGATTTTTTTTTCCCTTAAAGAAATCTAAAAGGTTATTTCTTGCCAGTTTTTCTCCTCTGGCAGAAAATATACAGGGCCTAATTGATTCCTGCAGAATCTCTTAAGCTGATGAAAGGAATACATCTCAGAGAGACGAACTTGTTGGCTGTTTGACATGCATGTGCCCACACACACACACACACACAGGGCCACATCTCTGCCCAAGACTTAACAGCCAGGCTCCTGAGCTCATGGATTTACTAAACCAAGTATGAGTCATCAGTTTTCCAGACCCTGGTCCCTCAGGGTAATTGAGATACCAGTTGGTCACCTCCTTGGCTATCTGTCTAGCCTATCCTCAAAGTGATCTGTTTACTTTAACAAGTGCAGTGAAATTGAAAAGCAAGACTCTTCTGCTAAAGTTATTTAATGGTTTGCTTTGGGAACCTGATTTTTTTTTTTCTCTCTCTCTCTCTCTTTTTTTTTTTTTTTTTCTTCTTAAGTGTGAATTTGCCTATGGGAACTTACATAGGGTAAAGACTTTCTAAATACTATGCCAATGTCTGCTCCCAGTTTATGAACTTTCACCTGATGTATCCCCATATCTAAACCTGTATTTCCTACAAACAGATACTAAGGCCTCACTCCATAAAGTGCCCCAGTCTCAGAGTTCCTGAAAACAGAAGAAATTCCACTCAATTTGAAATAGTCCAATCCCCTGCTTTGCTTGCTCTCCTAAGGAAGAAACTAAATATTTTCTTAGGAATTTACAACCCCATGCTTATCGGAGTCACTACAGCCTCAGGGTTCTCTGGGTCTGCAGTCCTTCTCAGGCATCCTCTTCCACAATCAACTTTATACTTCATACCCACATCCTCCTTTCCAAGGGTCCAGCACTGTCCTCAATCTACCTCTCAGACATGGACACGCTCAGGGTTGTGACCCCCACAATTATAAACAAATCAATAACTTCATTGAATGTTTTCCTCACTGCCTCAAGGAAGGAGGTACCCCATTTCTTCACCAAAACTCTTCCCTCTGTCTGTGCTCTAGGCTTCCCATCACCACCACTACCATAACCTAGTAACTGATTTAATATCTTTACCTCTCCTATATCTTGAATCTGTCCAGTCCCCTATCAGTCCTTTTCAATCACTGATAAACATAGGCTGGTCTCTCCCATGTGTTGAAAGCTCAATTTGTTTCCCTTTTGCAGCCCCCCTCTGTTTACCTTGGAAGAACAGATTGCTCCTGCTACTGCCCTTTTATCTCCCCATCAACAATCCCTCCCTATTCATTTCTGTCCTTAGGAGAGTAATTTGTTTACTTAAGAACTTCCGTCACATCTCGAGTATTTTTCTGGTCCTCATCTTACTTGACCCATCTCACCATTTCATTCAGGAATTGCTTTTTTGTTTTTCTCTTCTAGGATATGTTTGTCTCCCTTGGGTTCCCATGCTAGCTCTCTTGGCTTTTTTTTTTTTTTTAGGATCCTGCCTAGACGCTTCTTTCCTTAACAGCCCTAAAGCATAGTGTCTCATAGAATTCTGTCTTCAGACTTGAATCTTAGTTTTATTCTGGGTAACTTAATTCAATAACAAGGTTTCAGCTGTTACGTGTATGTTTGGTTTCCAAGTGTATGCTACGTAAGTGCATGTATGTGTATATGTGCTAAGTTGCTTCAGTCATGTCCAACTCTTTGCAACCCTATGAACTGTAACCCCCCCCAGATTCTGTCCATGGGATTCTCCAGGTAACGATACTGGAGTGGGTTGCCATGACCTCCTCCAGGGGATCTTCCTGACCCAGGGATTGAGCCTGCGTCTCTTATGTCTCCTGCATTGGCAGGCAGGTTCTTTACCACTAGTGCCTCCTGGGAAGCCCACTCAAGTGTGTAGGTTACTTCGAAGTTCCTATCCAGGAAGAAATTCATTATTTCTCCTCTGACAAAATGGACACCTCCCTATATTTTTCCTGTTTGGTCAGTTGGTAGTATAGTTTGTCTAGTTATCCCAAGAGTCAACCTGGACAACTCCTGCTTTCTCAGCCACCACCCTCACATCGCTCTTACTCTCCCCACCTGACTTCTGTTTGGTCATTACATCCAAATCCTTCCCACTGTTACCACCTTGGTTAAGACTGAATTGTCTGTTTCTGACTCTGTAAAGGATCTCCATGTCTCCATAATCAACACCCTCCAACCATGCCCAGCTCCCTGGATAAGGTCATTGTCTTAAAATAGAGATCTTATCACGTGACCTGGCCTCTTGGATGCCTTCGGGAAAACCTGACCCTACAGGATCTTCTTTTGAGGTAGTAGACCTAAGAGAAGACTCACTCTGTGTCCCTTGCTGGCCTGTCCCTTATGCTTCAGCCACAAAAAGCAGCTGCCAATTTACAACCATTCATGATCTTTCTCCTCTATATGACCTTGAATAGAATATTCTAAACCCTGGTATATCCTTTGAATTTTTTTTTTTTTGCAGAGTGATTGAATGAATGTGAAAGTGAAAGTCACTCAGTCGCGTCTGACTCTTTGCGACCCCATGGACTATACAATCCATGGGATTCTCCAGGCCAGAATACTGGAGTGGGTAGCCTTTCCCTTCTCCAGGGGATCTTCCCAACCCAGGGATTGAACCCAGGTCTCCCGCATTGCAGGCGGATCCTTTACCAGTTGAGTCACAAGGGAAGCCCAGAATGAATGTGTACATAAGCAATTGTATATTTATGTATACAAAGTAGATTTATTTTGCCTTCAGAGCTTTGTTTTTTCTCTTCCCATAGGGAGAGGTAAGTTTTCTGGACCTCTGGGACCTTGAAATTCTGATCATGCTTGGAGATCAGTGTCATCAAAGCAGATTTTTTTTTTTTTATCATCTAGTCTTTATTCTTACATATGTATATTGTTAGATATGGATGTGGTGAATTTATGTATAATTTTGAAACTTCCTCCTCTATTATGGTGTTAAAAGATGACATAAATGAATAGTTCTGTGAGGTACTTTTGTGTGTAGTGGTAGGACATGGAAGGAGAAAAGGGACATACCTGTTACTCCCATTTTATATTTTTATTTTTTAGGTTCTCATTAGTTATCCATTTTATTCATAGTACTGTATATGTTGGTCCCAGTCTCCCAATTTATCCCACCTCCCTTCCCTCCTTAATGTCCATACGTTTGTTTTCTATGTTCTGTCTCTATTTCTGCTTTGCAAATAGGTTCATCTGTACCAGCAGTTTTTTTTTTTTTTTCCCTAAGAAGCCTGAAAAGATGTACAAAATGGTGAGTTATAGTGAGTCACTTAGAGTGGTTTTTCAAATACTGACCATCCAGTAAACCCATGTCTCTTTTCCTACTCCCTGTGTCGTCCTCTGTCCCCCTTTGGGTTTCTGTCTTCCTCTCCTTTTCTTCCTCCCTCCTTCTTTCCTCCTATCACCGCCCAATCTTAGCTGGAAGATGTATTCAGTTTGTAAGTAAATTTAGCTGTTTCACATTTTCCAAATAAACTTTAGAAATTTTTTTCATGTATTGTCATGAAGCGATGCCCTTTAAAAGTACTTTGCTCGCTTGCACAACATCCCCATCTTTAGCAAATGACAGCGTACCTTCCGTGCCTCTGCCGAATTTTCTCATCTTCCTTTGCCCACTCAGCCACCCCCACCATACAGCTCCTCACCCGTCCTCCCAAGATGTAAAAGGAAAGATTTCCAGCTCCTGACAATAAGATCAGTGATTTGCAAGGTTTTAAAGCTCCCTGTAAATGTAGGACTTAGAAAGCTGCTTTGGGTGATACTCCTATTCAGCTCCGCCGGAGGCAGAGACCAAGGGAGGTTCTACAGGACAGATGCACAGGCGTAAGCATGGCTTAGAGCCAGAACAAGGACCAGTAAGAAGGAAAAAGCTTTGGCCTTCCTAAAAAGTTGAATGGGCTCCAAGAGAACCTGGGGGAGCTCTGCAACTCCTGTGCTCTGATTATAAAGAAGAGCTGCTAAAATGTGTGTACCCCAGATGTGCCAAGTAGTGGTCAGAATCATATATATATATACTGTAGGATTTAGCATATCAGCTTCCTTGAAAAAAAGAAAAAGTAATATCGGAGTAAGAAAGAAACTGGAAGTGACTGTGGGAATCCTTCAAAGGGACCCCACCATCTCCAAGACACAGGCCAAATTCTCATCTCTTCAAATTATCCCTCTCAGATACCCAGATCCTCATCACAGTGAGTCATTGGCACCTGTGCTCACCTCATATTTCTGGATCTTTTCACACATCTTTCTCAATGCCTGGAATTCCCTACCAATGCCTATTCATTCTACAAGACAAGAAAAAAAACTGTCCCTTATTTTGAAGCATAGACTTACTCTCCAGTTGAACTTTTGTCCTCCCTCCCAATGGACTTCACTCTGTTCCTAGCTCTATAATATCAGTGGCACTATTGCATGGTACTCAGTTCACTGCCTTCATATCTTCCCAGCCAGGTCTCATACTCATTAAGTCCAGGAATGTGTCTTCTTACCTAGTAGGCAAGTGTCCAATAAATATTTATTGAAAGAATGAACAAACAAGTGAATAAACAGATGTTCCTTGGGAGCAGAGGGGAACAGAGCTTTTCACACACAGCTCTCATTTTTGTGTCCCACGGTGGGTGTTCCATTCTGGTCCTGTCCTCTGGAGGGATTTCCAGCTGGACTTGCCCTGAGCAAACCTGGGGTGTTATGACCACCTTGGATCAAGCTTGCTGTTGACATACAGGGCTATGGCACCTTGTTCCATTCCCAAGAGCAAAAGATGGCAAGACTGATTGATGTCTTCTTCAAGGGAAACTGCTGAAGGTGAAAGATTGGATCAGTGGGAACACATCCCTAGATCACAGACTCAGCTGCGTTTCACCTGCTGGAGAGAGTGAAGTCTGATGGACCCTAATGAAGAATGGGACTATACCCTACTTATTTTAAAACTACAGAAAGTATTTACCAATGGGGAATCCCCAGTTCTGTTTCATGGGGAAACTGACCAAGAGAAAATTTTACTGAAAGGATATTGTGTGCCTCCCAGAAACACTGGAAAAATCAAAGAACAGCCTCAAAAACCTGGTCACTAAGAAAGAACAGTTAGGCACTGGAAAAGGAAAAGGCCACTGAGCTGCGACGGCTTCCTCAAAACATGGGCAGCGATAGCTTGCGCCATCCTCAGCCCTGACAACTGACCCCACAGACCGCTTCTGCTCCTGGAAACTGGAAGTGGCTGCTATGCTGTTGCTCCCTCATTGTGTCAAACTACTAGAGGTGTGTCCAATTTGCATACCCATGTCCTGATTGCAAGGCAGGTGAGAGGGTCAGGCTGCCTTTGCAGCTTCTAGAGCAGAAGATCAATTCAGCCTCATAAATTAGGAGTCTCACACAAAAAAGGGGAGAGCCAAAATGATGACAAATAACCATGACACACCCCCAGCCTGTCTTCCCACGTTAATGATTTCATGAAAGAAGTAGGGTTATTTCGTGTTTACATTGTTTCATGTCACCTCACATCATAAAAATTTAAAAAATAAAATAAAAAATAGACCATTAAAAATTATGAGATGATTTTATGGAGCATATATTTCTGTAAAGCACAGGATGGGTTAGACTTCAACCTTGCATACTAAAACCTTACTGAAGCAAGAAAATTAAAGACTTACACAAAAAATTAGGAATCCATTGTTAACTGCCGTTGGAGTGGGGCAGCTTAGAGCAAAAAGCCATCTTCCTGGCAAGGAATGATCAGGGAAGACATAGCAGGATATAGTAGCTAGAGGAAGTAATAACTAGGAAGGAGGAAGACATAGTTAGAGGAAGTAATAACATGAGCTGGATTTCTAGTTATTTTTCTGTTTTCCTTATTTTACCTTTCTTCTCCTTATTTTGTGACCTTCAGATCTTTGTTGATGTCAGCCACTGACTTAGAGTGTCCTTCATGACTTCTCTGCTTCTGAATTCTAGTACACTTTTGGTTTTTATATTTGTTTCTTTCTTGTCTTTTAAATTTTTATTGAAGTATAGTTTCTTTACAATGATGTGTCAGTTTCCTCTGTATAGCAGAAGTGAATAGGCCATCCATACATATACATATATCTCCTCTTTGGGGGATTTCCGTCCCACTTAGGGCACCACAGAGCACTGAGTTCCTGAGCTATACAGTCGGTTCTCATTAGTTACCTATTTTATGCATAGCATCAGTAGTGTATATATGTCAATTCCACGCTCCCAATTAATCCCACCCTCTTTCCCCCTTGATATCCATACATTTGTTCTTTTCTTCTGTCCCTATTTATGCTTTGCAAGTAGGTTTATCTGTACCATTTTTCTAGATTCCACATATATGTGTTAATATATGGTATTTGTTTTTCTCTCTCTGACTTACTTCACTCTTCTTGACCATCTCTAGGTCCATCCATTTCCCTGCAAATGGCACAATTTTGTCCTTTATATGGCTGAATAATATTCCATTATATATATATATATGCCAATAGACACTGCATAAAAGAGTGTGTGTATATGTGGGTTTGTACCTGTTAGAAAACAAACAGGAAGGATTTTTATGTAAAATATAAATATATTAATTGCAAGGGAAGCCTTCTAGCAGGGAGGGGTTTGTCTATACATGCAAGCATGAAACACTTTGAACTATCACCTGAATTATAATTCCAAATTGTCAATGATTTACTGTGACTTTTAAATCAATTTCCTTAAACTTATGATACCATATTCATCATCTTCCTTGCTTTGCAATTACCTGTTAACTGAAGCTCCTGCCCTTAGTCTTAAAAACTTTAAATGAGCCTTGACTTACTCTGCCCACCAATTCCCTGGGACTACTGAGTGATCACACTCTACTTTCTTCACAGCACTTCAAGTCCTGCCTCTCTCTTCCTCCCACCTCTGTTGTGCATTCATGGGCCACACTAGGAAGCTCAAACTGGTTTGTAGTGGCTTCCTTGATGTCCAGTCTCTGCTTTCTTGTACACGCTTCACAGGATTTCACAGGTTAATCGTCCCGAAATATTTATTTCAAAGACTTACTCTTCTGCTGAAGGAACCTACTGACTTGCTATTTCCTGCCTAATTAGGCTGAATTCCTTGGCCATGCTTCTAGAGAGTCTCTGTTGTGAAATCACGCAAACCCTCCAATGTCAGGGTCACGAAACTCTCCAAATGCCAATTCAAATGGAGTTCTGCTGATCTCATCATGCTCTTGTTTAATTTTCCTTTTAGGATTAAGAGTACTTAATGACCAAAAATCCAGCCTGTATCTCATTTCTACTCATTTAGGTCATTCTCAAAGCCTCTCTTCACAGTGCACTTTCCTCCACTTGGAATAATTTCCCATCTCTGTGGATGCTAAAGCATACCCATCCTGGAAGGTTCTGAATCAGGGCCTACTCACTGATAACTTCCTTCTTTGAATGACTATAGTGTTGACAATTTATACTACACAGTTGAACATTTCAATATTGTTCTACTTCATCAACCTGGTTATCAACTCAAAATGTGTTAGTCTTGGCTCCCTACCTAAAATTTATATTGCTTGAGTTTAGAGATCATGCCTTCTATTTGAATATCACTCCCAGTGTCCATTTAGCACCAACTTAAGACATTATAGATGATCAAGAAATATCAGTGTCAAATTCTATATAGAGCTCAGTTTTTATAATAAATGTCTAAATTATAAGAGACTAAATCAGTTCACCTCTTGAGTGATCATGAGTGTAGGGGTCTTTAATATGAATACATTCTGATACATTCCTGGATTTTGTATTTTATATTAAAAAGAAACACCTTTCAGATCAGAAAAAGAAACAGCCTTCTGGTCTAAGCAACCTCAAGCCCTGGGTCCTAAGATGCAAGGAGTGTTCATTTCTGGCTCTCTGACAATTCCATCAACTTGGCAATTGCCCAAAATATCTTTAGTCAGGAACTCATTCCTGATCCACAGGCAGTCACATCACAGAATGTTTAAAGTACCCAGATGCCCCCAGCATTCCAAATATCTGTTCTGACATGTTTCTTAGAGACTCCATCTTATAATTGCTCTAACCCTTTGGCTGAACAGACCTGAACTTGATACAGCCAGCCAAATTTCATGCCACTTACGTCGCTCACACACTTAACTGGGTCCCTCTCTCTTGGCAATTCTTTGTGTCTCAGAAAATGCACATCTTTTCTCAACTGCTCTTTTTGTATCTCTTAGATGAGATGGTTTTCCTTAACTCAGTGTGACTCTGCCGGCCTCTGACTTCTTCAGAGAAGAAAGCCAGGAAGTGGACACTAAGAGTGAATAATTGTGATACAAGTTGAACAACTACAGAACCACTGGGATGATAGCACATAAAAGTAAAGTAATCATAGGCTTTTTAAGGGAACCCTTTCCTTGCCAAAGTGAATTTTCATGTTTTGTTCTGTGGAATTACTTCAAGGGGGAAAAAAATCTGTGTATCATCTCAAAATCAAATTTAGTGCAGTGCAGTGATTTATTTCCAAAAGAATTTTAAAAGTTGGTTCTCAAAGGACACAAACAAAACCTGGTACACACCAGGATCCAGGGAAAGGAGTAATGACCCCACAAGAGACTGAGCCAGACCAACCTGTGAGTGTTTGAGGGTCTCCTATGAAGGCATGGTCTGCAGGGATAGGGAAGCAGGCAGCAGGCAGCAGCAGTCCTGGGAAGCACAGCATGTAGCATAAGTCTCCTTGGAGGAGGTGGCCATTAGCCCCAGCACAGAGCCACCAGATGGGCAATGCACATGCTGGAGAACAGTTATACCAAAGAAGTTCTCGTACTGTTGCAAAATTGCTAGGCCCCACAACAGACTTCCCAGTCTGGGGATCTGGCGAGGGGATTGAGTATACCCAGGGAATCTAACTTTGAAGGTCAGCAGGATATGATTACAGAACTTGCACAGGATGGGGAAACAGAGACTCTTGGAGGGCACAGACAAAACCTTGTATGCACCAGGACCCAGGAGCAGTTACCCCCACAAAACTGAACCAGACTTGCCTGCACGTGTTTGGGAGTCTCCACCAGAGGCAGAGTCAGGAGCACCCACGGCAGCAGCACTGGCAGCAGCAAGTGTTCTGGCATAAGTTCTCTTAGGAGGAGGTCAGCATTATCTTTATCATAAAGCCTATATCTTACCATAGAGACTGCAGACTCCAGGACTGGGCTGCCTCAGGCCAAACTACAGGAAGGGAGCACAGCCCCACCCATCAGCATACATTTGGACTAAACATTTACTGAGCATGTCCCTGCCCACCAGAGAAAGATCCAGCTTTCCCCACAGTCTGTCCTCCTGTCAGGAATCTTGCTTGAGCCTCTTATCCTCGTCTGTCAGAGGGCAGAAAGAATGAAAACCACAATCACAGAAAACTAACCAAAGTGATGACGTGGATCACAGCCCTGTGTAACTCAATGAAGCTATGAGCCATCTGTGTAGGGCCACCCAAGATGGACAAGTCACGGTGGAGAGTTCTGAGAAAATGTGGTCCACTGAAGAAGGGAATGGCAAACCACTTTTCTTGCCCTGAGAACCCCATGAACAGTATAAAAAGGCAAAAAGATATCACACGGAAAGATGAACCCACCCAGGCTGGTAGGTATCCAACATGCCACTGGAAAAAAGCAGAGAAATAGCTGCAGAAGGAATGAAGAGGCTGAGGCAGAGTGGAAATGACACCCAAATGTGGCTGTGTCTGGTGGTGAAAGCAAAGACCAATGCTTCAAAGAACAGTATTGCACAGGAACCTGGAATGTTAGGTCCATGAATCAAGGTAAATAGGAAGTGGTCAAACAGGAGATGGCAAGAGTGAACATAGACATTTTAGGAATCAGTGAACTAAAATGGATGGGAAAAGGCAAATTTAATTCAGATGACTGTTACATCTACTACTGTGGACAAGAATCCCTTAGAAGAAATGGAGTAGCCCTCATAGTCAACAAAAGAGTCTGGAATGCAGTACTTGGGTGCAATATCAAAAACAGCAGAATGATCTTGGTTCATTTTCAAGGCAAAGCATTCAACATCACAGCAATCCAAGTCTGTGCCCCAACTACCAATGCTGAAGAAGATGAAGTTGAACAACTCTATGAAGACCTACAAGATCTTCTGGAATTAACACCAAAAACAGATGTCCTCCTCACCATAGGGGACTGGAGTGCAAAAGTAGGTAGTCAAGAGATACCTAGAGTAACAAGCAAGTTTGGCCTTAGAGCACAAACTGAAGCAGGGCAAAGGCTAACAGAGTTTTTCCAAAAGAACACATTGGTCTTCACAAACACCTTCTTCCAACAACACATGAGACAACTCTACACATGGACATCACCAAATGGTCAATACTGAAATCAGATTGATATATTCTTTGCAGCTAAAGATAGAGAAGCTCTATAGAATCAGCAAAAAAAAAAAAAAAAAAAAAAAGACCTGGAGTTGACTGTGGCTCAGATCATGAACTCCTTATTGCAAAATTCAGACTTAAATTGAAGAAAGTAGGGAAAACCACTAGACCATTCAGGTATGACCTAAATCAAATCCTTTACAATTATACAGTTGAAGTGACAAATAGATCTGATAGATAGAGTGCCTGAAGAACTATGGACAGAGGTTCATAACTTTGTACAGGAGGCGGTGACCAAAACAATCCCCAAGAAAAAGAAATGCAAGAAGACAAAGTGGTTGTCTGAGGAGGCCTTACAAATAGTTGAGAAAAGAAGAGAAGCAAAAGGCAAAGGAGAAAAAGAAAGATATACCCATCTGAATGCAGAGTTCCAAAGAATAGCAGGAAGAGATAAGAAAGCCTTCTTAAGTGAACAATGCAAAGAAATAGAGGAAAACAATAGCATGGGAAAGACTAGAGATCTCTTCAAGAAAATTAGAGATACCAAGGGAACATTTTGTGAAAAGATGGGCACAATTAAGGAGAGAAATGGTAAAGACCTAACAAAGTAGAAGAGATTAAGAAGAGGTAGCAAGAATACACAGAAGAACTGTACAAAAAAGATCTTAATGACCTTGTGATCACTCATCTAGAGCCAGACATCCCAGGGTGTGAAGTTAAGTGGGCCTTAGGAAGCTTTGTTACAAACAAAGCTAGCGGACTTAATGGAATTCTAGCTGAGCTATTTCAAATCCTAAAAGATGATGCTGTGAAAGTGTTGCACTCAATATACCAGCAAATTTGGAAAACTCAGCAGTAGCCACAGGACTGGGAAAGGTCACTTTTCATTCCAATCCCAAAGAAAGGCAATGCCAAATAATGTTCAAATTCCTATACAGTTGCACTCATTTCACATGCTAACAAGGTTATGCTCAAAATCCTTCAAGCAAGTCTTTAATAGTATGTGAACCAAGAACTTCCAGATGTACAAGCTGGGTTTTGAAAAGGCAGAGGAATCAGAGATCAAATTGCCAACATCTGTTGGATCATAGAAAAAGCAAGAGAATTCCAGAAAATCTTCTACTTTTGCTTCATTGACTATGCTAAAGCCTTTGGCCATGTGAATTACAACAAACTGTGGAAAAATCTTAAAGAGATGGGAATACCAGACCACTTTAACTGCCTCCTGAGAAACTTGTATGCAGGTCATGAAGCAACAGTTAGAACAGGACATGGAACAACAGACTGGTTCAAAATTGGGAAAAGAGTACGTCAAGGCTATATATTGTCACCCTGCTTATTTAACTTACACGCAGAATACGGCATGAGAAATGCCAGGCTGGATGAAGCACAAGCTGGACTCAAGATTGCCGGGAGAAATACCAATAACCCCAGATATGCAGATGACACCACCCTAATGGCAGAAAGTGAAGAAGAACAAAAAAACCTCTTGATGAAGGTGAAAAAAGAGATTGAAAAAGCTGGCTTAAAACTCAACATTCAAAAAACTAAGATCATGGCATCCAATCCCATCACAGCAAATAGTTGGGGAAAAAATGGAAACAGTGACAGATTCTTTTTTTTCCCTTGGACTCCAAATTATTGCAGATAGTGATTACAGGCGTGTAATTAAAAGACGTTGCTCCTGGGAAGGAAAGCTATGACAAACCTAGACAGCATATTAAAAAGCAGAGACATCACTTTGCTGACAAAGTCCGTATAGTCAAAGCTATAGTTTTCCCTATAGTCATGTATGAATGTGAGAGTTGAACCACAAAGCAGGCTGAGTGCCAAAGAATTGATCCTTTTGAACTTTGATGTTGGAGAAGACTCTTGAGAGTCCCTTGGACAGCAAAGAGATCAAACCAGTCAATCTAAAAGGAAATCAACCTTGAATTTTCATCGGAAGAAATGATACTGAAGCTGAAGCTCCATACTTTGGCTACCTGATGCAAAGAGCTGACTCACTGGAAAAGACCCTGATGCTGGGAGATATTGAGGGCAGGAAGAGAAGTGGGTGACAAGGATTATATGGTTGGATGGTATCATCAACTCAATGGACATGAGTTTGAGCAAACTCCTGGAGATAGTGTAGGACAGGGAAGCCTGGTGGGCTGTAGTCCATGAGGTTGCAAAGAGTTGTACATGACTGAGTGACTGCTCAACAACAAGAACAAGATTAAGATTTTTTTTTCCTTGTTTTCTATCACTAATGGCATTTGTCATTTTAGTTTTCACAAAGTTAGGCATCCCTAATTATTTAGTGGCAGTTTAATTATTTAGTGCTTAAATGGTGTCTAGGAAAAATGTAGTCAATTGCTACTGTCTCTTAACAGTTTCATGGTAGTTACTGAGAGAAAAAAAATATGATTTTATACCCCATTAATCAGAGTATATTAGATACGTAGAGAGGCCATTGTTCTGTTGGACTCAGAACTGTCAAATCTATAATTCTAATCCATTAATCCTATAAATAGTCACAAAGTGAAAGAAAGGAAGAAACAAGATGGCAGAATTGTTGAACTATTGGATGAGACACAAAGAAGGGACCTCTTAAGGAGGAGATGGAAAATGGCCAAAGGTAATTTTCTGCCAAAGATGATTTTAAGTCTTCCATAGGGAAAAGGGACTAGACATTTTTGATGTGGATCCAGAGGTAGTCAATATTGGAATGAGCTATATAAGCCAGAGAGATTCAAGGGACAATGAATCAGTCTTCACAAGGAACATTGGAAAGGATTTTCACACTGTCTCTGTGGAAGACTAAGTGGCCACTGGGTTATCCTCAATCAAATCTTTCTTTTTGCAAAGCTGTGGGTAGCTGACAGAAGTTACTTCTTAGTGTTTTTAGTAACCTTTTTAAGTGCTGAATTTACTTTAAAACTCTAGGTGAAAGAGCTGAAATTCTCAAGAAAAAAAAAAAAAGGAAAGAAAGACACCTCATTTTAGGATAGCAGCATAGGAAAGCAAGGAGAATCATTTAGCCAAGATCTAGCAGAGCTGAGCTGGCTACAAAAGAAAAGGCAAATTTTTCAGTATATCAGTGATGCATCCATTTTCCTCACATATTTGAATAATGGTGAGTCCATTTCCCAGTCAGTTATATATTTTCATGAGATTTCAGAAAAGCACAACTGATTCTGCTTTTGCATGATTATAGTTCCATTCAACTATCAGATAAATAAGAGACTTTTAGACCAGTGCTTACCATAGTATTAGAAGCACAAAGACTCTTCTAAATACTTTGCACATACAATAAAATTTAATCAGTGCCCCAGTGTTCATTGTAGCACTATTTACAATTGCCAAGACACAGAAACAGCCTAAATGTTCATTGACCAATAAATGGATAAAGAAGATGTGGTATATATACACACAATGGAATATTACTCGGTCATAAAAAAGGAATAAAATAACGCCATCTGCAGTAACATGGATGGACCTAGAGATTATCATACTAAGTAAGGGAAGTCAGAAAATGACAAATATTTTATGCTATAGCTTATATGTGCAATCTAAAAAGATACAAGTGAACTTACATGCAAAACAGAAATAGACCCACAGACATAGAAAACAAACTTAGTTATCAAAGGGCAAAGGTATAAGAAAGGGATAAATTAGGAGTTTGGCATTAACACATACACATTATTATATATAAAACAGATAACCAACAAAGACCTATGATGTAACACAGGGTACTATACTGAATATTTTGTAATGACCTACAAAAGAAATGAATCTGAAAATACACACACACGCACACACACAAATACACACACATGCATAATTAAATCACTTGCTGTACTCCTGAAACTAACACAACATTGAAAATCAGCTATACTTCAGTTAAAATTTTTAATCAGAAGCCCTCACAATTGTTTTTTTAAAAAACAAAAGGAAAATCAAGGCAAGGCAATTATTAATAGAGAAAATTCATTACAGCCACATTAAATGTTATATCTAAATATAAAAACCTTATATTTCTTTAATATTGGTCTATTTACAAGTAGTATAAAACAGGCATATCAACTCTTTAAGCCCTGTAGTTCATGGCCCTGGATAATCCAAACCAGATAACATTTTAATGACTTGATTTTTTTAGTCTTGGTTATTCTGCTGTGAGGTTTCCCGGTAGCTCAGGAGTAAGGAATCTGCCTGAAATGCAGGAGACACAGGAGACATGGGTTTGAACCCTGGGTAGGGAAGATCCCCTGGAGGAGGGCATGGCAAGCCACTCCAGTATTCTTGGCTGGAAAATCCCATGGACAGAGGAGACTAGTGGGCTATGGTCCAAAGGGCCTCAAAAAGTCAGACATGACTGAACACAACATTCTGCTATAGATCTGAGGAGCTGGGGTCAGAGAGTCAGAGAGGTCAAAGAGTTCAAGCAAGGTCACATACCTCTGAGTGGCAGGCTTGGACTCTATACCCAAGTCTGCTGCTCTCTTGTCCCAACCTCACCCACCACCATATTGCTTTTGAGGGCAGCTGCACAGGTAGGGATGTGATGCAGAGTGATGACAAGTGGAGGAATCACTTGGCATTTCTGGACCTTCTCCTGGCTTTAGCCCTATTTTCCACAAGTTGAGGTGGTTTTCAAAGGTGCCAGAGCCAGTCAGCTCCCCAAGGTGTTGTGCCCCTCATATATGACGGAGATCAACGTATGTTCTTTTTATGCACCAGAGAGGACTGCCAAGCTGTCTCTCTCTATTCCCTTGGCAGAATGATAATATAATTTATTTTCCAAACCAGCACACTTTTCAAAGTGCTAGAATAACAGGTCTAAACACAGAACCATCTCAGTATATGGGAATGTACAGTCACAATACCACTGGCTTTCGTCTGTCCTCCTGATGTTGGGATCATCTTTTCTGCAGAGCTTTACATCAAAGAGCTACTCACAAGCACATCAATCATCTTTGATCATTCAGCTTTATTTTAAAAAATACAAAACCGAATTGCCCTTTTTAAAAATTTTTTTCTGGATAATTGTTTTTTAAGTATTCTGTTTCTATAGTATTTATTCAGATTTTCCCCTGAGTTTAATAGATGTTATTACATTGATTTATCAGGGATTTAAACATCATATTTTTCCATCTTTTTTTAAAATTTCAAATGGTCTTTTACATTTGGGGGAAATCTGTGTTGTTGAAACAAATTATTTTGTGCCTGCTTTCAGCATGCAGAAGGTTTCTCAGATTCTCAACTTGATCCAATTCCTATGGTTTGATTTTCTTAAAGGATTCATTTTCCTCCTGCATTATCAGATCCTGAGTTTCACTTTGGATATCATAGCATGGCAATATATTAAATTTGAAAATAAAGTATGAGGAGCAATCATTGTAAGAAGTAATAGTAGTCCTGGGATGGACATGGTACCTATGGTACTAGGGTAGCTGACACAGTTGGTTACTTCCCAGCACCCATACCCCTTCATCCCTTCCTCCTTCTAATTCTGTGCTTTCTAGCTCTGTGCCTGCTGGAAATCACTCTTGAGTCCTTGATCCTGCTCATCCTTCCATTCAGTGGGTAATTCATATTTTCCAGTTGACTTTCTAAATATCTCTCAAATCTATTGCCTCCCTCCAGCTTTCCTGCTGCTGTTTTGGTTCATCTGGATTGTTACATTGCCTCTTAAAAGATCTTACTGACACACACATAAATGCCCCACACTAGAACACACCTTCTAAAACCTATATCTGGTTGCATTATTCCTCAGCTAAGTGTCTTTAATAACTGTCTGTGGCCAGCATAAGCCATTTTAAACCTTGAGTCTCACCCAAAAAGCCCTGCTTACCTCACCCCTCCTACACCTCCAGCCTTCTTTCCCACCTTCCTGGTCACTTGTAAGGCTGCTGGTATGCATGATCTTTCATTGTGTTGCTTCTGTGTGTACCATCCACTCTGTCTGAAATCCCCTTCCTGTCTTGTCCATTCACATGGGGCTTCCCACCTCTCCACTGAGAGTCAGCTCACCAATGCTGAGCTCCCCTGTCCCTGGCAGGCTGACCACACTCACTACACTCCTGTTTCACTTCCTGTGGCTTCTTGTCAGTCTCTTTAATAGGACAAGCATTCCATGAAGCCAAAGCTCATCTTTTATTTTTATTTATTTTATATTGATCTTTTTTTTTACATGTTTTTGGTGTGGACTATTTTTAAAATCTTTATTGAATTTGTTACAATATTGCTTCTGTTTTGCCTTTTGGTTTTTCTTTTTTTTTTTGACCACAAGACAAGTGAAAGTCCCCTCAATACTTACCTTTTAGAATCCTATATGTGACTCCCTTCCTTAACACTGCAACCAGCCCTCTATCCTCTTTTCCTTGTCTGATAATGCTTAGCACCTTCTCACATCCTACATAATTTTATTACGTCTTACATTTAGTGTGTATGGTTTGTCTCCTTCACGAGTACAGTGACCTTTGTTTATTTCATCCATTACTGTATCTCAAGTTCCTAGATGAGTGTCTGGCACATAGTATGTGCTCAGTAAACATCTGTTGAGTAAAAGAACACATATTTGTAATTTTGGAACGTGGCATAGTTCCTGGAAAATACCAAGTTCTCAAGTAAATATTTAATAATATCCAATTTTTATAATGTTAATTATAGGGATAGGTAATATTTACTGAGCTCTTGCCACAGCAACCCTATTAGATAGGTTACTCTATTTTCGAGAATTGAGGCTTTGGGGAACTAATGAAACTTGTCCAAGGTAAATAAGCGGTAAAGCTGAGATTCAAATACAAAGTGTGATGCCAGTGCCCACAATCATAACAAGTATATTGTTCCACCTCAAGTAGTCAATCACATGTTTATTTTTATTGTCATTATATACACTTCCAGTCTAGTACATTTTTAACTTCAAACCTCAGGTATATAAGACAATAACAGGGCAATTTGTGTTGGAACTGTGTTGTTAGTCATATTTTGTAGTTTAATATTTTGGATGAAAGTAAAAACAATGCTGGTGGACAGGGTGCTTACTTGTCTGGAAGGAGTAAAACTCTTAGGTGGACCTTACCCTCACAGGCTCAGCACCATCCTTAAAATGATGTTCAGCACAGACGTTGAGTTGAACATTCATGTTCTTTTCAGGGGCATGTTGCAGAGAACAAGTATCATTATATATCATTATATATTATGCCCATTATATATCAGCAGTTGGCAGAGTTATCTACAACTCCACACCCCTACACACACACACACACACACACACACACACAAGGCATAGCCGCACAGTTACCAGGGTTTCATATTCTACCCCAGAAATTCCTGCAGGAGCAAATTTCATCTCCCAACATTATTTATTTTATTTTTTGGTCTCTCTGCACTCACCTTACTGCAACAACTTGTATCCTTCTTGGGTCTAGTGAGTTTTTACAGACGTTGGGTGACCAAATCCAGAATCATGAATGCAGTTAAATATTTTGCTATCCTAGTTATCTTTGCATTTTTATCCTGTTCGTGCATTTTTACACTGTTCAAAAGGAGAAGAGAGCAGCAGAGGATGAGGTGGTTGGATGAAATCATTGATTCAGTGGCCATGAACTTGGGTGAACTCTGGGAGATGGTGAAGGACAGAAAGGCCTGGAGGAGAGTTGGGCACAATTTAATAACTGAACAACAAAGTCATTTTTGATTTCACAGAATGTTCTCAAAAATAAAATTTGGACTGTACTTCTTTCATAGAAAATAAAATGCATTGTACATATTTTCAACTAATAACATCATATTTTCTCTTAATACATCATTAGGATTTTTTCCATCTTAGTCACTGTCCTTCAAAAATTCCAACTTTGATGGGTACTCTATGTGTCATCTCAAGGATTTACCATTTAATCATTTTTTGTGTGTTGGAATTTGAAGTTGTTCCAATTTTTTCTATTATAAATAATTTTCTAATGAATTTCTTTGCATATAAATTTTTCTTGTGCTATTTCTTAGAAGAGATTTCCAGAAAGAAAATGGGTCTAAGAGCAGGGTTTTTTTAAAGACTTATATATAACATATTGTCAAATGATTTCCAAAACATTTATGTTAATCTAAATTCCTACAAACTGACATTAGAAAGATCATTGCAAGACCCTCTTGTTAACACTGAACAGTAACATTTCAAAAAAGAAATTCTGGATAATAGCTGAGAGAAATCTTATTATAGTTTTATTTGCATTTTTATCATTAATGATGGGCTTGAAGTTGTTGCCTGTGTGTAAATCATTTGTATTTTTTGTTTGATATATCATTAGTTTATGTATTTTACTCAATTTTAGTAACATTTGTTTGAGTATTTTTTTTATTAAAGATATCTTTGTGTAATTGAAATGTCAGCTCTTATATTTGCTGCCAGTATTGTTTTTTTTTTTCCTCAGTTTGCATTTAATATTTAATTGAATTTATGGGTTTTTGTCATAAAAATCATTGAAGTCATGTCATTAAACACACTGATTTTCTGATTTGAGGATATTTTTTAAGCATATACATCCTTTTTCCTTTCCAAGGTCAGTATTTGGATTTCAAGAGCATCGAGAAGTAGTATATAATCTGTGAATTACAGTGAATCATTTTGGAGTAGTTTCCAAATTACTGATCATCTAAAAGCCAAACTGATACCTTTTCCATAATTGTACTTTGAATATAGCTATTTATATATTTATATTTATAATATATATTTATATATATTATATATATATTTATATATATATTTGAATATAGCTATTTGCAGGCATTGAAAGCAGATTTACTACATCTCTTATGCCCATTGCTGACATTACTCTTGCTGGGAATCAGAACAGGAAGGGACCGTGGATTCTGAGGTGCCAGTCTCATCTTCCAGTGAGCCCTCTCTGGGGCTGTCCCCTCCCTCCCTTTCACTTTTAAAGATGTTGGATATGAAGTGACCTTCAAGGCTCTGGCTTCCATCCCACCAGAGCCCTTAAGCCTTTTTTAATAGCGCAGGTCACAACATCATAGTCTCATGAGATCTGAAACTCTCGTGATTGGGTTGTATCATTTTCAGAGTTATCAGAGAGAAAAGGTCTAATTAGCTGGCAGAGCCTGCTGCGAAGCTCCTGCTTACCAGCTGTGAAATTCTGCACAGGCTGTGTCAGAGCCCCAAAAGCAGGGCTGATGTCCCCAGTGGGACTTCCGTTCAGCATGTCAGTCCCCAGATGGGTCAAGGTCAGGTAGAGTGGGCTTCCAGAGGAGATGTTGGATCAGGCCTGTTTGCAGATTACAATTTTGAAGGTTCATGGGAGTGTGGTTATATAAATGCACACATGCAGAGAGTCAGACAAAGTAGAGAGGCATGGAGGACTTTAAGAATTTTGCTTCCAATGCGGGGCTTGCAGGTTCGATCTCTGGTTGGGGAGCTAAGATCCCATATGCCATGCGGCCAAAAAACCCAAAACATGAAGCAGAAGCAATATTGTAACAAATTCAATAAAGACTTTAAAAATAGTCCACACTAAAAAATCTTAAAAAAAATAAATAAATAAAAGGAAGAGCTCGTTCTCGTGGCAATTTGGTTTGAACACATAACACCTGCTCATTTTAAATTTCTACATGCCTTGCCGCTTTGGATTGTGGACCAATGGGGCTCAGCTTTCATAGGTAGGAGTAATTAAAGAGCCCAAGAATCAGGCATTTTTGTACCTTGCCCTTCTTAGCTTCAAGGTCATGCACTCACACATAGAACCTTGGGCAAGATGAAGCCTGACACTGGGAACAGGCAGGCAGTGCAGACATACATTTATATCTGTGCCCTACACCTGGCTGGTGTGTTCCCCTGGGTGAGCATTTAATCTCTCAGTTCAGAAGCTTCCTTATCTACTTAAAACAGAATGATCACACCCACATTTAAATCATATGAGGATGAATTTAAATCAATAAGATGTCTATCACATACTTAGACATCAACTAAGTATCAACTCAGCCCTTAATAAGTATTAGTTTCTCTAATATTCTTAGCCCTTTCTAAAGACCAGTTCTTCTGCTTTGTTTTGACTTTATCTAGTGAGTGGCTCTGGCAGATGGAGAGGTGAGGAGGACTTTGGGAATCTTGTCCAGTTGAGTCCCACTCAAGAGAGGAATAGAACCCTGTAGTGGCACCTGGCTGACTTCCCATTCTGATCAAGAGCATAGCTGCCGCTTGTGGTCAGGGTTTTGGCTTTGTGTCAACCTGGGTTTAGAGCCTGCTCCCCAAGTAAACCCTTTACAATCTCTTAAAAGATGGATAAAAATCCTCTCCTGAGATCCATCAAAAATAGTAAGCTCCCTGCGAGATTAACAGGAAAAAATTTGTTACTAGATTTCTGGTGAACACTTCCTCTTCTGGAAGCCTTCTGCCCACATTTTATGAGGTGGGCACAGCAAAGAAGAAATTCAAGAGCCTTTGAAGTCTTAAGTGGGAACTTGTTGAAACCCTGAGCTCCCAAGGACTTTCTCAGAGTCAGTGCCTAATATGGCAGGCTCATTGTATCAGCTCAAGAAAGTGTGACAAAGGAATGAAGCAAGGGAAAAATCAGGTAGGGAGGAAGAGAGGAAAGGCTAAATGGTTGACAGAGAGGAGAAGAAAAGGAGCAGGAAGGGGAAGAGGGTGGGGGAGGGACAGAAGAGGTGAGGAAGGAAGGAGCAGGGAGGGAAGGAAGGAGAAAACTGAAAAATAGATGCATACTCTCAAGAATAGTCTTACACTGAAATGAAGCTGGAGTAGTGGGAAAATTAACTAAATTCTATAGCAAAGCCTCTTGAATGTCCCTGAAAAATGATGTTTACCCCAGGGACTGAATTTCTCAGTTTCAGTAGAAGAGGGATATGAGGAAAGGGAAAAGCAACATAGCTAGACATAAGGGGTGTCTTTTATAGGTAATTTGAATTCAGCAGGTATAGGATCTGATCCTTGCCCCCACCCAACAAACCCATAATTCTTATTCCCAGCAGTTGATCCTTTCAATACATCCATCACTCTTCTTTGATTAGGTTTTTTAGTTTGTCTATATTCCTTTAATGTCTTCACTGGGTCCTCCTCTGATAGCATTACAAATTTTCCTTGCCCTCTCAGTGGCACAGAGGAGCAGAGGATGTTAGAAAAGGAAGACATGCAACAGGTTTAAGGGAATAGAACATGAGGAAAGAAAGTGCAGAAAGTGTTTTCTAAAGAATGCCCTGTAGTATAGGAGGCATCTGTCACCTGGGCAACCCCCGCCAGGCATAAACATAGGGCACCCTCTGTGGGGTCAGTAACTGTGGGACCTTCCAACCAGGACTTCTTTCCAAAGATACTGCAGATGGAGAGTCCCTCAGAATGTTCTATTATAATACTGGGCTCACAACAATCCTCAGTAAATACTGACTGCATTTGCACTTTTCACAATAGCCAAGACCAGAAAGCAACCTAAGGGTCCATCAACCAATGAATGGTTACAGAAGAAGTAGTACATATATACAATAGAATATTGCTAACTAAATTATAAAAAAATGAAATAATGCCACTTGCAGCAAAGTGGATGGACTTAGAGATGATCATATTGAGTGAAGTAAGTCAGACAAAGAAAGACAAATATTATATGATATCACATGTAGAATCTTAAAAAGTAGTACAAATGAATTTACAAGCAATATAAACGAATTTACAAAACAGAAACAGACTCACTGACATAGAAAAGGAATTTAAAATTACCAAACGGGAAAGGGGAGAAGGATAAATTAGGATTATGGAATAAATAGATACCACCAGTATACATAAGAAAGGTAAAAAACAAGGATTTACTGTATATCACCGGGAACAATATTCAATATGTTGTAATACCTATAATGAAAAATAATTTGAAAGAGTATAGCTAGCTAGATAGATGGGCTTCCCTGATGGTTCAGTGATAAAGAATCCGAGTGCAATGCAGGAGGTGCAGATCTGATCCCTGGGTCAGGAAGATCCCCTTGAGAAGGAAATGGCAACCCACTCCAGTGTTCTTTCCTGGGAAATCCATGGACAGAGGAGCCTAGCAGGCTACAGTCCATGGGGTCACAAAAGAGTTGGACATGATTTAACGACTAAACAACAATAACAAGATAGATAGATAACTGTCACTTTGCTATACACCTGAAACTGACACAGTATTGTAAGTGAACTGTACTTCAGTTTTGGGGTTTTTTTTGTTTTTGTTTTTTTTTTAAGTAGTGGGACACAAATCCAGTATAAATAATAGTGACTGCTTTTGAAGGCGTGCCCTCCCTTCCTGCCTGTCTCCAAATCTCCAGCAGGTAAGTAGAGGAGAGTCGCCCAGACTGAGGGTTCACAATCTCTGGAGAATTAACTTGCTTCTTTGAACCCTTGAGTCCTCATCTCTAAAATGGGGCTACTCATTGTCCTCCCCTCTCGGAGGTGGCCTTGACTGTTCCATGAGGCCAGACAGGCAAGGCCTTTAGTCTGGAGCCTGGCACACCCACTGAGTTGTCACCAGCTTTGTTCCCATCTACCTTCTCAGAGCCACACAAATCTCTCCCTCCCAGAAAACTGCCCACAGCCCCAGAGCCCTGCTTCCTGGGCATCACTGTTTGACCCTAAGTTACTCTTTCACTTATTTTTCCTGATTTGGTACCCTTGGGATAAGTCACAGCCTCTCAGGGTTCTACTCATACTTCTTGGTGAACCCATGATAGGTTTCCAACCAGAGTTTTCAGAATTGACTTGTTACAGATTGTGGCCCAGGAATGAAACATCCAGGTGGCCCCTGACCTCCTTCCCACATCTGTACTCTGGTACCATGTGCATCCTCTCCCACGGATCCCACTTTAACCAAAACCAAGATTTTCCCTAAGAGGATTTTTGTGACAATCTTGGCTTCCCCCCCCCCCACACTCTTTTTCTTCAGTAATTGCCAAATTGTGCAGGCTAGAGTGGGCCACCCTGCTCTCTCCATTGTTTTCACTATGGCATGATTTGAGGGTGGACCAATTTCAGAAAATTATTCCTTTTTCTACCCTAAAGCATCTGAAACAGTAATGTAAACAAGGGGTTTTATTTATATACAAAAATAACAACGTCAAAAGAACAAAGAACCATATAGAATAGCTGAGAACATTCAGAACAATTTGTATACAGGAAACGTGACGCAAATATTATTTTTGCTCTAGCAAAAAAATTAACCCTGCACCTACTGTTTGGCAGTAACAGATAATCAAGTTTTTTTGTAAGGTTGGTTCGGTTCAGCTAGTTTTCACTTTTCCTATTTATGATTTCTGACACTTCCTGCTTTCCCATAAGTCACACATTGACAAGCAGCAGGAACTAGCATTCTTGGCTTGAAACCCACCTTAGAATCTTGAAAAATTCTAGGATAAATTTTGTGATGATATCTTGAAGAGAAAACCTATTCTAGTAGCATGTCTTGTTGGGCCAAGGTTGCAATGCATCATTTAGAGCAGGAGGATCTGAGATCAAGCCTCAGATTTTCATTCCCCAGCTGTAGACCCTGGGAAGGATGTTTATTTCTCTAAATTTTGGTTTCCTCATCAAAACAAGAAGCATACCTACCTTGAAGAGTTCTATGGAAATTGAATAACATCATATAGGTAAAGCATTTATCTTAGACCCAGCACATAATAAGCATAAAATTACTGCTAGTTGTTATTTTTAAGTCTGTGCAGTATAATTTTTGCATGGAGACCTTGTTAAGTAAGACAAAGATAGTGGGGATAATTTATCTTAAGTTTGATGAGCATCCTTTTGTATGGTAACATTCATCACCACCTCCAATGGATTTGTCTTTGACATTGTGGTATATGTTCCATAGGGGAAAAGAAGATTCTTTTCACTTTTACCTACATATATGTGCCCAGGAAACCCTGGGCTCCACTAACATGAAGTATGTCCCATGGCTCTTTCTAATTGGAACATTCTGCCATCTTCCTCATTTCATCCTGGGACACCTGCCTTGGGGGAAGCTGGTCATCTCATGCCAGCCTAATCTGTGTCAGAAGCATCACTAGGGTTGCCCTTATGCATTTTTACAATGATGTTCCTTTCTAGCTGATGTTACCACGTACCACATCTCAGAACTTGGCCAGATTAACTAGAAGAGACAGTGTAGGTCAGGTGGGTCACAACAGTTTCTGAGTTAGAACAGTACTGATCTGAACGAAGCCACAACATAGATCCTCAGAGGAAGTCCCCTGTAATAAGCAGAAGCAAGCATATAAAGGAAATGGCCACAGGAGGCAGGCAAAACCAGTGTTATCGAGACTCTTGGAGGAAAGGGGTGTCCTAAGAGGTTGGACATACCCAGAATCAAGAGTCTGGGAGTAGGTGGCACTCAGAAAAATAGGCAACCTCAGCAAGTTATATGATGGGAAGCACAGCCCAAAGTATAGTAATGGGGACTTGGGGGCAGACCTCCAGTCTGGCAAAGTCTGTGGTTCTTCCCACTCGGCAAGGATCATCAGTCATCAGGACCCAAGGTGTAGATGGCCTTGACATGAGCATAAATGTAAATTTACTACCAGGATTGGGAAAATAGGTGGAGACCAGGTCTCAAGAATCAAGGCAAAAAGGCAGGAATCAATATACAGACTGAATGTCCAATGTTGGTTAAGTTTCTCTAAATCCATTTCACTGAGGTTAAGGTTTTGTCTTAAAGGTAGGGTGAGGTCTAGCTTCCAGGCTAAAAGTCCTGGCAAGACAGATAGGAAGATAGTGGACAGGGAGAAAAGCAAGATCTGACGGGTGGAAATCATTGGGCATCCAACTATGCTATAGTGGTGAATAATAACTCAACTGACAAAGTGAAATCATTATCAATATGATTGTTAAAAGTGAATGATTCTGTGTGTTCTGTCTTTCTGAATATATGAAAAAATTAGGTTAGTGCAAAAGTAATTGTGATTTTGCATTGTTGAATTTGCCTTTTGATAATGGAATACATTCTCAAATAAAAGTGGTCATGTTATACATCATTTTAATGCATGTTTCTTGCTTTTTGTATTTCCTGCTAATTATTTATTACTTGTTATTTATTTTATATATATTTTAGACTATGGAAATGATATTAGACAAAAAGCAAATTTGAGCGACTTTTTTATTCGAGTTCAAAATGGGTCATAGAGCAGTGGAGACAACTCACAACATCAACAACACATTTGGCCTGGGAACTGCTAACAAATATACAGTGCAGTGGTGGTTCAAGAAGTTTTATGAAGGAAGTGAGAGCCTTGTAGATGAGGAGCGTAGTGGCCTGCCATCAGAAACTGACAATGATCAATTGAGACCAACCATTAAAGTTGGTCCTCTTACAACTACACGAGAAGTCCAAAGAACTCAACATCGACCATTCTAGTCATTTGGCATTTGAAGCATATTGGAAAGCTGAAAAAGCTCAATAAGTGAGTGCTTCATGAGCTGACCAAAAATCAAACAAAATCGTCATTTTGAAGTATTGCTGTCTCTTATTCTATGCAACAACAGTGAATCATTTCTTGATGGGACTGTGATATGCAATGGAAAGTGGATTTTATATGACAACCGGTGATGACCAGCTCAGTGACTGGACCAAGAAGAAGCTCCAAAGCACTTCCCAAAGGCAAATTTGCACCTAAAAAACGTCAAGGTCGCAGTTTGGTGGCCTGCTGCCAGTCTGATCCACTACAGCTTTCTGAATCCCAGAAGAATCATTAGATCTGAGAAGTATGCTCATAAAATTGAAGAGATGCACTAAAAGCTGCAGTGTCTGCAACTAGCCTTGGTCAACAGAAATGGCACATTTCTCCATGACAATGCCCGACTGTACATTGCACCATCAATGATTCGAAAGTTGAATGAATCGGGCTATGAAGTTTTGTCTCCTCCTCTATCTTCACCTGACCTCTCACCAACCAACTACCACTTCTTCAAGCATATCAACAAATTTTTGCCAGGAAAATGCTTCCACAACCAGTAAGATGCAAAAAAATGCTTTCAAGAGTTTGTCAAATCCCACCCAAGGCATGGATATTTATGCTACAGGAATAAACAGA
This sequence comes from Cervus canadensis, assembly GCF_019320065.1. Lineage (NCBI taxonomy): Eukaryota > Metazoa > Chordata > Mammalia > Artiodactyla > Cervidae > Cervus > Cervus canadensis. Next base: position 75,101,314 of record NC_057388.1, on the reverse strand, counting down.
CTTCCTGGAGAAGGGAGTGGTTACCCACTCCAGTACTCTTGCCTGGAGAATCCCATGGACAGAGGAGCCTGGCAAGTTACAGTCTATAGGGATGCATAGAGTCGGACACAACTGAGCAACTAAGACACACACACAATAAACAAACTTACTTCACATTAGCAAAATTGTGTTGATTGTAATGGTTTCTATTTTGATTTTGATTTCTATTCTATTTTGATTAATAAAGATGTGTTTGAGCCTACTTATAATGATTTAAAATTCATGGTCCGAAACCACAATTACATTTGCATAAACTTAATACTTATTAGGTTCATGAAAATCTAAACTCTCTTCCTTCTATCTGGTATTATTCAGGGCAGTTAAGCCAAAGAGCCTATTTCAGTTGGGAATTGTGTTCTGACAACCCTGTATCCCCAAACATTCTTTTCTTATACTGTGGACCAAGGGCAAAACCAAAGAAACACCTGTCATGCTGTGAGGCTCTTAGGTACCACCGTATTTAGAGACTGTTAGGAATCATACCTTGAGGGAATTCCCTCCCCAACTAACAGTCAGAGAACACAGTTTCTTAACGTGAACGCAAAGGATTCCCTGACCTCAGAAAGCCTAGAATACAGCCTCCAAGGACACACAGAAACCCTAAACCTTCCAATAAGGAACAAAAGCTTTCTGCTAAGGCATTTCTGTTTGGCATGGGTTCATGTTTTTTTTTTGTTTTTTTTTTTTTTGCTGGAGAGGGAGGACTACATGACAAAATTTAACCCATTTCACTTGTGGAATCTTTCACAGAAGTAGACAAGACCATAAATGGAACCACCAACAGTGATAATTAAACCCTTCCCTCTGGAAGGCTGTTCTCTCACACATTTTGCTGGCCACGAGACCTCTTTGACGAATGGGTAGAGAAAACCTCTTCTGCGTGAGTGGCTGGCTGAACAAGCCTCCTATCACGAATCATGCATCTGTGTGTGCATCTCTGGGAACACTGGGTGTTCCCCTCTGAGGTCAGGAGGGAGGGGGGCAGGATGAGGCCTTTGGGAGCTAACTGCCGTCCCTCACCTCTGGTTCATCAGGGGTGAATTCCATTTCCAGCCATACCCAGATGGCATAGCTGAGTGCTTGCTGGCATCTTATTTTACACTTTCAAAAAAAAAAAAAAAAAAACCCAAAGGCTGTACATAAAAAGAAGGAGAAAAGAAGCAACAGAAGAATAAACCAGGGACCGATGGGACATGAGGTAAGTCTTGCATTTATGATGAGTGGATTGAATAAGACATGAGCAATTACCAAGTTGCGATCAGCAAAATGTTTTTGAAAAGTTCCAGCAAAGCTGTGTGTAAGAGAAAGCAACTAATGCTGCTCAGCTAAACATGCCCACGTGAACTATAATTGGGCAATAAATGGAGTCACACAACATGCTATTATGCTCAGTTTATAAGACACAGTCTCCACAAAAAGTAGCACAAATTACCATGATTTCTATTCTACCAAACCCTTGGGTGGGTAAGTTATGAGAAGAGCTTAATATATAGCACTACTAAGCAAAGCATTGAAAAAGACTGATTGAATTTTACTCAGCGCTCCTAGGTTTGGGATAATTCTTTCCTTTAGAAGAAAATGAATGGGTATATTCTGGTTCTTTTGCCTGGAGCTGGAATAGAGGACATTATTTGGGGATTTTACCAACCCTTCGGTTCTTAGACCTTATACATCTGTCTTCTGCCGTCAATCCCAAACCACAAGCTTTTAATTTTCCCTGAAGATTAAACCAATATTTACTAGTAAGCCTGCATTTATCCTAAAAACTCTTTACTGGAAACTATTGGTTTCAAGTAAATGTTAGATCTTGTTTAAGAATAGTTGCTCCTCCTTAGTGAGGCAGGCAACAGGAAAATGTTTGATGAGAAAATGAAAAAGAAAATTTCCCTTCACTTCTATCAATGGAGCAGACTTTTCAGTTGGTTCATTTGTCACTTGTTTTCCAGGATTTCTCACTAGTTATCTAATCCAGGAAGGCCTAAATGTTGGCAAAGACTCACTTCTTGTAGAGGACTGGCAGTAGCATCAGATATAAAGTTGCAAGGAGTTCAAGAAAAGATTAAAAAGACACATATTCAGGAAAGAATCTAAAAAAGAGTGGATATACTTTGTTGTATAGTAGAAACTAACATAATACTGTAAATCAGCTATATTTTAATAAATTTTTTAAAAAGAAAGCTAATTCTGATGTAGATATGGAAATAAAGGAGGTTTAACAGAAATGCATTACTTCGATGCTATCTAAAAAATGACAGAATGATCTCTGTTCATTTCCAAGGCAAACCATTCAATATCACAGTAATCCAAGTCTATGCCCTGACCAGTAGTGCTGAAGAAGTCGAAGTTCAACGGTTCTATGAAAACCGACAAGACCTTCTAGAACTAACACCCAAAAAAGATGCCTTTTTCACGGTAAGGGGCTGGAATGCAAAAGTAGGAAGTCAAGAAATACCTGGAGTAACAGGCATTCAAGCCTTGCAGTACAGAATGAAGCAGGGCAAAGGCTAATAGAGTTTTGCCAAGAGAACACACTGGTCATAGCAAACACCCTCTTCCATCAACACAAGAAAAGACTTTACACATGGACATCACCAGATGGTCAATACCGAAGTCAGATTGATTATATTCTTTGCAGCCAAAGATGAAGAAGCTCTATACAGTCAGAAAAACAAGACTGGGAGCTGACTGTGGCTTAGATCATGAACTCCTTCTTGCTAAATTCAGACTTAAATCGAAGAAAGTAGGGAAAACCACTAGACCATTCAGGTATGACCTAAATAAAATTCCTTATGATTACACAGTGGAAGTGACAAATAGATTCAAGGGATTAGATCTGATAGAAAGAGTGCCTGAAGAATTATGTACGGAGGTTTGTGACATTCTACAGGAGACAGGAATCAAGACCATCCCCATGGAAAAGAAATGCAAAAAGGCAAGATGGTTGTCTGAGGAGGCCTTACAATAGCTGTGAAGAGAAGCAAAAGGCAAAGCAGAAAAGGAAAAATATGCCCATTTGAATGCAGAGTTCCAAAGAATAGCAAGGAGAGGTAAGAACGCCTTCCTCAATGATCAGTGCAAAGAAATAGAGGAAACAGTAGAATGGGAAAAACTAGAGATCTCTTCAAGAAAATTAGAGATACCAAGGGAACATTTCATGCAAAGATGGGCTCCATAAAGGACAGAAATGGTATGGACATAACAGAAGCAGAAGATGTTAAGAAGAGGTGGCAAGAATACACAGAAGAACTATACAAAAAAGATCTTCTTGACCCAGATAATCACAATTGTGTGATCACTCCCCTAGAGCCAGACATCCTGGAATGTGAAGTCAAGTGGGTCTTAGGAAGCATCACTACGACAAAGCTAGTGGAGGTGATGGAATTCCAGTTGAGCTATTTCAAATCCTGAAAGATGATGCTGTGAAAGTGCTGCACTCAATATGCCAGCAAATTTAGAAAACTCAGCAGTGGCCACAGGACTGGGAAAGGTCCGTTTTCATTCCAATCCCAAAGAAAGGCAATGCCAAAGAATGCTCAAACTGCTGTACAATTGCACTCATCTCACACACTAGTAAAGTGATGCTCAAAATTCTCCAAGTCAGGCTTCCACAATATGTGAACCATGAACTGCCAGATGTTCAAGCTGGTTTTAGAAAAGGCAGAGGAACCAGAGATCAAATTGACAGCATCTGCTGGATCATCAAAAAAGCAAGAGAGTTCCAGAAAAATATCTATTTCTGCTTTATTGACTATGCCAAAGCCTTTGACTGTGTGGATCACAACAAACTGTGGAAAATTCTTCAAGAGATGGGAATACCAGACCTCACCTGACCTGCCTCCAGAGAAATCTGTATGCAGGTCAAGAAGCAACAGTTAGAGCTGGACACGGAACAACAGACTGGTTCCAAATAAGAAAAGGAGTACGTCAAGGCTGTATATTGTCACCCTGCTTATTTAACTGCTATGCAGAGTGCATCATGAGAAATACGGACTGGATGAAGCAAAAGCTGGAATCAATATTGCCGGGAGAAATATCCATAATCTCAGATATGCAGGTGACACCACCCTTATGGCAGAAAATGAAGAACTAAAAAGCCTCTTGATGAAAGTGAAAGAAGAGAGTGAAAAATTTGGCTTAAAGCTCAACATTCAGAAAACTAAGATCATGGCATCTGGTTCCATCACTTCATGGCAAATAGATGGGGAAACAGCAGAAACAGTGGCTGACTTTATTTTTCTGGGCTCCAAAATCACTGCAGATGGTGATTGCAGCCATGAAATTAAAAGACACTTACTCCTTGGAAGGAAAGTTATGCCCTACCTAGACAGCATATTAAAAAACAGAGACATTACTTTGCCAACAAAGGTTCGTCTAGTCAAGGCTATGGTTTTCCCAGTGGCTATGTATGGATGTGAGAGTTGGACTATAAAGAAAGCTGAACACCGAAGAGTTGATGCTTTTGAACTGTGGTGTTGGAGAAGACTCTTGAGAGTCCCTTGGACTGCAAGGAGATCCAACCAGTCCATCCTAAAGGAGATCAGTCCTGGGTGTTCATTGGAAGGACTGATGTTGAAGCTGAAACTCCAATACTTTGGCCACCTGATGCGAAGAGCTGACTCATTTGAAAAGACCCTGATGCTGGGAAAGATTGAAGGTGGGAAGAATAGGGGACGACAGAGGATGAGATTTTTGGATCGCATCACTGACTCAATGGACATGAGTTTGAGTAAACTCTGGGAGTTGGTGATGGACAGGGAAGCCTGGCATGCTGCAGTCCATGGTGTTTCAAAGAGTTGTACATGAATGAGCAACTGAACTGAACTGAATAGAAAGTAACCTCAGTATCAAAATGCATATCGTTTCCAAGACAACTTGCTAGAAATTTTGTGCTTGCTTTTTATTGCTCATCATTGGAGTAAACAGATGTTCTTCATCTCTTTCAGGCTAGCATCCTTCCACTCCCAATCACAGAAATATTGCAGAATATCCTCACTAATTCTTAATGAGGTTTTGTCTCTTATTTGGTTAGAAATTTTGATAACTAGTGGAGTCTTTAATTGACAGAACCCAAATAATTTCAATAGGTAGAACTTATAGACAATATAGGTAGAAATAAGTAGAATCAATAGACAATATATGATGTCTAAGATGTATGGGAAAAAACCATGTCATGGATTATCAATACAGATCACACTAAGACAGTTCAAATGAGACCATATGAAGTTACTAAGGTTTCTTTAGCATTTCTCAGAAGAGGTGGAGCATATTAGCCAAATTTTAAGTGAGCAGCATACATGTGGCCTATTATTCTCATAATAAAAGCTGCCTGCTCTATTGTTGGGCCTTTCTTTTCCTTAAGGTAGCTGTAAAACAACCCTTCAGAATGAGGAAGCAGGGTGGAGAAGTATATGTTCTCTTTGCTGATCTCTTGGTGAAGTTCTAAGACTAGCTAGGAATAATGATAAATTATGGGGCACAGAGAAGACCAGGTTTAAATATTCTTGATCGGAAGGCTCCTCTATTAATGAAATAGGGTTGACCCCATAATTCCAAAAAAGCCTGGCTTAGGGCAATGGAAGGAAAACCCTGCAGAGCTTCCCACAGACTTCACTGTCTACTTTTCTGGGTAAAAATCAGCCAAGCCTAATGTTGAAGATTGGGCCAGAATACGCAGACTCCAGAGGCCAATATGACACTGTGTCTCTCAACCAGGCCTAATGCTTCCAGACTGTGGGTAGGGATAAGCAAAAGGCAATTAGTAAGGCCTTGTCCATTGACCTTGGGGACCCATCCCCTAAGGGTGTAAGAGGCCTGGTGGACCATGTAGTGAGGTCTGGGAGGGCAGAGTCTGAGGTTCAGTCCTGACTCTGCTCAGATGCACTGTGTTAGATTAGAATTTGGGTATGTGGGTTATCCCTGGTGGCTCAGACAATAAAGAATCTGCCTGAAATGCGGGAGATCTGAGTTCGATCCCTGGGTTGGCAAGATCCCCTGGAGGAGAGCATGGCAACCCACTCCAGTATTCTTGCCTGGAGAATCCCCACAGTCAGAGGAGCCAGGCGGGTTACAGTCCACAGGGCTGCAAAGGGTCGGACATGACTGGGCAACCAAGCATACATGTGGGTTTCAGATTATCTGATTGTGTTGTATTTTGTTTTGTTTGTATTGTGAGAGTTGGCTCTTTTCTTGAAATAAGGTTTTAGGAGGATCCATGTGATACAAAAGAGATAAAATCAATACAGTTTTGGATGAAATTGGGAGAAGGACCCACATCCACCCATTCCAATGGTTCTGGTGTTCCTTTGCAGCCACTGGAAGTGATTTCTCACAAGCCTCAAACCAGAACCAGCTGATCTTCAAACACCCTTTATCCTCTACTCTGTTTTTCCAACTTTATCACCTTCTGAATTTCCATGCAATGAACTGCCTCTCAGAATTTATTTCCTCATGAGCAAAAGTGAGGTCCCTCATGCCAATAGGAATAAGTGACAATAAAAAATAAACATGAAGTTATAAGAACTGTTCCAATCCCAAGATTGCCGTTTAATGAGTATGAGGCCTGGAGAAAGTTGCTTACTGTCTCTCAGTCTGAATTTTATTTACCCTACGATGTGAACTTGACAAGGCACTAGTAAAATGCTAGATAAGGTAATGCAGTGATCTCTCACTAGCCAAACTCTCACTCATGAATCTCAGGAGCAAACAGATTTGGAGAGATATTTGTAATCCAAAGATTCCTTGTAAAATTTGAGGAGATAATTTTATTTTTTAATAACAAAGAATTATTACACTGTCTCAATTTTTACAGTGGTTTGATGAACAAAAAGGTGTGAACATGCTTACTAAGTTGAATTCTACCCAAAAGTTAATTATATTGTATGCCATTATTGAAGGAAGCAGATACAAAATTACAACCTCTAAGCTACTCTTTTGTAACTTCTGTTGTAATAGAGGTCAAGTTCTGTTATAAAATCATACCAGTTTATCAAATGGCCCTGACTCCAAGTCTTGGTAATTTTTTTTCAAATGACCTATGGCCTTTCATGAGAATTGGCTTTGTATTCAGGGAATAATTCATGAAAACCAATTGTCTGCAATCAAACATTTAATCAATTATCAAGCAAGACCAAAAATAAACAAACAAAAATCTTAGAGCTAACCCAAGGAAATACAGGGGCTTCCCTGGTGGCTCAGTGATAAAGAATCTGCCTGCCGATGCTGGAGACATGTGTTCAGTCCCTGGGTTGGGAAGATCCCCTGGAGAGGGAAATGGCAACCCACTCCAGTATTCTTATCTGGAAAATCCCATGGACAGGGGAACCTACAGTCTATGGGGCCTCAAAGAGTGAAACACAGCTGAGTGACGGCACACATATGCACACACAAGGAAAAACAGAGAAGAATAAACTATGATGCTCTATAGTCAAGGAGCTTAAAATGCAATGTTTCAAAACAAGATTAATATAATATCTATGAGGTACCGTAACGAGAAAACTTCCCAGGTGGCTCGAAGGTAAGGAATCTGTCCACCAATGCAGGAGACACAGGAGATGTGGGGGTTCAATCTGTGGGTCGGGAAGAGCCCCTGGAGTAGGAAATGGCAACCCAGTCCAGTATTCTTGCCTGGAAAATTCCATGGACAGAGGAACCTGTCAGGCTACAGTCCATGAGTTTGCAAACAGTTGGTCACAACTGAGCAAGGCAGCATCACAATGAGAGGACAGTAGACGCTGCTATGAAATGTACTGTGTAACAGTTTCTTCAAGCTTGTGTGTCTGCAGAACCGTCTTTCCAATTACACAGGTTACCCTTGACCTCACTTGTGTGTACAGGTAGCTGAGAATTAGCCATCTAATTTGTCAGTGATTCCCAAGTTGCTTGTCATGCAGCGGTCTCAGTAATCAGCCTCCTGATGCTTATAGGTTTAACAGGGAAGATATATCCTTCTAGCTGTATTGGCTTCCTAGGGCTGCCATGGAACAAATTACCACAAACTCAGAGGCTCAAAAGCAATATAAATTTATTCTCTCAGTTTTGGAGACCAAAAGTCCAAAAACATGAGGTCAACAGAGCTGCCCTCTGTAGGCTCTGAGAAGACTCCTTCACAGCCTCTTCTAGCTTCTGGTGACCCATGGACCTTCCCCAGCTTGGACTACATCACTCTAATCTCTGTCTCTGCTTCCATGTGACCTTATTCTCTGTGTCTTTGGCTCAAATCTTTCTCCACTTCTCTTTTTTAAGGACTCTTGTCATTGGACTTAAGGAAACCCTTGCTGTCCTTTGGACAGCAAGTAAATCAAACCAGTCAATCTTAAGGGAAATCAACTCTGAATACTAATTGGAAGGACTGATGCTGAAGTTGAAACTCCAGTATTTTGGTTATCTCATGTAAACAGCTGACTCATTGGAAAAGTCCCTGATGCTGGGAAAGATTGAGGGAAGAAGAAGAAGAGGGCATCAGAGGATGAGATGACTGGTTGGCATCACTGATGTAATAGACATGAACTTGGGCAAACTTAGGGAGACGATGAGAGACAGAGAGGCCTGGAAAGCTGCAGTCCATGGGCTTGCAAAGTCACAACTGGGTGACTGACAGCAATAATTCCAGGATGAGTTCATCTTGAGATTCTTCTAACTTTAGGTCTACAAAGACAGTTGTTCCAAATAAGGCCACATTCACAGATTCTGGGAATTAGGACATGGACATATCTTTTTTGGGGCCACCATTCAACCCATCACACTTGTCTTGTAAGAAGTAAGTAGAGTTGTGCTAAGTGCTGAGATGAACTATGGAATATGGAAGCATCTCAAGAAGTGACTGGCCTGGACTTGGGGATCAAGGGAAATTTTTCCGAAGTCATTGTGGTTAAGACCTGAAGGATGGAAAAAGGGGGAGGGGGAGTGAAAAACACCCCAGGATTAAGGAAAAAAATGGGCTCAGGTAGAGCAGCGAGATGTGAGGGATGAAGAAATTTAGAAGAATCCAGGGTGGATGGAACAGAGAGAGTAGAGCAAGTAGACTCTAAAATTTCTCTGAAGCGCAATGTGAGTTCAATACAACATTTTGATAAGGGAATTGAAAGCATTAGATTTGTGTTGTTTAAGGATTATTCTTCACTAAAGAATAACATATAAGGAATAATCTTTGCTAAGTTGTTTCTATGTCACAAGCTTTTTCTCATGTCTGCATTTTGAGCTGTTTCCTGTTGCCACCTCTTCAATTCATTCTAAGGACTGTTACTCTGATCATTCACTTGTGAAACTTCTCTTGACATTTTACCAATTCTCTTCACCAAATATAAGATCAACATCTTCAAAAAAAAAAAAAAAAGACAATAATAGTATCTGTTTCATCTTCAAAAGATATGGATCAAGGAAATGACATGTTTGGAGTTGATTCTTAGCCAATGAAAGCAAATCCATTTCTAATTCTTCTCTCCCAATAGGTCTAATCATAGTCTTATCCTGAAGTGACAAAATTTCTAAAAAGTGTTATCATTCTTCATTCTTCTGTCTAGGGCCTGCAGTAGTTCTTACATGCCAATGATTTTTATAATAAAACGTGTTTATCCTCTAAGATTCCGTCATAAAGATTACTCTGCTTGCAAATATTACCAGAATTAGAAAAAAAACCAAAAACAAGGGTTAGGTAGGGTTACCAGGCTAAATTTAAGGAAGTATTACTTTATCTTCAGAGAAAGGTTTGATTACTTAGCTAGCTATTGTCGCCATGCTTTAAAATCATTTGTCTTGCTATTTGGTGCTAAGCTTTGTTTTAAGAGGGCTCTGCTAAGAATCTGGGTGGTAATGACTCTGTCCAGAACACCAAGACTTATAATTTTGTAAATTCCTGAAGCCACGGCTATATAAAAATATGTCTTGTATTTAGATTCATATCTTGATGGCCTTTATAACTTTAGTAATACAGTTTCTCGGTTTCCATAATATAAGATGGACAAGGGTAAGATGACCTAGAACAGCTTTTAAACCAAATTGTTTGGATTGCCAGATCATTACCAAAAACACAGGAAGATTTTAAAATTATACAATGCCTTACAAGCTGTGGGCTATGAGCTCTGCCTTCACTTGGCCTGTACAGTCAGGGAGCATTACTAATACATAAACCAGACGTAGGACTGCTTCAGGCTATAAATTTTCCTCCATCCCAGCCAGAGCAGTGGGAGAAGAACACTGGGATGAAGGGAAGAGAATTACTGTACCACTCACGTGCTTTGAAATAAGCCCACTTATCCTAACATTACTTCCTCCTACACAAAATCAAACAAACAAGCAAAAAGTCTTGGGGAGAGAATGAAGTAGAATTTTCTGTTTTGGTTTATTACAGAATGAACAGGATTCCCATAAGCTACATATGGCAAAAGAATAAATATGATCTTTGAAGTAACAGTATAGAGTAATATCAAAGATTCTAACTGGAAATATTTCTTGAGCTAATGCCAATTATATTTCTGTCCTCATAGCCTACCTCCTCATTGAACTAGAGCTAAAAGGCGCTTCAGGGACTTTAGACTTGCTCCCCTTAATGACAGCGTCTCCTCCATGGCACCACGTAAGACTGCCACGCCTACATTTTCTCCAGTTCCCTGCTCCCTGCCAAGACAGATAGGATGCCAAGATGGAAATTGAAATAAAGCCCCTGTTTTACTTTCTTCTCTTACAGACTGGAAGCTATTTTGACTTTAATGCCTATTCTTTCATTGTATTCTTATCATTGTAAATTATAAGAGTTAAGCCAGAAATTAACTAGCCACTAGGACCCAACTTTGATGGACTAGAAAAGACCCTTTGTAGGAGCCAGTTTTGTGTGTGGGGCGGGGGGAGGAGGGGCAGAGGGTAAGGAAAGGGGAGGATGAAGATGTAAACATACACTGGTTGATGGCCTCATTTCCCCTCTATGTCCTTCCTATTATGACATCTTGCATGGAAGTCATGGAAAAAAAGACAGTGTTGAAAGCATTTTTGTTAGTACTTGGCCCCCTGCTTAGTTGCAAGATACATAAGAAGACACTGGAGCCAGGCTGTAACATTATCTCACTTGCAATGGCTTGGATTCATGCAAATGGGTCTAGATATCAGTTCAGAATGTGCAAAAAGGTCTGAAACCCCTGTAAAGGCAGGAAGAGAAACAGAAGCTTCTGGAGGAGCATGCTGGTAGAGCTTTTCCTCAGAGCCTGCTTGGTCCAGGTTTATAGTGCCAACCATTGGCAGGTTGGGGGGACTGAAGGAAGGCGGTCAAAAGGCACACTCGTCTAGCCATAAGATAAACAAATACTAGGGATGTAGTGTACAACTTGATAAATATAATCAATACTGCTGCATGTTATCTTGTTCAAGGAGTAAATCCTGAGTGTCCTGTCACAAGAAAAAGTTTTTTCTTATTTCTTTAATTTTGTATCAATATGAGATGGTGGCTGTTCACCAAACTTACTGTGATAATCATTTTACAATGTCTGTAAGTCAAATCACCCTAAACTTATACAGCTCTGTATGACAACTTGTCTCAGTATAAGTGGAGAAAATAAGAAACTGATGCATAGAAAAATCAAGAAAGCCCCAGAATTAGCGATTAGAGCCAGGATTTGGACCTGACTGAATGAATTACGTCATGCTCTTAAATCTTGATATAGCATCATCTTCTTCACAAAAATAATCATTGCATGATATTAAAAACATATTTTTCTAAAAATGCTAAATCAGACACTGTCTAACCTGTTTAACTATTTATACCCCAAGATGGCCAGTGTACAAATGAAAAAGCAGTGTGTAACCACAGCCTGTGTTGCCCTCAACAGTTTGCTTTACATGATGGTGTGAAATTAAATAAATGTAATGATTTTTTTTAAAAAAAGAGAGCGTGCCAACTCAGGCAACTTCCCAGGACAGTGGTCTCAAAATCTGGCTGCCCAAAGAACAGCATCAGCAGCACTTGGACATTTATTGGGAATGCAAATTCTCAGGATCTATCCCGGACCTACTAAAGGAGCAACCTAGAGTGGGGTTAGCAATCTATGTTGAAACCAGTCTCCCAGGACATTCTGATATACACACAATTCTGGTACCCTGGACCAGACAATTAAATTAGGGATTCTGCTTTTCATTCTCTCTCTCCCTGTCCACCTCCCATCTTTCACCCATCATCACCTAATCCCAATGACTAGAGCTTCTACAGCTCATCTGGGGGAGTAGCATGCAAGGCATTTTACCCCTCTGCACGTGTTTCCTCATCTGTGACATAGGAGAAAAATACATCACCACATGGGGTCATGTTAAGGAATAAATGTCTAAATAGATGGGAAGTTTTTAGAACAGTGCCTAACATATAAACACATCATATTGTTATTACAGTTGGTTTTCAGTATTTACATCTTCCCTATCCATAGATATGACCAACCAAAGATCAAAAATATTCTGTAAAAATGATCCCATAAATTTCCAAAAATCAGCACTTGACTTTGCCATGTGTTAGCAACTACTGACATAGCATTTACATTGTACTAGGTATTATAAATAATCTACAGATGATTTAAAGCCTATGAGAGGAGATGCACAAGTCAGCTGCAAGCATTGTCATCTTATTTAAGGGACTTCGGTATCCATTGATTTTGGTGTCTGTGGGAGTCTTGGAATCAATTCCCCTCGGATTATGAGGGACAACTGTACTAAGATCTAAGAGCATCCTTGTTTAAAATCAGGCAACATCATTAACTGACATCATCCACTCAATATCTACCTAGTTATCTTTAACTAGGTATCCAAGACCCTTCTTACAATCAGAGTCCACTCCCTCTGTCCTACGACCCTAAGGTTCTCTTTGGAAAGCAGTGGCACTCCGTGCCCAGATAGCACAAAGGAGGAAACAAAAAATCACAGGGCAGCCATTCGGGGTGAGGATAGGGAAGCTGGGTGATCCAAGTCTGTGTGGCCCTGGGAAGTCCTCTGCCAGGCTGCCCATTTCTAAGTGTTTCACTCAAGAAATGCAGAAGGGGAGGGGCGGAAGGAAGAAACAGGAGGAGGCTAGAGATTGGGGTAGAGTGGCTGTGGTCCAGGCAGTCTTCAGAGGGGAGCCGCTGCTCCTTTGTCGGGACAATGCCAATGCAGGGCTGTAACTTGAGTGGGGACAGGGCCGGGGTGGGGTGGGGGCGCACAATCAAAGGACTGAGGCTCTGCTAGGTCTGATCCTTTCAGCGTCAGTTTACCGCGTGGCTCCCTTGGGCCCTGCCAGAGGAGTCAGATGGAAGGAAAAGAGGCAATGGAGACAGATTTTTGGAGACTTAGGTTTCTAATCAATTGTTCTGAACTACTTGACTAGGACTCAGAATTTGCTCTGACATCCTAAATTTTCTTTAAAAAATGCAAGAATATCTTCTCAGTGGAGATTTCTCCTTAGGCCTTTGCTTCTTCCTCCCCGTCTTTCTGGTTGCCTTGTCCATTCAGCTCGAGATTTGGACTTTGGGACAAGTTCCATTTTAGACAAACTCAGCAGCAAACCCAACACTTTTGGTTTCCTCTCCATGGAGATATATGTTGTAGAAATATTTTATTTTATTCTTCCTTACATCTCAATGCCTCTTCAAATAGTTCTTTCAAAACTTTTTGAGACATCTTAATTAAATAAGAGCAAAGAGTTGAAATGGAATAGAGTTTTATGAAAGGGCTACAAACATGACTTCTGGATGCCCAGAATAGTTTGAGGCAAACCATGCATTATACCCTCTGACTGGCAAACACATCACTAAGTATCTCCATTGGGATTCCTTTGTATCAGATTTTCTTGGCGTATATACCAAACTACACCTTTTTAGCTAAAACTACTTAATAAATGGAAAGGCAGTTGGCTCCCCTTTCTCCAATCCTCTACTAAATATACATTTTATAGCCTGCCTAATTTCATTTCTTTTGTTATGGTTCTGGCAGTGTTATTAGTGTCTGGAAAAATAAATAAATTTAAAGATAAGTCTAAGATGGACTGATTCAAAATTGGGAATGGACTATGTCAAAGCTGTATATTGTAACCCTGCTTATTTAAGCTATATGCAGAGTACATCATGCGAAATGCCAGGCTGGATGAAGCATAAGCTGGAATCAAGATTTCTGGGAGAAATATCAATAATCTCAGATATGCAGATGACACCATCCCTATGGTAGAAAGCAAAGAGGAACTAAAGAGCCTCTTCATGAAGGTGAAAGAGAAGAATGAAAAAGTTGGCTTAAAACTCAGCATTCAAAAAACTAAGATCATGGCATCTGGTCCCATCACTTCATGGCAAATAGATGGGGGAACAATGGAAACAGTGACAGACTTTATTTTGGGGGGCTCTAAAATCACTACAGATGGTGACTGCAGACATGAAATTAAAAGACACTTGCTCCTTGGAAGAAAAGCTATGACCAACCTAGACAGCATATTAAAAAGCAGACATTACTTTGCCAACAAAGTTCCATCTAGTCAAGGCTATGGTTTTTCCAGTAGTCATGTATGGATGTGAAAGTTGGACTATGAAGAAAGCTGAGCCCTGAAGAATTGATGCTTTTGAACTGTGATGTTGGAAAAGACTCTTGAGAGCCTCCTGCACTGCAAGGAGATCAAACCAGTCAATCCTAAAGGAAATCAGTCCTGAATATTCTGAAACTGAAGCTGAAGCTTCAATACCTTGGCCATCTCATGCAAAGAGCCACCTCATTAGAAAAGACCCTGATGCTGGGAAAGATTGAAGGTAGGAGGAGAAGGGGACAACATAGGATGAGATGGTTTGATGGCCTTGCCGACTCAATGGACATGAGTCTGAGAAAGTTCCAGGAGATTGTAAAAGACAGGGAAGCCTGTCATGCTACAGTCCCTGGGGTTGTAAAGATTCAGACATGGCTGGGAGACTGAACAACAATGATGAAGACTGAATCACTGCAGTGTCCAAATCACCTTTAAGTATGTCACTATTTTTGCACAGTTTAAACAATTTGCTTAGAATTGTATATGTCAAACAACTCAATTTCCCTGTGATTTCTATACGTTGACGTTGATAAGTGGATCAAGTTATCTTATCTCACTTTGGTTCTGAAAAAGAATGTCACGAGAACGTTGAAGCCCATTAGAAGTGTCTGGGATATCAGTGAATTGGTGCAATAGTTCTCCCCAAAGATAGAAAAAGATAGAAGCATCTCTGCTGCTGCTGCTAAGTCGCTTTAGTCATGTCCAACTCTGTATGACCCTATGGACAGCAGCCTACCAGGCTCCTCTGTCCATGGGATTCTCTAGGCAAGATGGAAGCATCTCAGAAGAGGCCATATCATATGTACACCAGAGTGGAAAATGCCCTCTCATTATTGATTCTTTCTTTTGCATCTCTCCCCTTTCCTCTCCCCCACCATTTCCCTGACAAGGCAGATGAATTTTACTGCCTAAATTTCTCCACAGTCCACTGGTTTCTCATCTTACCTATTGGACCACCATCTTCTCTCTCTGGAATCACTGCTGAATTATTTGTGTGTCCAGCTGGAGTGTGAATTCTATGTAAGCTGGGCCCATATTTTCCTTATGGATTCTTGTTTCTCTCCCTCCAGTTCTCCACAAGGGCCTTTTAGAAATGTGCCACACACCAGGGGAACCAGTCAAGGGCACAGCAGTTGTTGAAGTCACTATGTGTGATGTTTCAGCCCAGCTTTTCCTTATTACTGAATCTGGAGACAAATGTATCACCTTCTGGCTCCAGAACAGCCTGTGTTCAACATGTCTTCAGTGTCTGCTGCAGAAAGGGGGCTTAAGACAATCCCAGAACTGTTATTACAGCTCCCTTGAATCCTCAAAGGGGGCTAAGATTGGATGACAGATTTTATGGTCATCATATGAATAGTTCAGGTGTGTTCCTCAAATATTCAGCAAGTTTCAACCTTCCCATGAAGCAGTGATATGAAGGAAATCAGTTAAACAAATGTGTGTGTGCTAAGTCACTTCAGTCATGTCCAACTCTTTGCAATCCAATGACCATATCCTGTCAGGCTCCTCTATCCATGGAATTCTCCAGGCAAGAATACTGTAGTGGGTTGCCATGCCCTTCTCCAAAAGATTTTCCAGACCCAGGGATCAAACCCATGCCTTTTAAGTCTCCTACATTGGTAGGCAGATTCTTTACCACTGCACCACCTGGGAATCTGAAACAATTAAGCTTCTTAAATTAATTAATTTTCTAGGGCACCAGAGTAGCCTTCTGAGGGGCAATTTACACACTTATCTTTTGATAAAATGTTCATATTTCAGTCTGACTATAAATGCATATTTCAAATTTTTTTCAATTGCCTTGGATCTTTTAAAGAATATAGAACAACCTAGTGGAACAAGTATAGTATCAGAATATGCTGACCATATAAATAAATATCCAAAAGATTTCAGAATTGTCCTAACACTCAGTTCCTCTTATTTACCTTTGATGCAGGACCCAGACTTTTGGTTTTGTGTATGTGAGTTTTGTTATTGTTACTCTTGTTTCAGGAGATTTTCCCCTTTGTTTTAGCTCCCCTGACACCACCACCTTTGTCCAAGAAACACACTCCAACCACTACCCCACCCTCATAGGCTGCAACTGAGGGAAAAATCTTTTAAAACAATTATCAAGATTGGCTGCTTACTGTGATCAAATTCATTTAGATAATAGCTAAATGCTACATTTCACTTGGTGCACAATGTTTTACTCTTTTTTCTCTGCCTTTCTTTCTTCAGTATTCACATGAAAATAATGCCATAGTTGTCTTGGGGTAAATTTGAGGTGCTCTCTGAGGACTTGGCTTATTTCAGCAGGCAAAGGCAGAGGGTGGATAGGTGTCTGGCTGCAAAAGAGATGGGCAAGAAGAAGACAGTAACTCTCTTAAAAAAATCTTTTTAAAAAAATGAATATTACCACTAGTGATTATTGCTAAGGACTATTCATAAAGAAGACTTGGAAATACTGAAAAAGTATAAATAGCATTTTAAAAATAAATATACATATTATGCTATATATTCTACAAAATTAGAATTCTAGCAAGTAAATACATTTGTATTTTAAATTTCACACTCTACTGAGAGTAATTTCCAACGGTGTTGAATATTATTTTAAAACAGTGTTTTGAAAGAGAGTGTTTTCACCAGCTTTCACTGGAGATTTATGTAAAAACTTTGACTCCAAAGTCCTGCACCAGGATTGAAAATTCAGAGAGATTCTTTCAGACATAAGTAGAGGAACACAAAGAGTTGTGTATTTTTAAAGATCATCTTGGGTCTCGGACTGTAAATAATCTGCCTGCAATGCAGGAGATTCAATTTCGATCCCTGGGTAGTGAAGATTCCCTGGAGAAGGGAATGGCTACCCACTCCAGTATTCTTGCCTGGAAAATTCTATGGAAAGAGTTGACTGGTGGGCTACAGTACATGGGGTCACAAAGAGTTGGACATGACTTAGCCACCAAAAACAAAGCTGAGTGCCGAAGAATTGATGCTTTTGAATTGTGGTGTTAGAGAAGACTCTTGAGAGTCCCTGGGATTGCAAGGAGCTCAAATCAGTCCATCCTAAAGGAAATCAGTCCTGAATATTCATTGGAAGGACTGATGCTAAGGCTGAAACTCCAATACTTTGGCCACCTGATGCAAAGAACGGACTCATTGGAAAAGACCCTGTTGCTGGGAAAGATGGAAGGCAGGAGGAGAAGGGGACGACAGAGGATGAGATGGTTGGATGGCATCACCAACTTGAAGGACGTGAGTTTGAGTAAGCTCCTGGAGTTGGTGATGGACAGGGAAGCCTGGTGTGCTGCAGTCCATGGGGTCGCAAAGAGTCGGACATGACTGAGCAACTTCACTTCACTTCATATAATTTCCGAGTGTTTATTGACCATTTATGTTTTAACCTCTCGTTCTGTTGAGAGTTTATTCTTATAAGATCTCTACATTTGTTGAAAGTATTAACATTCATTTTTCTCACATTTTGGTGAAGAAAAATTTTTTTAACCTTTTAATTTTCTCAGCTTGTTTTGGTGTGAGGAAGTATAGATTGCATTCAATCAGATATAACACTACTCTTTTCATTATTTTTTCCTTATGGACATCTCCTCTTGTAAGAGTCAGTTAAAACTCCTTTTTTTTTTTCCCCTCTCACTTCTATAGATTAATTCTAAATCCATCTGAAATCTATTTTCATGTATAACTTGAACTAAGAGGTCTTGTTTATTTTCTTCCAAAATGTTTATCAACCTTTCTAGCAGCACATTAATAAATAACCCATTTTATTCTCTCTACTTTAAAATGCCACATTTATCATAATAGAATGTTTAGCTACAGAAGTTTTTTTCATTGTTTTCTATTCCATTGAAACTTTATGCCACATTTTATATTTTAAAAATGCACCATTTTACTATTAGTTTTGTTCTCAAAAATTTCTCAGAATCACTTTTTCTATTTGAAGTACATTTTGATTCCAATTCCAATTGAAATTGTGTTAAATTTACAAGAAATTTAAGGAGAAATCATATTTTTCAATAACTGGTATTCCTATCAAGGAGACTGTATGTTTTCATTTAGTTAAATCATGTTTTATGCCACTAAGTAGATTTTTTTGTTTTTTTCACATAAGTACTAAAGAACTTTATTAATCATTGATATTTGGTTTCTATTTCATCTGATACTACTAAGTCCATTTCTTTCAATACAATTTTGAACTGAGGAATAGAAAAATAATTGATTTTTGTGTGTTTCTTTTGTAACTCACCATCTACCTAAATCATTATTTATTCTAATACTTTTCTATTGATTTACTTATATTTTAGAGGTTGCAAACTATATCATCTATGAAGTGAAGTGAAGTGAAAGTCACTCAATCATGTCTGACTATGCGACCCCATGGACTATACAGTCCATAACAACAATTTATCTCCTCCTTCCAAAGATTTATATTTCTTAGAACTTTTTATTGGTTTGCAATCATTAGATCTTTTATAAAAACCATGAGTAATAGTGGTGATGGAAGATGTCCTTTTCTTTTTTTTTTTTTTCCATTTATTTTTATTAGTTGGAGGCTAATTACTTTACAATATTGTAGTGGTTTTGTCATACATTAACATGAAGAAGATGTCCTTTTCTGAATTTTAATGTCTTTGGTGTTTCACCATAAGCATGTGATTGGCCTTTGGTTTGTGATAGCTATGGTATTTTAAAAAATCTAATTAAGGAAATACACCTTATCAAACTGAGGAAATCACTATATTAAAAAAAAAACCCTCACCCTGCATTTCTTTTGTAACTGTATTTTGAACTACTTTTAGGCTTAATAGAAAAGCTGAAAAATAGCACAGACTTCCTATATATTCCTCTCACAGTCTCCTTCAATGTTAACATGTTTCAAAACCATAATACACTGATCAGAGCCAGGAAATTAACATTGGCACAAGAAATGCCAGGAACTCAAGACTTATACAGAGTCCATCAGTTCTGTTTTGTTTAACTAATGTCTTTGTTGTTGCTGTTGTTCCATGATCCAATTCAGAATTTTATGTTACTTTAATCTCAAGCAGTTTGTAATAGTTTCTCAATCTTCCTTTGTCTTTCTTAACCATGACGTCATTGAGAATCCGTTGAAGAATCTATCTACTATTTTGCTACATGTTGCTCCTTTTGAGTTTGTCTAGTATTTTCATATAATTGTGATTATGTATGTTTGGTGAGAACTTCACAGAAACCATGCAGTGTCCTCCATGCCTTGTATCATTTTGCATCACAGGGATCACAAGGTTTCAGGAAGCTCCTGCCAGGCTTTCTCCACCAGAAACTATCTTTCCTTCTACAGCTAACATAACTTGGGGAAGGTACCGTGACACTGTATCTCCTTTTTTCCTCAACCTTTCTCCCACTAATGCTAGCCTCCATCAGTGAATTTTGACTATTTTTAATTAGAAATGAATTTTGAACTTTGCCAAATGCCTTTTGGAGATCAATCAAGATAAGCACATGCCTTGTCAAGTGTAAAATATGTTGCCATTGAAATTTGTATTAGAATTGCATTACATTTTAGGCAGTGTGTATGTTAGTCGCTCAGTCGTGTCCGACTCTTTGCGGACCCCATGGACTGCAGCCCACCAGGCTCTTTGGTCCATGGAATTCTCCAGGCAAGGATACTGGAGTGGTTTGCCATTTCCTCCTCCAGACTTTTTATTAATTTGTGGTTGGGAGTAATAGATTTCTTCTTTTTAAAATATTCTTTAAATACACTCTACTGGTTAATTTTCCTTTAAGATTCTGTTGATCTAATTTGCCAGCATATATTTTAGGACTTTTGCAACTGGAGTTATTAGATTGACCTGTGGAATTGTGGTTTGTGTTATTTATTTATTTATTTTCAAATTGCTAAATGCTTCATTCTCAATAAGCCAAAAGCTTGAAAATTAGGAGA
The DNA here is from genome assembly GCF_019320065.1 of Cervus canadensis. NCBI lineage: Eukaryota > Metazoa > Chordata > Mammalia > Artiodactyla > Cervidae > Cervus > Cervus canadensis. Next base: position 75,080,846 of record NC_057388.1, on the reverse strand, counting down.
AATTATGATAATGCAGGGAGTGTATGAAGATTTTCCAAGGGCTGCCCAACTTTTGCCCAGTGGAGACTTTTGAATGGACTCAATGCAATCAACGGCTACATTCTTAATTTCTCTATGATATTTTTTCCAAAATTGATGTACCTGAGAATGGGTCTGGGATCGAGGTCAACTTTCATACTAACTCCTTCCTTACCTAGCTTTCACAATTGTCCTTTTCTCACTTTGCATAAGAAAGTTCTCCCACCCCAGCTGTAATCTTACCAATCCCATTACATCAAGGCATAGGAATCTCTGAAGAAATTCAAATCTTTAATTTCTAAGTAACATTCAAAATATTGCTGTAGGTGTTGAGAAAATTAATAAAGCTGATGACTGAGTAACAAATTTCTCTACATGTCAGGTGGCTTCCAAGTCTTTGCTGTCAACAGAATTGAAGGAGAATCTAATGCAATTATTGATGTTAGATCATTAAAAATATAATTTGGAAGGCCTTCAAAAAATTAAGTGACATTTCCACAACAAAACTCCTTCCATTCTGAAACACGCTTTCTGTGATCCAATTTTCTCAGATCCCAACTAACACAAAAGAAAATCAGGAATGGAAATTACAGTCAACCCTTGTCACATTCTAATAATAAGTATTACTCATCCACAGGCACATGAACTCATAATTCCATCCATCTGCTTAAGAGAGGCAACTTCAATAAGATTCTGTTTTTTTATACTTAATAATTATCAAGATGTATATTTATCTTTGTGATTATTCATCTACTATTAACTGTAATTATAATTGTAGAATTTTTACATTCAAAATAGCATTTAAAAATTTTAAATAATAGGCATTTTTTGCAATGATGTATGCTGAAAGTGAAAGTCGCTCAGTTGTGTCCAGCTGTCTATGACCCCATGGACTATACAGTCCATGGAATTCTTCAGGCCAGAATACCTGGCCTTCTCCAGGGATCTTCCAAACCCAAGCATTGAACCCAGGTCTCCCACATTGCAGGTGGATTCTTTACCAACTGAACCACAAGGGAAGCCCAATGATAGGTGATGAATAAAAACTTTCAAACACAAGAAACAGTATATTGTAATAAAATATATGGGAACAGAAATACACAATTAGAGGGAGAAAGAAAAGATGTAGAATTTTGAAATTTACAATAAAAGTTATATTTCTTTATTTTTAAATGATTGATAATGGGTATCAAATTGCTATGATACTTCTCTGAATAATCTCAGTGGTAATTTTGTTTTAAAATTACAGCATTTCAGAAATTAGATTTTTTAAGTTATATAAAACCTGATGAAAATCATCTAATTTGAAATTAGATGTCGACTTTGAAATGTATAAAGATGGATAATCATATAATGTGTGTACATATATATATATATATATATATATATACATTTATATTATGGGCACACAAGCAAAAATTTGATAACCACTGAAAATCATCTCCACTGTAAAGATTAAAATTTATTCAAATGTGAAACATTCTATCAGTTCACTAGAAATACTAATCAAATGGGTTGCTTGCAAAGATTATTTAAATGAACAAATCCATCTATTCAGGGAAAAGTGTTTATCTATCGTGCACATACCAGCCTAATTTTAATTTGTTTAAACTATTGCAAAGGCTGCCTGTGTATAAACCATGGCTCAATTCATGTAAGCTATATTTAATACATGTCATTACGTGAGCTATAAGCTCTGATTTCTGTAAAAAGAAAAAAATCTATGTTTCTCAATTACAAGGTATTGAATAACCTCAGCTAATGAGCAGGAGCCTGAGATGTTTAGTTAGCATTTTATTCTGGAAGGCAGTTTTCATGATGTACATTTTGATTTGTGTTATAAATTTTCAGCACTAATATGAAATCTTGGATTTACTTTGCCTCCATAGAAAAGAAGATATCAGCACTTATTTTTTTTTTTAAGTATTTTTGCAAAAACAAAATAACAATATTAAAAACACACAGTGGACTTCTCACTTCTGGTCCAGCATATAAAGAGCTTATAAGGCATCACTCCCATCTTCACCCTGGTGGCTCAGATGGTAAAGCATCTGCCTGCAATGTGGGAGACCCAGGTTCGATCCTTGGGTCAGGAAGATCCCCATGAGAAGGAAATGGCAACCCACTCCACTACTCTTGCCTGGAAAATTCCATGGATGGAGGAGCCTGGTGGGCTATAGTCCATGGGGTTGCAAAGAGTCAGACACGACTGAGTGATTTCACTTTCACTTTTCACTTTCCCATCTTCACAACAAGAAAAAAGCTGAACAAAATGAAATCCAACAGCTCCTTTTAGATCCCTCACAGAATTGAGGTCATAGGATGAACTGCTGCCCTCAAACTTGGAGAACATACAGGTGAATCACAACTTACCTGAGCAGTGGCCTGGGAGCCATTATAGCTGCATATGAGTAGGGAAACTTTGTCAACTGCAGTTGACAAATTACTACCAATGTGGTGTGGACAGACTTGACAGTTAAAAACTCCAGAGAGCGGCCAGTCCTAAGGGGATCCTCAAAATATCATGAGTGTCACTCCCAGAAGCTCTACCAGGTTCCAACAGTTAAAATCAGAGAAAAATCTCCTTGTGCTTCTGGCAAGGGAGGGTGAAAAGTGCCATTTCAAATTTGTCCTGAGTGTTCTGTTCTTCTTAACAAGACCTACCCTCAGGAAAGTAGTGGTAGTAATTTAGTCACTAAGTTGTGTCCAACTCTTGTGACCCCATGGACAGTAGCCTGCCAGGCTCCTCTATCCATGGGATTTTCCAGGCAAGAGTACTGGAGTGGGTTGCCATTTCCTTCTCCAACCCTCAGGAAAACCAGACTCTAATCCACTATGGCTTTGCCAGAGACTAATGGACCTGTGGGAAAGGAAATACTCAAGTCCAACTTCTTCTAGACTTCCTGTGTCACCTAGGGGGAAGACAAACAAACAAAAACCCTGAGGTGCACTTGTGAAAGTCACAGTCCGGTGACACAGATGCAGTAAAAATCTGAGACTGAATCTTGGGACTATACAATTCTTCCCCTCCTCACTCGCAACTTAGCACCATGTCAATAGGGTTCCTGTATAACTGCAGGACTACAAGTGAAGTGCCTGCCTTAAACTTTACCTAACAAGTCTCTAAGGAAACTCAAAAACAACAAGAGAGCCAAACAAAAGGACACCAATGGAGATGTTAGTCTCTGGCACCTACATCTACATCATATAATGAACACTGTCCAACTCACAGCCAGATAAACATAAAACCTCACATGAAAGCTCTGTTCTTACCAACCAGGACGTCATATCAAGCATCTAGCAAAATATTACAAGGCATACTAAAGGTGAAGAATACAGTTTGAAGAAACAGAGTCTTTTGTAGAGACATGGATAGACCTAGAGACTGTCATACAGACTGAAGTAAGTCAGAAAGAGAAAAACAAATAGAGTCTACTAATGCGTATATGTGGAATCTAGAAAAACAGTGCAGATGACCTTGTTTGCAAGGCAGAAATAGAGACACAGACAGAACAAATGCATGGACACTAAGGAGGGGAGGAGGATGGGATCAATTGGAAGACTGGGACTGACATGTATACACTAATATGTTTAAAATAGATAATTAATGAGAGTCTGCTGTATAATACAGGGAACTGTACTTAATGCTCTATGGTGACCTAAAATGGGAAGGAAATCCAAAAAACAGGGGATATATGTACACACATAGCTGATTCACTTTGCTATACAGCAGAAACTAACACAACTTTATAAAACAACTATAGCCCAATTTTTAAAACTTCTTCAAAAGTGAAGGAAAAATATAGATTTTCCTAGATAAAAATGGAAGGAATTTGTTTTCAAGAAACCTGAGTTATAAGAAACGTTAAAAGTCTCTCAGAAGAAATGTGGTAGAGGTCAGAAAATCAGACCTACGTACAGAAAGGAACAGTTTTATATAAGAAATAAATGAACACAAAATAGAATCTTGTAGTTTTAAAAATTCTTGATTGGCTTAACCAGTAACAGTTTGTTCTACATAATAGTTGCAACATGTATTTAGCAGTTGTCAGCTCAGTTCAGTCACTCAGTCATGTCTGACTCTTTGTGACCCCATGGACTACAGCACGCCAAGCTTCCCTGTCCATTACCAAATCCCAGAGCTTGCTCAAACTCATGCCCATAAAGTCGATGATGCCATCCAACCATCTCATCCTCTGTCATCCCTTTCTCCTGCCTTCAATCTTTCCCAGAATCAGGGTCTTTTCAGATGAGTCAGTTCTTCATATCAGGTGGCCAAAGTATTGGAGTATCATCTTCAGCATCAGTATTTCCAGTGAATATTCAGGACTGATTTCCTTTAGGATTGACTGGTTTGATCTCCTTGCAGTCCAAGGAACGCTCAAGAGCCTTCTCCAACACCACAGTTTAAAAGCATCAATTCTTTGGCACTCAGCTAACTTTATGGCCTAACTTTCACATCCGCACATGACTACTGGAAAAACCATAGCTTTGACTATATGGAGCATAGGTAAAAGTGAAATTAGTAATGTTATAGAAAATGGATGGGAGGAATTTGTAATATTCTGTTACAGGTATCTGTGAAGCCAGTATTGAAAGTGGGTTTGGCTTAGTTGTAAACATATATTGCAAATTCTAGGGCAATCACTTTAAAAGTATTTTAAGTATATATAATATACAAAGAGAGGAGAGAAAATGAATCATATAAAACACTGAAGAGAAGAAAAGGCCAAAAAAGAGTGAAAAACAACAACAACAAAAGAAAGACAAAGAAATAAAGAATAGGGTAACTAATAGAAAACAGTAATAAAGAAGATAAAAGTAGATATGAGTCCAATTATATCAACAGTCACTTTAAACATTAGTGGTCTGAAGAGGTCAGTTAAAAGCTGGAGATTGTCAGACTGGACCAAAAAGCAAAATGCAATTATAAGTTATCTACAAAAAACCCATTTTAAATATAGAGACATATAGATTCAAACTAAAGTTACACAGAAAGATGTACTATGCCAACGCTAATGAAAAGAAAGCTGGAGTTAGAGAGTCAGAGACAATTGAGCAACTAAGCATAAGGACAGCTACAACTAAAAGTAAGAAAATGAAAACTCTAAAGCCAAATCATTATAATTTATAGTCACCTTTCACTAAAACACCTAGTAGGTCCTTTTGATCTTTTTCCTCATCAAACTAAGCATTTTTATTCCCTTTATGATTTTCTCAATATTTATGATACAGTGTTTAGAATATTCTGGAGTTATAAGTACAGGTTATATGTGAGGAAAGTATCTAATAGGAGGGTAATCAAGACCAGGAGGGCTGAATGAGCAGATAAATTAAGTAAAACCTGATCAGTAAGTATAGACAGTTTTCTGTTTCAGTTTTCATGGGCCAGTCAATATATTAACTAGAAGGCTTTTCTTAAAAAATAAAATGAAATAAAAGTTTTATCAATTCCATGTCAAAAATGACAACTTTTACCTTTGGGAAATATTTTTTGGATTTGGATTTGATTGAAAAAACAGTTTTGCTCTTCAGTTTCCTTAGTTAGCTTATGAGAAGCAGTGTCTTTGCCAACTGGAAGGAATTAAAAGTACTGGTAAGTCACCCAGTACTTCTGGGCTCCCTCTAAAAGATGCACATGAGGGATCTAGATTATCCCAAAAGTTGGGGAACCACCACTCAAGATTTGAGTTCCACCTACCATATAAACTATTTAGAATGGATGCCCACGACTTTCAGTTCAGGGAATGCATCTCTAAACGTCATACGTAAATACTTACGGCTTGGCAAAATCAAATGTCAAACACATTTTTCTTTGATTTTTCAATTCATGAGTGTTTTGATAGAAATAAAATAATTATAATCTATGTGCTTTTGATTAATTTATAAATAATTCATCCAAATGCTATGAGCAAGACAAACTTTAGGTCCAAGAAGCTTATTTGGCTTTTTGGTCTGTTAAAGTTTTAAAATTATCTTTTTTTTTTTTTTTAATTTTGCTTTTGGAACAAAAAGTTGGCCAAGGCTAAAAGGCTAAACTCTAACTTCAAAGGGCTGGAATTGTGTTTAAAACCCAGACTCCTAGAAACATTTTCTCCCTCGTTTTTGAGTCGTAGTGTCCATCCTCTTTTTTCTTATAATGTCTGATCCTGGTTAGGGAGGCGGACAGGGAGTCTTTGATCAACTCCTATATCGGGATTGGAGGCTCGGCTGCAGGCTCTCCGTTGAATTTCATTCATGCTGTGGGTTCTGAACAGAGTTAAGCCTGAGAATGTGATCAAGAGACCTAGGGCTGGGACAATTGTTTTTCTCCCCAAGCATTGGAGATAGAAATTATTTCTCTTGCATCCTAAAACTGCAGTTAGCAGTGGTTGACTTTTAATAAAAATGCATAACTGTTTGCATTAGAGAAGTAATTGATAAGGCCCCAGTCAGTGTTGGTTTAGGAATCACCTTTGTGGTCTTTACCCTCCTATTGCTGCAGCATTTAAACACTAGGCTCCCTCAGGCTTATGTACTGCCTGTCCCTCTTCCCAATCTATAGCTTGTAAATTCTGCCTCAACATTTCTATTTCAGTTCAAAGGGTACTTTCTCCTGGAAACAGGCTTGGTGCCTTCTGCCACATAACTATTCTCAGTCAATACCTCCTTATAGCTTCTCATTGTACTTGTTTGCCTATCTCTTCTGTAAAATGTAAGTCCTTGAGACAGGGATTTACTTTTGCCTCTTATGTCTCCAAGGCCTCTCAACAAGTTTGGGAGTAAATATATGAGTAATCATGTCCATATACTAATAAATGAAAAAAATGAAGATTTATACCTTATATAGTTCATTGCTTTCTTCATACACACACAAACACAATCTCATGTAACCACCAAACTCTCCCAATATATTTCTTCTGAAACCATACCAAGGAACGAATTACTTATCTACTAAGGAGTTTTTATTGAGCACCTCCTTAGAGCTGCTGATGCAATACTATAGAAGACAGCTGTGACTCTCATGTCAAAGACCACGTTCTTGGCCATATCTTCCTGGGAAACTCAGGAATTTCCTGGGTGTCTGGAATTCTAAAGATGAAAATGTCTCTTGTAATTTTCCATGTAACTTTCCTGTAATCATCTCATTCTATTATGGTTCAATGACAACTTTTATCATTATTCCTGACATAATTTGAGCACTCTCTAGATTTTCCTGGCAACTGCCTGGCATTGATATTTTAATAGCAAGATTGAGCACTCACCATCTGAGGAAAAGTGGAAGAGGTTCATAGCTGGCCATGAGCTAGGAAATCCCTGCCAGTGGCTTTTGACTTTGTTGGCTCAGAATTTACCTCTTCCTTCCCTGAAACCATGGGTCATCCTCTTGCAGTGCTGCTTCTGAGCTGTTTGGAGGAGGAAAGAAGAAAGAGTCTGGGAGAGCAAATACTGACTCCTCAGATGATGCCTAGACCCATTTCAATCAGCTAGTGAGGCCGCTGGGTCACACAACAGTGGTACTGAGACAGCCAAGTAGGAGGTGTCTGGCTCTTGGACTATGCAACAGGTTATAGATGGACTGCTTCCTCTTGTCTGGGAATTTTAAGTAAAGCCTCAAGCTTAGTTTAATGGCTTTTTAAGTACCACTGCATTCCAAAGGGAGGCACTAGATTAGCTACTCCCCACAGGGCTTGCTAAACAGTATCTAACTATCCTAAATCACCCTGATAGTCTAGTAAAGAAAACAGTAGGGTTTCAGTAGAGAGGAGGAGGAGCCATTTCTTTGAAGAGAATCCAGAAGAATGCAGAGCACTCTGACATTTTGCTTTTCCCCCTTGCTTCCTATGTTCTTTAATCCAAGCAGCAGGCTCCTGGAGGTACAGCCATTGGGTGGTCTGTGAGAGCAGAGATTTGTATCTCTGTTGGCTAGATACCAGCTGAGCACTGATACCTATAGGTCTTCTGCCAGAGCAGTGTGAGATTAAAGAGAGATGGACTCCTGCCCCAGGGTTGGGGGTCTATGTGAGGATAAAGACTGGTCTCTCCCTCTCCTTTATGGATGGTGAGTCAGAGGTGAGTTACACCTTTCTTGGGAACAGTGGATGGCAGAGTTTGGTGGGGTGAGGATTTCCCTGGGCATAGATGGTGTAGGCTCAAGGCATCTTGGAAAATGTTCAAGAAGGCTTTCTGCTGAAAACCAAGGATGCCCTGAGGAGGGCATGACTTCAGAAATCAAGAGCAGCTAAGTATGTGGGAGGTAGCAGGAGGAGCAGATCAGAGGAAACTACCAATAAACCTCTGAAAAAAATGGTGCCACCATCCCAGTGGCATTCAAAGGCCTCCTCCTCAAGGGAGGAGGACAGAGGATCCTGAGTAATTTAAAAAAAAGTACTTTGGCCCATTTGCTTTAACTACCCTCCTTCTCTCTCCCTTCTTCTACCTCAGAAGGGTAGTGATGAAGTCAAGAACTGCAGGTGAAAAGAATTTCAACTCAAGCCTGAATCATGGAGACAGATGACTTTTGAAAGGGAATGTGAGGTTAACTTAAAAAAATTTAGCTTGTACTGGGTTTATAAAACCTGAAAGTAACTGGAGAGTGTCATTAACTTTCTACAATGCTGCCAAATTGACATGAACAACCAGGGGCTAAGGGAAGCAGGCTTTGTAGTATCAAGAGGGTGAAGTGCCCCCTGGTTCCCACAGAATAATGCAATTGGCCTGTTTGGATAATTCTGTAGATTGGCATGCAGTTGAAACCCACTCCTTAGGGTAAAGTAGAAATCATCCCTGGCCCCCTCTACTTTATCCTGAGTGGGTTTCAGTTCTTTGCCAGTCTACAGAATTATCCAAACGGGCTCTGTGGGAACCAGGGGGTACTGCACGCTCTTGATACTTACAAAGCCCGCTTCCCACCACAGCCCGTGGTTGTTCACTTTGTTACTGAGTGCAAACCTTGTGTGACCCAGTGTGCTGGGCAGTGTCCTCCTCCTCTGGGCTGTGAGTATATGTGATTAATAAACTGCTGTGGATCTTATCTGCCCAGTGTCCATTCTTACATCTCTAGAGTAAGAATCACTTCCTCACCTATAGGGTAAACAGGAAGTGATTAAAACAGCAGGATGTACAATGAACAGACAATATTTGAAACTGTCAATAAGAAGGCATTCCTATAATACAAAGAGTAAAACATAAGTTTGTTTCAACAACTTAGAATAGTGCATACTGCATAGCCTAGCTTTAGTAAACTGAAGAGGACAGGACAAATCGCTCCCAAGCAGAATGATTTAAACTATGTGTTTTGGTGTCAGACTGAAAGAAATTGACATCTCAACTATGTCACTAAGTCACTGTATGGATTCTGACAAGTTATTTAAGCTCTCTCAGCCTCACTTTCAACAACTGTACAGTGGGAGAAATAATAACACCCATGTCACAGAGATATTATGAAGAATAAACAATACCAGGTAAAGAACCTAGCAAGTAACACAGCACATAATGATAAAAGCTCAATAGATGATAACTGACTGTTGTTTGTCTTTCTAAATGTTAAAAAAATATTCTTATAGAAAAGAGAATATCTATGTAAGAAGTAACCATGACACCATCATTTGTTTTAAATCAACACGTGAATTAATTCATCAAAGCTCTCTCCTATGGTTGGCACACCTAATAAACATGGATTCTTTCAGTTGGGGAAGAGAACAACAAATAAGGAGGAATGATATGCCTCTATATGAAAGCATACTCCACCTAGTGATACAGATATAAATATAGACTTGCATATAAATGTAGGTATAGAGATAGAGATTAGTTGCTCCAGGTGGGACCTAAATGAACTCTTGTTGTTGAAGTTCTTGTAGGATAGTGATTACATTGGCATCTTCAGGGCAAAGAGGCTAGAAGCCTAGGTATTAGTTCACTGTGTGAAAGAAAGCAGCGCTGTGAGAAAGAGGATGGGAAAATATCCAGGTGCTAGCAGCAAGGAGATCTTCAGAAATCATGTTAATGAGTGTGGGGGGATAAAAATAATTCAGCTTATGCTACCTCTTAGGAAGTTTCTAGAATTGGAGTACTGGTTCCAGAAGCAGAGGGTTGTGAAGGTAAAAGGGGGCAAATATGAAAGGATCAGATACATTCCTGCTGGATACTTTAGAATGGACAGCACTGGCTTACTTGAGCATGTTCAGGGTCAAGACCTCAAAAGAGTGAGAGAATAACTACAGGCTGAGGATGAATAGAAACGTGAAAGGTAACCAAAGTAGGAAAACGAATTTTCTTTTTAACTAAGAATCAACATTTGATAAAATAAACAGAACTTTTATGAAGGAAAGAGATAAATAGCATCACTTCCAAGAGAGATGGGAGGGAAGGTGAAATTGGAATGACATGGGGGAATATTATGAACTATTGTGATCTAATAGAAAAGAATTAATAAAATTATTTCCAGTGTTCAAACAACCTTTCTAACTGATGGAGCTCAGATTTGCTCATCTCAAAGTTCTCCTGTTTAATTATAGGATGTCTGTACTGGTCACACTGCTCTCCTTTAATAGTTAATGATGTTATTAGATAAATAGAACTGAAGTTTAAGATGGCTATGAGAAATTTCTATCTGTCTTTATACAGAACATCCATGTGAGAATGCCATTCAAATCACAAGTAGTTTCCTGTAGGGCAAACCAAACCCTGTATTTCTGAACTATTGATCTGCTTGGTTCTGTTTGTTAGTTTTCTAGAAAAAGGCAGAGCTGTTTCTTTATAGAATCCATTTATCAGCTGTGTTCCCTATAATATATTCAGAATAGGACAGTGGAAACTAACATGTTTTTGGGTCACTGGTATGCTGATTATAATAAATATTAGAGTTTTGCAATTCCTTCTGTTTTGTTATTATATCAGCTTTTCGGTATTCATTTGTGTTTTTTTAAAATTATGACAGTCATAAAAAGAAATTATTTCTCACAGCAGATGAAAATTAAGAAGTGAAAAGAGTAGTTTTGTAATGCTTTTCTAAATTTTGTTGTAATTCCTTTTATAGAGATTAATTCATACCAGCTTTTATCTCGTTATTAAAGACTTATCTTGTTAAGTACAATAAAACAGAGTTTGAACACATTACAAGTTTTAAGAGTTCTGGAATCCCTACAGACTCCAAAATCTAGTATATTAAATAAAATCTGATCATTGAATTTAGACCATTTCTTTAAAATTACATGTCTTGAGTTTAAAATCTTGTCATGAGACTTCCAACTCAAGACTTGGGTAATGATGCATTTTGTTAATAATTCACAAAATGGTGACTTGGAAACTTTGGAGGAATTGATTTATCTTTCAGAACACAAAACAATCTGATCAATAACCTGGCTGTGATGTTTCCCTAATCTGAAGTGGTTATATTTATACAACATTATACATTATATCCTCCCTCACCACCTTTTTCATCAAGAATCCAGAGGAGCTAAGAGGTCATCCATTTGATCATTCTTTCACTCAACAGACATCTATCAAAGACCTACTGGATGCAGGGCATAGGAATAGGTATAGGTATCTGATACCCTTCTCACCCCAGCAAAGTATTCTCATTGACCTGAGATAGTCACTATTTCTTTAGGAAAGACAATTCAGCGTAATGGGTATACCACTAGGAATCCAGGGTAAAGAGTGGTTAACTCCGTGTAGAAGAGCCTAAGAGGATGGCTCAGAGGGGACGGCATCTAAATTAGAGGAGGAGAAATTTACTTGTCAGCAAACAAGGGGAAAACTATCCATTCCAAGCAGAGAAATCTGCGTGTATACTCCCCAGAAGTTTGAAGAGCCAAACATTTCAGAGTGAATGGAACACAGGGTGCTTGTGAAAAGAGGGAGGTGGAAAAGAAGGTGGCGGGTAGATTGCAAATGATTTGCAACAGATTTCCTCTCAAGGATTTTAAGCACGGAAGTGACAAGATTAGATTTGTCTTTTGGAAAGATAATATTTGAAGGAAGTTGAAGTACAGACTAACATAGTAGCAAGTAGAAATAGGCGAAGAGGCTGTTACAATATTCTAGATTAAAGATAGAAAGTATTGCTGAACTAAGATCTGGCAGGGGAATGGAGAGGAGGGAATGTATTTGAAAGTTTCAGGACATAGACTTATGTCTTAATGAGCTATTGGATGTGGGGGCTGAGGGATGGTAATTTTGACAGCTGTAAAAATATGAATTTCCTTAACTCCATATATGCTATCAGAGAAACAGATCAGGGGCGAACCGAAAGTTTGTGAACTGAGGAGAGCTTTATTGGACTTAAAATTCAGGTGATAAGTTGAGTTTCAGATGATAAAAAAATTACATCCAATAGCTATGTGCAATGAAGAAGAAGATCCAGGAACAGAAAGAATTATGGATATAGAATTAGGGGTTCATTCAGACCAATAGAAACTGACATAGTGAATGAGGTCACCCATAACGAGTCCATCATATTTGAAGATGGTAGGACAAAGGATGAAACTCTCATCAATTCCAAAATCTAGACCATCTGGTTTACAATCATGAATTTGGGGACAAATTATATTTCAATGGTCTAAACCATTGTTTAGTCAATCGTTGATATTTGATATTACTATTAACAAGATTAATATCACTAATACTAGTGAAATATGGTCATAATAGCTTCATTAAAGATAACCTAATTCTCTTCTCTTTATAACAGGCATTTTGTTAATGTCAGTTAAATTTTCAAATGATGTGTTAATGGCAGAAACAATAAAATCTAGCAAAATGAACATAGAGATAGAGATATAGCAGACATGAGTATGTAAACTCAGATATAGGTGTACTGTTGAGATAAAATCCAATGTTTGTATCCATGAAGTGTATCCCCCTTCTAAGGTCTTAGCTCACCTTTCAGTCTTTGTGCTTTTAACCCAAAGGGACGAAGTTTACCACCATCAGGTAAGTCCCTTACATAGTCACCTCAGTATTTCTAGCTTTATTTATCCAGTGAGTATGACTCATGCGATTGACAGAATCTTTTAGTTGCAAGTGTGTGTGGGCACTGTAGCAATGTCATTTTGACAAAATGTGCTAAAAACCCATAGCAGAATTCCCAAATGCATCTGAGACTAGAACATGGAAAACCTTTCAGCATCATTCTTTGGTTAGACTTATGCCAAATTAGAGTTAACTTGGGTCTCCACAGTCGGTTGCCCTGCAGTTTCCATTAACTGTGCCATTTTGGATGATTTTATAGCTCTGACCCCAAACTGAAAATGGAACAGATTTTATTTTACTTCTCTCTTTGCCCTACAGTGCAGTACAAGTTCATGCAATGACATCCCCAAGCACACAGCCTAGGCAGATGTATATATGAGCCGTCACATAAAATCCCTGCACATTTACACAATGTAGTTGGATAACATACACACATAATAAAGCTTTCCATAGATACTTTTTCATTCGGTGTTCTCACTTGTAAGTGAAATGAAAATCAATGTGAGCGATCACTAGAATGTTTCAGCTATATGACATTATTGTCATATGTGCCATACCATCATTCATACATTAATATGTAAAAATGACATTTTTTTAATAAAATGTGTCACTTTAATTTAGAGCTGAAGGAGAAGACATAGGAAAATATTTTCCAATTCATTAGGCCACAGGCCCAAAGAAATAAATCCTTCTGATGAATCCTGTCATCACATTGTAATTCCAACGCTTCAATATTCTGAAATTAACCAGACCCATGCCACCCTCGACTTTACTATTTCAGCCTAAAATGCTTCCAGAAAGTTCCCCAAGCGCTAGCTGTGAAATTACATTGTATACTAATGGAAGTCGCCAGGCAGGGGGTAAAAGAGGGTGTTTTGCAGTGTGTAACAGATTTCAGATAAGTGGTGAGCTCATGTATCAGGAAAATGACTTGTTTCCTTTTCCCATTTTACATTGTGAAGCAGCCAAGGTAATTTTACAAGCAAGGAATTTGCTTTAGCTGTTGTGACTGTAAATGTGCGTAAGCAAAGGTCCAAGGATTTATTTCTTGTCTTTGATGGGGTTCTTCTCCCTCATGATGCCTTCTGGCAGAGGTGTTTAAGAAAGCTGTGGATCCAGTCTCCATTGCAAGAAAACAATCAATCAGTCAGGTGGCTGCCATTTTTCTCAAATTTTGATTCCTCAGCACTTCAGATTCTGTCTCCTCTTTGGCTCAGCTGTAAAGAATCCACCTGCAATGCAGAAGACCAACGTTCAATCCCTGGGTCAGGAAGATCCCATGAAGGAGGGCATGGCTATTCACTCCATTATTCCTGCCTGGACAATCCCATGGACAGAGGAGCCTGGCAGTCTACGGCCCATAGGGTCGCAAAGAGTCAGACATAACTGAAACGACTGAGCAAGTACATCTGCTCTGGCCAGCAAAATGCTGTAAGAGACTTAGGGACTTTTCTTATAAAGCACTGGACTTTTGGAACCTGCCTGCTAACGATGTTCAAGACAGCGTCAGCTTCTTAAAACCAGAGAACCCTTGATCCCGCTATGTGTCAGAGAACGTTCATTATTGACAGAATATGTTCTCCCAAACATCTTACAAACATGGGGCTTGGTCCAAAATTTGATTCATTTGTAAAGCTTTGGTTTCTGCTCAGTTGTGTCCGACTCTTTGCGAACTCGTGGACTATAGACCACCAGGCTGCTCTGTCCATGGGATTTACAGGCTAGAATACTAGAGTGGGTTACTATTTCCTCCTCCAGGCGATCTTCCCAACCCAGGGACCAAACTGTGTCTCCTATGTCTCCTGCACTGGCAGGTAGATTATTTACCACTGAGCGTCCTGAGAAGCCCTGGTTTGATTTCTAGAGAAAATCAAAGTCAGCACAAGCATGCTTTCATCTCCTGAACACTCTCCTAGGTATTCCTCCTAAAGACATCCGACAGTATTTCCAGAGCATCTGCTCTGTGCTAGTGATTGGGTTATATCTGTGAATAAAATGAATATCCTCCTTGTTCTCAGATTGTGTGATGAAATAGGTTGAGAAACCCTGTGTGGAAACACCTAGAAATATTTCTTCTCTACAGAGAATTATCAGAGGTGTTAATATGTTAATGAGCATTGTCTATATCTAAAAGAAGAAGGAAAATCTGTAGACTTCCCTACATTTATCTTATCAAGGGGCCTTTTTAAATTTGTTTTGTTTTCTTTTAATGGGAGCATCCATCAGAACTAGTTCTTCGAAACAAATTGCTTAGTGTTGATAATGGTTTTCTTTCCAATACATCTCTAGGTCTTTACCTTGTCCCTTTAACTGATTATTCTACATTAAATCCATCAACCCAGAGGCTAAGATGTTGTCTGACATTGATATTTAAGAGGCCTAATTCCCAATGGGCATTCTGAATTTCACATAGCATAAAGCAGACTAAAACTGTCATTTGCATTTTCAATGCTTCACTATTACAAAAATAAAATGAGATGATGTTGACCTTGAGCACATATGTTAGACACTCTGGTGAGTACTTTTTGTGAATGGCTAGATTCAAATCTTAAAACAACCATGAGGACAGAAACTACTAATATCTTCACTTTTTTAGATAAGGAAAGTGTGATACAGCTAAGTAACATGCCCAAGGCCACATAGCTATGATAAAGTGGAGCTAAGATTCCCCCACAATTAGGCTTCCTGGTGTCCTGATTCTCCCGATGAGGAAAAGTCCCCTTCCAAGTCACCGTGTTTGCTGTTTGTTGGTGTTCAGTCACCAAGTCATGTCCAACCTTTCAGGACCCCATGAACTGTAGTGTACCAGGCTTCCCTGTCCCTCACCATCTCCTGGAATGTGCCCAAGTTCATGTCCATTGAGTCGATGATGCCATACAACCAACTCATCCTCTGTCACCCTTTCTCCTTTTGCCTTCTATCTTTCCCAGAATCAGGGTTTTTTTCAATGAGTAAGCTGTTTGCATCAGGTGGCCAAAGTATTGGAGCTTCAACTTCAGCATCAGTCCTTCCAAAGAGTATTCAGGGTTGATTTCCTTTTAGATTGACTGGTTTGATCTCCTTTCTTTCCAAGGGACTCTCAAGACTCTTCTACAGCACCAGAGTTTGAAAACATCAATTCTTTGGTTTGCTGTTTACTCCATGAGATTGTAGATGACTCCCCACCCTACCCTACCCTTCCAGTCAATTAAATTGTTCTCATTTGGTCAAAGACATTCTTGTCTTTTAGGAATAGACTGTCTCGTGTGTTTTTCTAGTATTAAATTAGTGAGTATATAAACACTTTTGTGTTTATCAATGATATAGCATACATAGTTCCTACTGTCCTGGACTTTATTCCTTTTTATTTATTATATCTATGAAAGCAGACAGCTAAGTGAAAAAAATGGCAGAGATCAGAAGTAGAGAAAGGTGAGTGCACAGATGGAGGGTAAAATTGAGTTCCTGTTTGTTTCATTTTTAAATATAGTGATTGAGGATAGATATATTAAGGACTGAGGGCAGGAGATATCACAAGGCATGAACAAGGGAAGGAAAAAAAACATGCTCCCAAGAATCTGTGTGCTCTTCTTTCCTTCCCAGCATCCCTTATGTTTAAGTTAGAGCCATGTGACCAGGGCCAGCAGGTGAATTGTGAGAAGCCAGAAGTGTAGCTTTAAGCCCCAAGAAATGTGTCTCCTCCACATTCCTGTTTCCCTCTTGTGACAACCTCAGGAGCCACGTGCTCCAGATACTGTCACTCCGAGATGGAGGCAAGACCACAGGCCCTCACATGGGACTTAGTGAGGGCAAGCCACTGGTTGAGCTAAGCCACTACGATTTAGAGGGTGATCTCTTATGGCCACTGGCATTATTTATGGCAAGTCACATACCAGCCTGGAGGATCCTGATGTTTGAGAATGAATGGGCTGTTCTTGAGAAGTTAAGAGAGCGTTGACAAGCAGGGCAAAGTTTCCATAAGGGAGGACAATCTGCATTGCCTCAACCCCAAACGTGCTCCCTCAAAATTGGTACCTTGTTTGGCCTTCACCCTCAAGTCATGAAGATACCTTGAAATACTTTAATAAATACATTTGGATTTTTTTAAGGTATGTTATCTTTGGAACACAAGATGAGGCAGTCTAGGCAGGGACAGGGTACTACCCCAGCTCACTCCCTGTTACTCCTCCCCTTGCAGTAAGAAAACAGCAGATATTTCTTGTTTCAAATTCTTCTGTGCTCCCTGAAATACAGGTAACAACACTCAAGAAATTTTACCTGCAAATATTATTTTGAGGATCTCATGTTGAACTGCAATGTATGTGCACACTACAATAATAATTATGCTTTTCCACTCCATTATACGGACAACAAATACTTCTCAGATAAAATTGAATACTTAAGTATGTGGAGGACTTTTTTGGTTTTAAATGCTACTTTTATTTTATTTATTTTTGATGGAAAGTTATCGATGGAGATTTTTCTATGCATACATGTGTTCTCCATAGAAACGTTTCTTTTTTTAAGGGGAGTAAATATTGAAGAGAGAGGAATCATTTAGAGGTTTGAAGCCAGGAATGTCTGTTTGGAGTTAATCATATTTTCTTTCCCAACCCCCATAAATAGCTGAGGTTGCATAAGCAATGTGTGGTGTGATTAGGGTTTACTGAGCACAAGGCATAAGATATTTACAAAGTTTTGGCATGAAACATACTCTATGCTAACATTCTATACTTTTTCCCACACAAATCTGGGGGAAATGGCATCTGGTTCCTTGTTTTGTTTGTGGATGGGCCCTTTGCTAGTCTGTGGAATTCTTACTCTGTTACAAGTCAGAATTCAAAGATACAACATGCAAAAAGCTCAATTCTTTCCATATTTAAGATTGATCACAACACCACATCTACCCAATCATACTGTTAGAGTGGCTAAGTCAGCTCTTCAATTCTCAGAATCATCTAATAAAATCATCTCTGTGGTTCAGATGATTGAGGGATCATCGTTTGAGAAGACAACTGAAAACAAGGGTCACTTGAGATACAATTGATTTAGTCTCTGAAGGTAAACAAGCAAGAAGCCCATGATTTTGGAAGCTAGTGAATTTAATGAGCTACCCTAGTTGGTCGGGGGAAGGAGTTGGGGAACAGGATACCAGATACACCATAGTCCTCTAGCAGCAAGCAAGTGTTTGAAACATCAATTTTACTCTAAAATGACCTGCTTGATTGTTAAAAAGAAAAGTCAAGAATTACGAAAATGAGCAAGGTTCAAATGTAACACAGTGGCAATGTGGTTGTTATTTAATTAGAGAGGAAAAATGAGTAACAGCTTCTTTAAAAAATTGACACAAGAGGAGTCAAAGGGGTTTTACTTTGTAGTTTTCAATGATAATGATTTCAAAACCACATACCCACTTACCCTCCAGAGGTTCACTCTTCTGTAGAGCAGAGATCTGGCCAGATTTGTTTCACTATCTTCCCAGCTATCTTAGTGCTCCAAAGCCATGTGCCTACTAATGCCCCCCAAACAGTTCCTGAGCTCATGAGGACCAAAGGGACTAGGCTCAGGATAAAATTGCATAGATAACGGTGGCTTGGTGAGGGGAGGGATGGAAAGACAGAGGCTAATGATGTTAAGGCGAAGTTCAGTTCCGTTTAGTTGCTGAGTTGTCTGACTCTTTGCGACCCCATGGACTGCAGCACACCAAGCTTCCCTGTCCATCAGTAACTCCTGGCGCTTACTTAAACTCATGTCCATTGAGTCAATGATGCCATCCAACTATCTCATCCTCTGTCATCCCCTTCTCCTCCCACCAGCAATCTTTCCCAGCATCAGGGTCTTTTCAAATAAGTCAGTTCTTCACATTAGCTGGCTAAAGGATTGGAGTTTCAGCTTCAGCATTAGTTCTTCCAATGAATATTCAGGACTGATTTCCTTTAGGATGGATCTCCTTGCAGTCCAAGGGACTTTCAAGAGTCTTCTCCAACACCACAATTCAAAAGCATCCATTCTTTGGCACTCAGCTTTTTTTACAGTCCAACTCTCACATCCAGTAGTCATCACATGACTACTGGAAAAACCAAAGGTTTGACTAGACAGACCTTTGTTGGCTGTCTAGGTTGGTCATAGCTTTTCTTCCAAGGAGCAAGTGTCTTAATTCATGGCTGCAGTCACCATCTGCAGTGATTTTAGAGCCCAAGAAAATCAAGCCTGTCACTGTTTCCATTGTTTCCTCCTCTATTTGCCATGAAGTGATGGGACCAATGCCATGATCTTAGTTTTCTGAATGTTGAGTTTTAAGGCAATGTTTTCACTCTCCTCTTTCACTTTCATCAAGAGGATCTTTAGCTCTTCTTCGCTTTCTGCCATAGGGTGATGTCATCTGCATATCTGAGGTTATGGATATTTCTCCCAGCAATCTTGATTCCAACTTGTGCTTCATCCAGTCCAGTATTTCTCATGATGCACTCTGTATATAAGTTAAATAAGCAGGCTGACAATATACAGCCTTGATGTACTCCTTTCCCGATTTGGAACCAGTCTGTTGTTCCATGTCCAGTTCTAACTGTTGCTTCTTGACCTGCATACAGGTTTCTCCGGAGGCAGGTCAGGTGGTCTGGTATTCCCATCTGTTTAAGAATTTTCCATAGTTTGTTGTGATTCACACAATCAAAGGCTCTGGCATAGTCAATAAAGCAGAAGTAGATGTTTTTCTGGAACTCTCTTGCTTTTTTGATGATCTAACAAATGTTAGCAATTTGATCTCTGGTTCCTCTGGCTTTTCTAAATCCAGCTTGAACATCTGCAAGTTCGGGTTTCATGTATGCTTGAAGCGTGGCTTGGAGAATTTTGAACATTACCTTGCTAGCATGTGAAATGAGTGCAATTGTGTGGTAGTTTGAACATTCTTTAGCATTGCCTTTCTTTGGGATTGGAATGAAAACTGACCTCTTCTGGTCCTGTGGCCACTGCTGAGTTTTCCAAATTTGCTGGCATATTGATTGCAGCACTTTCACAGGCTCAGCTTATGCCAAGAAATTTTTAAATACTGTATAAATCTTAGCCCCTTACTATTCTAAAAAGTCCCATAAGAAGGGATGTTTCCCTTTTACTGATGATGGCCAGGGTCTTTGAGGTTTAATTAACTTCATCTTTAAGGAGAAGTGATAGGACATGACTTGACTCCTCAGGCTCTAGGCTGGCTCCCTTCCCACTTCTGTGTTTTCCTGGACACCCAAGTCTAGCTACAGCTCCTGGTCACCTGCATGCTAATTCCCCACATCTTGCATCCCTCCAATCACCTACACACACGCACACACACACACACAATTTTTGAAAGACTCAGAAACTCAAAATCCAGGCAAAGGCATACTCATTTCTTACTCTTGGCCTAATTAACTACAGTATCCTGTAAGTCTTGCTCAGTTGTGTTGAACTCATTGTGACCCCATGACTGTAGTCCATGGAATTCTCCAGGCCAGAATACTGGAGTAGGTAGACTTTCCCTTCTCTAGGGGATCTTCCCAACCCCACATTGCAGATGGATTCTTTACCAGCTGAGCCACAAGGGAAGCCCAAGAATATTGGAATTGGTAGCTTATCCCTTCTCCAGCAGATCTTCCCAACCCAGGAATCAAACTGTAGCCTCCTGCCTTGCAGGCAGATTCTTTACCAACTGAGGTAACAGGGAAGCCCCTAAGTCCTGCACCCTGCCAGAAATCAAAGCAGCAATGGAGGCCCACTATGCAGTTGTGGCTCCTGTTGCCTCTTCTTCACCTGTAGTCCATCCTTACACCTCAACCACTAGTTAGAGACAGGCATAATGGGAAGACTCCAACAGCCTCTACAGCCCTCACCTGTCTTTATGATGACACCCTTGCTTCCCATATTCTATCTGTCAAATTGGGCCCCCAGACATTGGTAAGGATTAGAAACTTTCATGAGTTTGAAGGGGAGCCTACAAAGATCACAAAGTCTCCCTCACTGGAGGGCTACTTCTGCAGTTGATAATTCTCCTCAAGTCCACCCATGGCCTAAGTAGCATATACCTACACACACCTTGCTCCCTCCCACCTTCTGATTTTTGCAGTTTGCTCACCACTGAGCAAACCACCATGTTTTATCAACCGAAGAGCACCAACAAGTACCACCCAGGAGTGAGTATGGAGGTGTTCATGTATAGGTACAAGGGTATGGTTTCTACCCTGGAAAAATCCAGCACTTCCTCCTTTTAGGCCATTGGAAAATTGAAAACAGGACAGCTTTCATTTATTTAACCAATATGTAGTTCCTTACAGACAGCTGCAAAGATGGCTACCAACAATCTCTCCCCTGCCTCTCCTCCTCCTAAGAGATGGAGTCTATTTCTTCTTTCCTTGACTTTTGATTGTCCGTTTGATATACTTTGATCAATAGACTCTGTGCCAATTTGGGGCCTAGCTGTTAAGAGAACTGGCAGTTTTCTCTTCACTCATTTGGAGCCTAGAGCCACAGTGTAAGAAGGGCAACTACCTTAATAGAGAGAGATAGACAGATAGGCAAAGAAAGAGATACCCAGCCAGCCTGTACCTATTTCAGTCACCCTAGATAAGGTGCCAGACATATAAATGAAACCTTCTTGGACCTTCTGACCTCAGCTGACCTCCTTACTGAATTTGATGTGACCCCCCCTGCTGATACCACATGAAGCAGAAGGGCCACCCAGCTGAGCCCTGCCAAGCCATGGAGTGATAAATGCTAAATCATTGCTGTTTTGAGCCATTATGTGTTGGAGTGATTTGAAATAGAAAAATGTAACTGAGACAAGTACATACCGTGTGCCTGGTGTCCTGCAAGCACTCAACACATACTGATTTCAATCAATACTGGTAAAGATTTTGACTCCCATTGCTGAGTGTAAGAGTTCAAGAGTAAATACTACTAGAGAAGATGTCCTGAATTCTTTAATTAACACTCCCTACCCGCCATCCTTGGAGCAGTTTCAGGGAAGTAGTTGAGATGGATTAGGAAGGGTCAGGGCCAGCCATGTACTTCTTCTTGGAGATGACTTCTGGGAATAGAGGGAGGTGACTGTCAATCCAGCTCTTGACAGAATAATTCCCACTCAAGAGTGGGTTCAAGAGTGAAACTGTCTCTATGTTTTTTATCTAATGACCTAATACCATGTTGTGTCTGAAGTGCCATTATGTACATCCTGTTTTCATGTCAAGTACTTCCCATAACTAGTTGCCTGCCTTCAAATATTTATAAAAACTCCACAATAGCCTGGCAGGACTTGGACATGGCAATGACTCTTGCTGGTGGTTAATATTTTCCATTCTCAACTCTGTGGATTAGGCTATAGATTTCAATAACAACAAAAAAGACAAATATTTCCCTGGGAGGTTGTTAAAAAACAGACCTCCAAATAGGATAATTGCATGTGCTTTCAGAGAGAACAGCCAACAGACATGTTTTATAGTGTCACTTTATTTGGGAAGTTTCTCATTAAAAGGTATATTTATTCTTTCTTTTGAAACAACAAAAGCTCTTCAGTGGGTACATGAAGGAGGCCTTTGGATAGTCCTTTCAGGCCCCCAGGAAGGGTTGGGATAAATTGCTAAGTCACTATTCAGTATATGATGATTTGATGGCCTAGAGATCATTTGAGTTCCTACAGGTAGACAGCTGTTAACTATCCCTGAGCTCTTCTGGCTCCTGGAAATAAACTGAAGATGAAGCTGTTTGCAGCTGCAGTTGACAGAGTTGCCATCTGCCTTGCTCCCTGGAAGCTCTGAGCCAAGGACTTTGCATCTAACTGCTTCACAGCAGAGCAGGCAGTTTTCTGTAGGGAGCTGACTTGAAGGTCACCTCTTCCCATCTCCATAAGGCACTTCCAGAAAGAAGCAGGCAGAATCTCTGACCCTTTGTCATCTGTCTCAGCCACTGTTCTGAAACTGCTCCCAATACAGGGGAAAGCAGAGAACTCAAGAGAACTTCTCTCTGGCACTTGGACAGTGTGACCACTTACTCCAACATAAAACTCTTTCCTTTATAGTCTACATATTCTGAGTCCTTTTTGAGCTCTTTCCTTCAGGCAAACACCTCTCATAGCAATATTTCTTTTTTTAACCTTCAAACATAGTAGTACCACAGTACTGTCCAACCTGAGTTCATGAGCCCAATACACAGTGAGGCCAAACAAATGGAAAAAATGGAGTTTGGAGCAAAGAAAAGTTCATTGCAAAGGCCAAGAAAGGAGAATGGGGTGGGGGTGGGGGGGAGCTCTTGCTCAAAAGACCCAAACTAAATTGGATGGGGAGAGGTCTATAGGGTGTGTGAACCTCTTCTGATTGGTTGATGGTAGCAGGGTGGTATTTCTGGAATTTCAATCATCAACCCTCTGGTTCCAACTAGTCTAGGGTCCTGGGTTTGTGCTCAGCCTAAAGTTACCACTCTCCACCTGGGTGGGGGAGGGGGGGTCTCAATTCCTGCAGATGAACTCAGAGATGTGTATC
The DNA here is from genome assembly GCF_019320065.1 of Cervus canadensis. Taxonomy (NCBI): domain Eukaryota; kingdom Metazoa; phylum Chordata; class Mammalia; order Artiodactyla; family Cervidae; genus Cervus; species Cervus canadensis. The sequence continues at coordinate 75,057,402 of NC_057388.1, read as the reverse complement.
AGATTGTTATGAACATACCCTAGGAGGAAACAGGACTCTGTGCCACCTCTGCACTGTTGTTTCTGTCTGCATTCCCTCACTCCCTATTAGTAACAGTTTGAATCTGCCCTTTGGAGTTCAGGGAAGGTCTAGGGGACTGAAACTTTTTTCCTACAAGCCAGAAATGGGGAATACAGAAGAGCATTTGTACCTGAAAGGGCCCCATGTGATCCTCAGCTTCAATCTCCACTTCTCTTTGACATTATAGAAAAGAACTAGGTGTTGTTCAAGAAAGGTGTTGAACAAGAAAAGGGATAACATTTTGGATAAGGAGGTCAATTACAAACTTAGCAGAGAAACTCAGTTTTAGTGGGACTCTGTTTCAATAAGACAGTTCTCCACTGTTCTACTTTTTTCTCTAAATCTTCATTGTTTGATATACCCCTTCCAATCTCTGCACTCCATCTACAGCCCAGGCAAACACACCCATATTTTAGTAATATATCTCCAATATATCTGCCAACTGAATGTCTCCCACTAAACTTCCTACATTTCCCAAATTAGCATTTTTAAAGCAAAAACAATCACGTCTACATAAATGATGGCCAACTTTGAATTTCCCTACCTGTTGACTGAAGTTTTTGAGTTTTGGCCTTAGGCAAACTATAGGCTATTAACCTACTTACTTCCCAAGCCTAATATTATAACCATAGACCAAAAACTTTACCACCTAAAAGCTGAGTCCTTGACATAATTTTCTAGTTCTTCTTCCTGTCTCTATTATTTTGACCTTCTAAGATATACTATGTACTGCTCCCTGGAGGACTATTTCTATTGCAATTCTTCCCATTTTATGACTCTGTTCAAAAATCTCTAATTGTTCTTCATGTTTAGTATAAATGCCTTCAACCTGACATTCGAGGTGTTTTACATAATGGCCCCAACCAACCTATCTGACCTCATCTCCAGTCCATGTCTAGTAGTAACACTGATACTGACTGAACCATTGTGTTGAAAATTCCAGAGGGCACTATTGATATCAACTCTAGTGTGATATGGTGTTGTGCAATGCAGAGGATATGGTAAGAAAACATCACATACACTTTTTCCTCTGAGTTCTTGCCTACTCTGTACATCCCCTTTCTTTTGCTTCGTCCTTGTCTTCATTTTTCCTTTATCTTCTCAAACTATGCCTCGTGTTCTTTGTTCTGGGAAGACCTCTCCCATCTGCCCCCAGCTCAGAGATCTGGAGCAAGGTATTGCTTAAATCATTCTTTGGCACTTACCCTCCATCCAACACTTGTTTCAGTTTGGCCATTCTTCATACGTCTGATCTATTTCCGGGACTAGAATACAAGTTTCTAGATAACAAGAACTTCTCTGAAATTATGTGCAGCATCAATGTTTATTGATAATGATACTTGTGATGACAGTTCTTAATGTTTTCTCACACATAGACCATAGCTCTAAGAAAGCTTTCTTTGTAATGTCTGAAGGAAAGACTTGAAAAAAGAGTAGATAACTATGTTCTCCACAATTATACACCCCCTTTCTTTTACTATGAATATCTAATTTCATATTCTAATCAGCTGATTCACATAAGTTATAAAGCAAATGCTACTATCAGCCAGCCAATTTAGGACTGCAGAAAATCACTTATGGCATATGGTGTTGCTGTCCAGCTTGTTGAAATTCCCTCCTCCCTTGGCACTGCCTTTACCTGTTTATTCTGTTTCCATCCTTCCCTCTTCATCTCCTTGTCTGGATAATCCTTCTCATCTTGAATTTTACCCTCAGACCTTTCCTTTGACCTTGTTATTTTCTCACTCCACTTGCTCAAGGAAGGATGGTTCCCAAGCCTGTCTCCAACAATGACACATTTCCTAAATGCCAGACACACATCCTCAATTGCCAGCTGGAAACTTCTTCTTGAATATTCTTTAGACAATTCAAACTCACCACCTCCTCCTTTCTCCCCCTTCCTTCACATCTGTTTTGGTTAAAGGCATTGCCATCCTCTCAAGCTCAGACCTTAGGGCCATCATTCTCTTTTCACTGTTTCTCATTCCCAACACACCAGTCTTAGTCTCCTACAGCTGTGTTTTTTTTTTTTTTTTTCTTTTAATACATTTTTTTCTCCTTCTAATTCCTGCTGTTATGTTTTGATCCAGGTCTTTTGGATTCATCAGGATAATGAACACTACCTGCTACGGCTGTCAAACTTCGAAGTCTTAGTGGCTTAAAGGAACAAAGGCTTATTGTTATGAACTCATTCAAATCTGATACAGCGGTCTCCAAAGAGGCTCTCCTCCAAGTGGTGGTGGCTCAGGATTCATTCTGCTTTCATCCTATAATGCTGTCATCTCAACACACTCTTCTGTGACCTCTGAACTTAAGTGACATAACTTAGAAGTGAAAGGATAAAAAGTGGCAGATCATTGGCCAGAACCAGGCATATAATCTAATGAAACTACAGGAAACACTGGAAACTATGGAGACACATGGAATTTGTGGGGAGCTGTAAGTATCTGCTATACTCTTTTCGTTTCTCACATGAACAATGGCTACTTCTCCAAACTAGCTGTCTTAGTTTTAGTTTTCTGTTCTATTCTATCTATACACATCCAATAGAGAGGTTTTATGTATTAAATTTTATTGTTGCTATTATTACTAATTTTTTGTAAAATACAAGCTCATCATGCCACTTTCCATTCAAAATCCATTTATGGCTCTCCACTATTCATGGACTAAATTTTATAGTCCCACAAAATCTGGCTTCAATCTACTTTTCCAACTATACCTCCACATCTACAAACCCTCAGCTAGAACCACACCAGACAAAATATTTCCTGAACATTCTGTTCATTCTCTCACTTTCATGCCTTCGTGCATATGGTACCCTCTTCCTGGAATATGTGGAAAATGTAATTTAAATGTGTTTTGACGTTGCTTGGAATTGTTATGTTAATGTAAATATTGAATGTGTATCTATACAGAAAAAATATCTATATGAGTAAGCAAACTCAATTCTTACAGCTCCCCTTATCTTAGGAAAACAGACTTAGGGTTTAGTTTACTTCTTTTCTCCTTAAATTAAGAATGTAACTGCACTTGGCTACAATTCCTACTCTATGTATACACTAATCCCTCAAAAAGCCAGTGGTGAATGATGCTGCTTCTTTGAAGACAGGTTCCAGATCCCTAATGAGACTATTAGAGGGAAATTTGGAGACACTTAACAGCTGATGAATTTCATATAAGAACTGGAGTATTTCCCTTCTGGTTTAATCCATGACCACACCAGCCAGCTTTCTCTGCCAGGAATTACCTCTGGGACCAGGTTTATATCTGAATGTAGAGATCTGTGTTGCTGACAAGCCTAAGCCACTAGGAGCTATGATTATTCAAACACAGAATGAGGAAAGTTCCCTTGGGAGGCCAGGCTGCATTAGCAATAGTCCAAGGAATTAGTGAGAAGATAGTGTGGCCTATTGGAAGAAGCCAGGTGTCTGAAGGCAGAAAAATCCAAGGTCAAGTCTACTAAGAGGTCCTGTAACCACCAGAGGTTACTTAATTCCTCTAAACTGTAGGCTTCTCATCTACCTCTTTTTCCTGGGGTGTTAATTTCAGAAAACAACAAATGTGGGGCAGATTAATTTTTGAGATGTTAATTTGTATTTCTTTCTGCATCTCCTCCCCCACACATATACACTATTCACACACAATCCAATCTTTAGACTAAAGAAGTTTTTGCTGCTTGGAGAACTGATTGTCTCAGTAGGAACACCCTTCTCTTTCCTCACTGCTGAAGTTCACAGAAGAGATACCACTTCAGGAGAGGTGAATAAGAAGAGCTCAGGAGGGCAGAGAAAACTGGAGGCCAGAAGATGAAAGAGAAATTAATCATGGACTTTTATATGGCTGTGTCCTGAAAGGTGGTAAGACCTCAGAGGGTGCCCAAAGGAAGTCTGAACAAAAGAGTATATCTGGGCCTCAAGCATACTACCAAAAGCCAGAGCTATGGGAATTGGAGGTCTCCAGTTTAACTTGGAGACAGAGAGCTGGAGGAATCTTTTATTACACAAGATAACAATAGTCATGACTGAGAATGAATTTCCCTACCAAGCAGGTAGTGTGGAGGCTGGAAATATAATTTCAACTGTTTTAAAGAAAATTCTGAAATACAGTGTTTCTTATGCCCCCATGGTTTAAGTGAAAGAGTTTATGTGTTACTGGGGTAAAGCTCCTTGCATTGGGTCAGCTTTCAGTGAATGTTCAGGCCCTCCCCTTCCATCACCTTCTTCCTGCTGCTCATGATGGTGATGGAGATGATGACCAGTGATCACACGGGTCCTCATGTACCACCACATTAGCCCGGATCTGTTCCCCTGAAATGCCAGTTCTTATCACAGACAAAAATCTTTCTATCAAAATCACAGTGAAAGCTTATGGTGCCACATGCTTAAGACAGTGCAACAATTCAAAGCTCTCAGAAAGATAAAACAATAAGAATACACAGTCGATTCTCAGGTTCACTATGAGGAAGAACTTGGCAAGTTTCTTTGGAGTAGAGAGATGTAAATTTCTGCCTACTCACTTTGGCATGTTGCCCAAGGTTTGTCTTTAAGGCAGCACTCATGAAGACCAGACTTGGAGGAATGAGGCAGAATGACCCCCAGGTTGTCATGACCTGCACTGTCCATTTTAGTTCTGGATCAGAGGTTAGCAGACCACAGCCTATGGGTCAAATCCAGTCCAGTGAAAAGTTTTGTAAATACAGTTTATCGGACCACAGACCTGTCCAGTTGTTTACCTACGGTCTCTGGCTTTTGTTGCACTACATTAGCAAATTTAAATAGTTGAATAGTGGCAACAGAGACTGTAGGGCTTACAAAATCAAAAATATTTGCTCTCTGGCCCTTTACTGAAAAAGTTTGCTGACTCTTGTTCTAGATTATGAACACAGTGGGACTAGTCACACAGAACAAGGCAGCCGCAACAGCTATGTGAATAACACTGGCTACCATTTTTGAAATAGGACATGTTTTAGCATCTCTAGCCCTCTGTTAACCCCATCTGTTAACCTCTGTTAACACTTCTCTCTGTTAACCCCATCTCTAGCCCTTTACCCTACCAAACTCATTCCCAAGGAATCATGATATGTCCCTCCTTAATTCGATCAGCATTGACTGGGTACACACTGTCCCATTAAGTCCCACTAGGTATAATTGACACTGAAGTTAGTAAGTATGAGACTGACCCTGTTCTCAAGGGGTTTACAATGACTGTCAGGAGATAAACGCCAAAGAGACCAAGTGTTCTGTGATAATCTAGGACACTGGACCCCATGACTGCAAGGACTTAGCCTGGAAGGTCTACATTTCCACACTTCTAAATTAGAATGGAGAGTAACTTGAAAGTAGAAATCCTCTAATGTGAGCTGATGATTCTCTTCCAACCCAGATGATGCCAAGAGAGGAAAACAGAGTTCCTGTCTCCTTGTCCAGGGTTGTCTCTCTCTTGTATATTTCTCATTGTGACATGCATAAACACAGTTTATTCCAGTTTATTATTTATAAAAACAGAAATTCCAGTCACATGTGGAGTGGATGAGGAAGATAAAAATTTAAAGTTTGAGGTGTATAATATGATAATTTCATATTTGTTTATATCACAAAATGAGACATCTATTATTTTTGCCTGATAAAAATGAAGACCTGAGAAAATAGTCTTTGCATCATGATCTGCAATAAGAACTGGACAGCACAATCTTCTTTGGAAAGCCTTGTCTAATTCAATAACAGGAGCCTTTTTTACCAGCTTGTCACATTCCTGACTTACTTGTTTCTTCTCTGCCTGCACTGGGGACCTTGAACTTCTGGTTAGCTGTAATAACCCCAGAATTAATACAATGTCTCCCTCATAAGTAAGTTCATTGGAATTTCTCATAGAATATTTACTGTCTGTCGACAAATTCCTGAGATATAAATTAGCAATAATGTCTCACCAAATAGGCCAGAAAAAAACTCCTATCACTGTTATTATGATTATTGCTGAAGCTTTTTTCTTCCATGGATGATGTTTGTGCATAATCATGGCCCCGTAGAGAAAGCTGTGCTCTAGACAACTCACTGCTGGAAGGGAGCAGCCAAACTGTGATTGGAATCAACCAGGAACCAAATATTTGACAAACAGGAAAAGAATCAGACCTGATTTCTCCTTAGAAAGGAAAATGGTACCAGTCAACTGATGACTGGTTATAAAGTAGACAGGATGGGGCAAATAACTAAGTGTTTAAAGTTTAATTGCAGCTGTTTGGCTTGCCCTCCTGAGATCCCCCACCAAAGCCCTGTCCTGTTACTGGAAATTTCCCAAATAAGAGCCATGGAGGTAATACGTTCTTGTCTGGACATCATTATGATCCCTTAGTGGCAATGAGTGTGACATTTGGCATCTCCTATGAACAGACACCATGGAATAAAAACTGGGATCCACCAGCCTTTCCTCTCTGGAGAGAAGAAAATCTGTTGAAGGAATCTGAGACAGGATTGGCCCATATCCTACCAAAAGGCATACAGCACAGAGGATGGATCCACCTCCAGGATGAATTTTCTTAACCAGAAACAGCTGCCAATAGAATGAAAATGGTCCATCGAGCTTTAATTAATGGGAAAGTGGTCAATGTAGGGAAGAATTTTGCTAGAAACCCAGAGTAAGTGGAGGGAGAAGGAGAATTGTTACAGAAAATGTTACATAGGCAGAGGTAATTTTCAGAGACCTATAAAGCCATATTGGAACAGGCAGGAAAGGAACATATTTTCCATAAGAAGACTAATGGCAAACTGTGAAATAAAACATAAGTTAAAAGGAAATGTTAAATCAGAAGAGACCCAATGGTGGGCATTTACACAGGGTTAGGGGAAAAAAAAAAGTCATAAATTGAATGATTCCTCCCAAGCACGTAAAATGTTTGCCATACACATGCTGGCCACCCCCCACTCACAAAGCCCAGAGACTTTTGTTGACTTTGTGGTTCAATGTTAACATGCCCACTTTTCAAAGACCATGCACTTCAAACTAATTGTATCATCAGGACTAGGTTTAACAATTAGAAAATTTTGTGTGATTTAAGCAAGTTATAAATTTGTGTGTTTGGGTCACATCGAAGGAGAGACACAAGGCAGCAGGACAAGGCTGGATTTCCACGAAGTCCTCAGGAACTCAGCATCCTTCCAGCTTACCCCCCTGCTGTCTTTAGTATAGAATTCCATCCCTTCATCTGAGATGGTAACTAGAGCCACATTTCTAGCAGCAGGATTAGGGAAAAGAAGAAAAAGAAATACTTGTCATAAAGGAGTCCAGCCCCGCCACCATCCTATGTGAGACAGTTCAGGCCCAGATCCAGCAATTACCAGGCTGGATTTGGCCAGCCTCAGAGGAGAAAGTTTCTCTCTTCACACAAGGCTTGGTGCACAGTTCAATCTTTAGCTCTCAGGAAGGAGTGGTGGTCAAGGACTCAGCCATCCCTGTCCCTGTCCCCGTCCCTCGATCAGGCAGGCCAGGCTCAAACTGCATCAGAGCTCGGGTGCCTCCATTCAGAGGTCCTTTCTTCAGTTGAGACTCAGTAAGACTTCATTCATTCTCAGCCAACTGCTTTGGCTGAAGCTCTCTTCCCACACTGACTCAATGCTTTCCAACTCTTTATCTTTTCTCCCCCTCTGGGTCCCTTGGTTCCATGAAAAGGCAGGAGCAGGTAGTTCAGTGGTAAAGAATCTGCCTGCAGTGCAGTAGATGAGGGTTCTATCCCTGGGTTGGGAAGATCCTCTGGAGAAGAAATGGCAACCCACTCCAGTATTTTTGCCTGGAAAAGTCCATGGACAGAGAAGCCTAGTGAAGAACAGTTCATGGGGTTGCAAAAGAGTCGGACACGACTTAGCAACTAAACAACAATTTGTTCAGGGGTCCTGGTCAGTGTGACAATGGCCCTTTTGCACTGCGTACCATCCCTCACTGACCTGTGGGGAAAGTGCAACACTGCAGAATTGGAGCCATGCCTTTCTCCTCTTACGTGCACTGTTGGATCACACGTAAGAGGCTTGATTAGCCCTTTCAGTATGGCTCTGTAGCTCAGTGTCCTACCTGAACACCCCGATACCTGGCAGTCAGTTAAGTATCCATCTTTACTGAAAGGTTCCAAGATTGCCTTAAAACTATTTTCATTAATCTCATTGGTCAGAACTTAGTCACATGGCTATTGCCAGCAATGAGGGAGGCTGGAAGATCCATCCTATCACTTATTACTATGGAAGAAGAGGATACACTATACCAGAGGGAAGCCTGTGGTCTTTGTCATATCCTTGTAAGTCAGTAACTTATAAAATTAGGTGCAAATAAGTGTTGTATAACTCGCATGTGGGAGATCTTTAAAAATACAATAAACTCACAGAGCAGTGGTCCCCAACCTTCTTGGCACCAGGGACAGGTTCCATAGTAGACATTTTTTTCATGGACTGGTAGCAGGGGGCAGGGCAGGTGGGGGGGGAGGGAAGGTGAGTGGGAGGATAGTTTTGAGATGATTCAAATGCGTTAGATTTATTGTGTACTTTATTTCTATTTTTATTATATCAGCTTCATTCAGACCATGAGGCATTAAATTCCAGAGGCTGGGAACTGTTGTCAGAGAGAACAGATGGGCATTTCCAGAGGCAGTGGCTGGGGGTGATGGGGGAGTTGGGGGAAGGTGATCAAATGGTACAAACTTCCAATTGTAAGATAAATAAGTTCTCGGGATGTAATGTACCACATGATGGCTGCAGTTAACAATACTGTAGTGCATCTTTGACGGATGTTCAGAGAGTAAAAAAAAAATCTTAAATTTTTTTTTTAATCTTTAAAAAAATCTTAAAAGTTTCCATCACAAGAAAAAATTTGTAGCTATGTGTGGTGATGAATGTTAAATATTAGTGGTAATCATGTTGTAATATATACATATATAAAGCATTATATATGTATATATATATATATAGTATGCCAAATATTGATACAATGTTATATATAAATCATATCTCAGTTAAAAAGTAAAAGAAAAAAGTGTAGGTGCAGCACTATTAAAATAGTAGTGTCCTATTATTTTAAAGACAATACTGAAGATCTAACGACTTGCCATTCACATCTCATTTGTGTTGATGAAGGCCAGGAATGGAATTTACCAAGGTGGAAGACCACTTTTAAAGAATTTTTCCCCACTTTTGAGCTACCACTCAAGGTTATTGGCCATTTATTTGCCTTAGTTCTCACCTTGCAAATTGCAATCGGATGACTTTCTGTTAATGAGGGAACAAGACAGATGGCCAATCCTGAGACATCTGAGACAATACAATACCAAACCCCAGCAGGACTAGAGGAGAGATGGAATTCAGACTTCAAAGGACACAGATGCCAAACAAAATACAGAAAATATAACCCTTTAAGAGTCATTAAGCAAGCAAAGCTGGGAAGATAATGTGAAAACTCTCTCATCCACAGAATACTTATGAAATCATTTCCGGAAACAGTCCTCAAATTTCAAATTTACTTGTGAACTCTAGCTAGACAAGATGTTCATTCAAATGATATGAAAGGCCCTTCCACCATGAAGACATGTGCCTTGAATTATCTACTGCTATTCTGCCCTCCTTCAATCAAAAAGTTTTGGTAGGGCTTTCTGCAGATGTCTGTCTATAATTTTCCATTCTTCTGTAAATGAAAAGGAAGATTGTGGTTCTTCAAGTGAATCTTAAAGATTCATAAGTGAAATGTCAGGAAATATATTTGCCAAGCAAACTTCAACTGCTAAATTTTGACGATTTCGTTCTGCTAAAAATTCAACTGAAATTTTATTATTTATTTTTTATTCTGCTAGTTTTATAGCATATTTTACAAACTCATTTCCCATTATTATGCAATATTGTATATTCATTGGGCACCAATAAAATTGTGACGTTGGGCAAGTCATTCAACTCTGGATATACTTGTAGTTCTTCTTTCCCAAGACTCTGGCATACATCCTTGACATGAAGCACACCTCATCCAGGTTAAGAAGCACAAAATAGGGTGAATAAGCATCCTTGTAATCTAACCACTATATGAAGAATTCCATGTCATGTGAAGATGCTTTATTACAATACTGCCGCCCTGTTTCTTCTGTTTTATCTAATTATTTATTGAGTGCTTATTACCTGATAGGTTCTCTGCAAACCACTGGGGATATAGTGGCAAATAATTAAGTTTATTCCCTACTTATTTCAGAGAACTTTTTGCCCACTCTGTGTCCATTATCCCTTCTTCCTTACCGAGTCCCACAGAACTCTAGTTCTGGGTGAGTATGGCAAAGAGGTGGTAGCTCCTCTCTTCAGCTCAACCCTCTTTGATGGAATAGAAGTTCTAACTTGGGCACAGCACACTGAGAGGACTGAGGCTCAGTCATCCTTGCCAAGTTCATGAAGTGGTGGTCTCATGCTAGAAGAGGCAAGCTGAGAGGACCTCAGCCTGCTGCCACCTCTCACTGAGCATTTAGTCCCTAGGCTGTGCATGTCACAGAGAGAAGCTTTTCATTGTCCCCACCCCAGCTCCAAGACCCTGGCTCAGAGATTTACCTGGTTGTCCAGGCAGGAAATAAAAATACATAACTCTTAATCTCTTCCAAGAGAACTAAAAAAGCAAAATTTGCAAAAAAGCATAGAGAAGTTCAAATCTAAGGGCACTCTCAAGGACAATGGCAATTGTGTGAAAAGCAACTGGAAGGAGATTTGTGAATGTAATAAAGATACAGCCTATCTGGTAGGCCAGCTGGTAGGAGTTTTCCTCGTGCAATGTGCTCCTACAGTTTGCAGGTGGCAACTGGAGAATAAGACAGCTAGGAGGATCACTGGGTCAGAATAAATTTAAACATGGACCTCAGAAACTATTCCTTCAAAGGAGCTGGAATTTGACTGAATTAGTTTGTAGAGTAGTTTGTGCCTCTGGGGTATTATTGAAAACAATAGAGCAACCCTCTGGTGAGATCTTGGGGTTCTCAGATGGCTCAGTGATAAAGACTCTGCTGTCAAAGCAGGAGATGCAGTTGAATCCCTTGGTTGGCAAGATCCCCTGGAGGACCAAATGGCAATCTACTCCAGTATTCTTGCCTGGAGAATCCCATGGACAGAGGAGCCTGATGGGCTACAGTCCGTGGAGTCACAAAGAGTAGGACACACCTGAGCGACTCAGCACACTGGCACATTGGTGAGGTTTAGCAGCAATTAGTGGGTTTAGCAGCTGGAAAAGAAAGAGAGAGAGCCCTTCCAAAACTGTGAGCATACCCAAAGCTGAGCCTATCTGAGGAAGAACACCAGAGGCTGAACACTCTATGGTAGACTTCACTAAAATAAAATAATGGGTCACTAAAAAGCAAACAAGCAAATAATGATAACAAACCTTGGGAGAGAGGGGGATTAATACTATGAGTGGCTACAATAAATCATTTAAAATATCCAGTTTCAACAAATAATTACAAGGCATTCAAAGAAACAGGAAAATATGACCCATACACTGTAATAAAAAGAAAGCATCATAAACTGCCTGTGAGAACTATCAGAATTAATAGGAAAATGCTTTATAATAGCCATTATATATATGTTCATAGAGTGAAAGTAAAGCATGATTAAAGAAATAAAAGTATGATGACAATGTTATATCAAATAGAGAATATAAATAAAGATATAGAAATTATTGGAAAAAAAAAGAGTGGAAATTCCATAGTTAAAAAGTACTGAAATGAAAACAAATTCCCTAGAAGAACTCAACAGCAGATTTGAATTGTCAGAACAAAGAATTATAGAATTTAAAGATAGATCAATAGAGCGCATGCAAGCCAAAGAACAAAGAGAAAAAAGAAAAAATGGAAGTGGAGGGAACATTTCCCAACTTATTTCATGAGGACAGTATTATTCTCATACTGAAACCAGATGAAGGCATCCTAATAACAGAACACTACAGACCAATATTTCTTGTGATTATGGATGCAAAAATCCTCAAAAATTATACCAAACTAAACCTAACAGCATATAAAATTATTAAACAGAGTAACCAAATGAGATTTATTCCAGAAATGAAAGTTTGCTTTTTTTTTTTAACATCCAAACATCAGTTAATATATTATAAAGTCACGAAATAAGAAACAAAAAAATCACATGATTATTTCAATAGACAAAAATAGTTTGACAAAATCTAACATATTCCTTGATAAAAAGACCAACAAACTAAGACTAGAAGGGAATTTTCTCAGCCTAATAAAGGGCAACTACAGCTCACATTATACCTAATGATGAAAGATTGAATGTGTTCTTCTAAAACATGATGTTTGCTCATGAAGAGTCTATTCAACAATGTACTGGAGGTCTTAGTCATGATGAGTAAGCAAGAAAAAGAATAAAAGACATCAGATTGGGAAATAAGAAATAAAGTTATTTCTATTCACAGATAGTATAGTCTTGGAAAAGAAAAATAGAGGGGTTATATAGTTACTTAAAAACTTGGAGACAAAAAAGAAAAAAGATCTCAAAGTAGAAGTAAAGCTCTAATAAAGAATGAAGGACAAAGCAAATAAACAAAAAGCACAGGAGCAGTAGAATTAAGAAATATATCTAAGAATTTGTTCTTTATAAATGCTAAAAAATAAACACATGTATGAGAATAAATTGTATGTCAATAAATTAGAAGTGAGAAAGTATATAGATTAACCATGTTGAAGAGAAAAAGAAAATCCCATTCACATTCATCTAATATACTTGAAAACTTCAAACAGAAGTCTTTTTTTTACCCCAGGGATTAAAAGGCAAAAATTTGCAAATGAGTAGTATAAAACTGAAAATATCTACCAATGAAAACATTGGAGGAATATATTAAAAAATTTAAATATGTTCCAGTCTATTTAAACATGAAAAAGAAACACTTGGAAAGACCAAGGTGACAAATAAGTCTGGACTAGAAAATATAAAATGTGTGTACTTAGTCGCTCAGTCATGTCCAAATCTTTGTGACCCCCATGGACTGTAGACCCCCAGGCTCCTCTGTCCATGGGATTCTCAGGGCAAGAATATTGGAGTGGATTGCCATGCCCTTCTCCAGGGGGATCTTCCCAACCCAGGGATCAAACCCAGGTCTCCCGCATTGCAGGTGGATTCTTTACCATCTGAACCACCAGGAAAGACATGAAAATATTAAATAGAAGTTGATAAAGTATAATGCAGATATGTATTAAAACATTTTATCTCAGCAACCTAATGATGCATTAACTAGGACATAAACATGAAGTTTCATTTGTTAAATAATATAATTCATTATGAAAATATAACTCCTGGATGTTTGTGTACTTAGTAACGTAGTGTCAGGGTATATAAAGCAAAATCTATATACAAGGAGGGCTTCCCAGGTGGTGCGAGTGGAGAATTGCTAGTAGGTGAAACCACCTACCAACGCAGGAGACATAAGACATGCAGATTTGGTCCCTGGGTGGGGAAGATCCCCTGGAGGAGGGCATAGGAACCTACACCCAGTATCCTTGCCTGGAGAATCCCATGGACAGAGGGGCTGGGCAGGCTACAGTCCATAGGGTTGCAAAGAGTCAGACACAATTGAAGCAACTTGGCATGTATGCATATACAGGGAACAGGTAACAGAAGCTGAATTGTAGACAAAGATTTTTAATGCTCCTCTCTTGCTTTTTGGCATATCAAATCATCTAAAATAATTGAAGATGTAAAGAATGTCAAAGATATAACTGACAAGGTTGAGTTAATCAAAATAGATTTTTGCATCCTAAAAAAAGGGTAAAACTATGCCTTATTTTAAACTTTGCTTATCTAATCTATAGATTCAATGCAATTCCTATCAAGCTACCAATGGTATTTTTCACAGAACTAGAACAAATAATTTCACAATTTGTATGGAAATACAAAAAACCTCGAACAGCCAAAGTAATCTTGAGAAAGAAGAATGGAACTGGAG